>NC_134861.1:22127500-22456250 GCF_049852395.1 Peromyscus maniculatus bairdii | reverse complement strand
GGAAATACGGGCAAACAGCACCACTCCAGAGTCATATAAAACATTAAATAACTCTTGGCAGCTTCCAGGTTCCCCGTTTCCCTCTATCTCACCAAAGACCATTCTGGTTTTATTTATTTATATTTATCATTTTAGCTTTTGGAAACTGGGTCATATTTAGTCTGGTCTCGAACTCCAGATCTTTCTTGCAGACTCTTGAGAGGGTTCTAGTTTTAAAATTTACATCTGGAAGGCACCCAGGATGGCCCGGAACCTACTACATAGCCCAGGCTGGCCTCAAACTGCAGCAATTCTCTTGGCTCGGCCTCTAAGAATGCTGGTGTTTTAGGCATGAGTCACAGGCCGTGATACCCAAGTGTGATGGTAATCTTTAGAAATGGATTCCATTATGGCATTTCATGTGTGTGTACATGTATATTCCTTTGTGTGTGGGTACATGTGTGTGTGTGTGTGTACATGCGTAGGCTAGAAGTCACCCTCCGCTGTCATTCCCTAAGAGCCACCACTTTTTACTCTGTGACAATGTCCTTCGGTGGCCTGGGGCTTACTGATGACGCTAGGCTGGCCAGCGAGCTCAGAGGGATCTGCGTCTCTGTCCCCCAGGGCTGGGACTGAAGCATGCAGCACCGTTTGGCTTTCGTTTTAACTGTTTCAGAATGAGGATTCGGGGTTCTACTCAGGGCCTGGTGTGTGCACAGGAGACGTTTACCTGCTGAACCCACAATGGTTAATCCTTACTATAAACCTGGCTGGCTTTAGAATCGTACCTTTAGGCGTGTCTGTGAGGGATTTCCAGAAAGGATCAACTGAGGAGAAAGACCCACGGGCTGGGGGCTCATGCTGAATACAAGGGGGAAGCAGAAAGCCGCTGGGTACCGCCATTCCCTTCCTCCTTCCTGGCTGCCAGGATGTGAACTGTGATGCTCTGACACACCCTTCACACCGGACGGACAGACAGACACTTCTAAAACTGTGAGGGGGGAGGGAGGGAGAGAGAAAGAGAGGGAGGGAGGGAGAGAGGGAAAAGAAAGAAAGAAAAAACGAGGGAAGGACGAGCCAGGAAGGGAGGTGTTTTGCAGGCACCGTTAGCTTTCAGCCTGCCATAAAGAGCCCTGGAGGGAAGTAAAACAAACCTGCTACCTGCTTGAGGAGAGGAAAGGGAGCAACTTCAGAAAGGGAGAATTCCACATTTGTAGCTCAAAAGCATCATCCAACCGCAAGAAGCATAATAACATGGTCTTGTGAGACGTGGCTGTTAAGACACGCAGTCTGTGGCCTGTACATGAATTCCGACAGTCTGACACCATGCATTTGGTAAACCAATTCAATTTGTTCCAGACTCAGATTTCTAAAGTTATTATTAAAAACGGTTGAATAAGGGCAACTCAGCTGCCAGGCCTGAGGACTGGAGTTCAGTCCCTTGGACCCACGTGATAGGAGAGAGCCAACTCACGCCTCCACACGTGTGTCATGGCACAACACACACACACACACACACACACACACACACACACACACACAGCAAAATGAAATACAATTTTTAGAAAACAAGATGGCTGAATAGACATTACAGCACCTGACTTGTCTTTTTCAGCTTTACGTTCTTCTCTACAGCTATGGGCTCTCTTTCCCGTCTACAGTTCTACGATATCTGTGTGACAGACCACTCCATCTCCATTTCTCCAGCTCTAACTTCTACCTTCACCTGTCTGTGGTGCAGAGGCCACAAGACGGTGTTATCTGAGCATCTCCCTCACTTCGCATCCTGAGCCCCGTCACTTTTACTTGGAGAACTTTCTCTAGACACGTTCCTTGTCAGTGAGATGGCCGAGGGCAGCTTGTGCCATGTGTACTCCTCCACACTGTCCTCCTTCAGAGGCTTCGACACAGCCGCTAAAGCTCCTAACACGGGGTTGCTTTGCGGAAGTCAAATCCGTCAGAGCAAGCACTATTCCAACGGTATCCAAGTTGTTGGCCAATCTGGACCTGACGTCGCTCTAGTACACAGGGAACAGTCTAAGATTGAGATCTTCCCTGGAACTTTAAGGAGACAAGGAGGTTGCTACGGGCTGGAAACAGAACAGAGATAACAGCTGAACCACCGTCAGGAACTCTCTCGGTTATTCTCGAGATGGCAGATGGCTTTCCAGGTGGGTGGAGGAGAAAGTACAGTGAATACAGATGTCTCTCTCTCTCTCTCTTCCTTCCCTTCTTTTTCCACCTTTCGTTTACTTATGTATTATCTGGGTGGTTAAGCCAGTGCTTGCAGAACGCCCCTGTTGGAGAGTCATGCCCATTGCATGAATCTTGGCAGACCGCAGGGCCACAACTCCTGCTGTGGAAACTTGGAGGGCCAGGGACTTCACGTCTGTCTCCACCCTGGAGGCCTGAGCACATGCTGACCTGACAGAGTAAGAGAACAGAATTGACTCTGGCAGCATCAAATGTCAGCAGGGCAGCACAGGACGTCCAGCCCACAACAGCTGCGACCAGCCAGGCTGTCCCTCCAGTGAGAAAAAAGCTGCAAATTTCATGAGGTGAGTTCAGCTTTAAGGAAATAAGTGACTTTTCTGAAATCAGATGAGGATCAATGAAAAATTATTTCCTTTATAAATAATTCTTAACTCTCTGACATTTCATTCACAAACTTGCTGGAGTAGGTGGCTTAATACACATGTCCTAGTTGACTGATAAAAATACAACTGACCAGTGTGGTATACAAAGTGAGTTCCAGGACAGCCAGGGCTACATACACAGAGAGACCCTGTCTCAACAACCAAACAACAACAAAAACAAACATGTAGTTGAAATAAAAATCGTGACTGTGGGATTAAGACTTGGAAGAAAGAACCAACAAGAAGGCTCGGAGAATGAAGGCCATTGCTCCAACCTGGGACCTGAGTTCAGTGCCTGGGACCCACGCAGTGGAAGGAGAACTGATCCCACAAGCTGTCCTCTGACATCTACACTGTGGTGTGTGCCCCGCCCCAACACACACACACACAAATAATACATGTAAATAAAACTTTAAAAGACTTGGAAGATAATGTAGCATACTATTTGTTCCTATGTTCAGAAAGTATCAGTGAATAAACAGAAGAGATCGGGATGAATATAGCATAGGAATAAATGTTTCACAAGAAATTGCAGCTTCCTGTTTTGGAGAATGTTAGAAGTTTCATTCATCGGTTCATTTTATTGTTTTGGTTGTGATCATGTGCAAATCCTGATAACCATGAAGACTCTCCACATTAACGTCTGAAAGGCTCAGAAAATCAACTGACCTTTTATTAAAACAACCAATGAAACTATAATAGGTTCTTTTTGTGCCAAGGATTAAAAAGAAGAGGGTCTGGTGATGTAGCTGGGTTGACTGAGCGCCGGCTGCGCATACATGAGGCCCTGGGTTCACTGTCTACCAACCGGGCGTTGTGGCACATATCTCCATTCCCCAGCACTGGGGACATAGTGGCAGGAGGACCTCAGAAATTCAAGGTCATCCTGGGCTACAAAGTGATCCCAGAATAGCATAGGATATCTGAGACCTGGTCTCTAGTAGTAGTAGAAATAATAATAATAATAATAATAATAATCATAATCATAATCATAATAAACAATAAATGAGTAAAGCATACTGGGTAGAAGGTGAGAAGGGCCATAGGCGAAGGAGGGGACAGAACACATCTGGTTGAGGCTATCCTGATGCTCAATTGCATTTACCGTATTTACTGCTGAACAATTTCATGGGCTCTTTATTTTTTGCTTTCAACAAGTAGCTGGATACACTCTGGTAGGTGCTAACTATTTGGCCATTTGACATATTCCTGTTCTGAATTCCTTTCTACTTTTTTCCTTCTGGGCTGAGGCGTGAACTCAAGGCCTTGCATACGGCAATACACTTTTAACTTAAAAACCAACAGTACTTGGGAGCCAGAGACGAAGGATCAGGAATTCAAAATCAGCCTGGGCTGCAATAAAATGTATTCTCACACAAAAAAGAAAGCTAAATAAAAAGATGGGCATGATGGGGATTGCCTGTACTTCCAGACATACCTCGGGAGGCCGAGGATGAGAACCATCGAGGGTTCGAGGCCAGCCTGGCTGTCAAGTCCGTGACCCTTAGGTGGGACAAAGTCTCTGAGCGGCCAGGGCAGCTTCAGCCCCGCTCCTTCCAGAACGGACCATTTGGGGAGCCGGCAGGACAGACACTATGGAAGTTGCCTCTCCAAATACTGGTGTGGCAGGCCGGGCCTCTCTCCACGCCTCGGGGTCTCCGAACGGCGACAACGTGCAGCGGGGCCCACGCCCCACTCCTTGTCCCCGCCGGCAGCCCACGCGCCGCCCCGGGGCCTCCGCCCCCGGCTCGGACTTGGGCCACGCCCCCGTGGTTTCCCCGCGAGCGTAGAGGGAGCCCGAGACCGGGGACCGTCCCCCGGGCCAGGCCTCACCCCGCGGCGGGCGCCCTCCGCAAGCCGCCCCGAGGAGAGCGCGCGCGCCCGGCCACCCTCGAGGGCGCCGGGACCGCGAACCGCCCAGCTGGCACGAGCGTCGGGGCGGCGGCGGCGGCCCCAAGAAGGCCCAGCCTCCCATAGGCCAGGACCACTCAGGGGGCGGGCCCTCGTAGCCGAAGCGGGCTGCGGATTGGTGAGGCCTCCTCGCCGAGGGTTCGGATTGGCGGGTGCCTCGGGCGTCCTCCGCGGAGGGGCGGGGCGGGCGGAGGGCGTGGCGGGCGCTCGGTCTTTCCTCCCGCTAGAGCGCGGGCGCCCCCGGGAGGCTGGCAGTCGCAGCCTGGGACCCCCGGCCCGGCTCCCCGGGGCCGCCTCCGGACGCGCGACGGTTCGGTTCGAAGTGAGGTAAAGAGGCCGTAGCCGGCGCGAGTGTGGCGGCGCCGAGAGTCGAGACCCCGGCCGCCCCCGCGTGCTTGCGGCTCGGCGTGGGGCCCTGTGCGAGGCCCGCGGCCTGGAGGGCACAAAGGCTGGCCGGGGTGGGGGCGCCTCGGGCCTTCGCCGCCACCGTGCGGGGCGCGCGGGGCGGAGGCGAGCGGCGGGGCGGGCGGCGGAGGGGCGGCGCGGCCTGCGGAGCGCGCGGAGCCGCACATCTGGCCGGCGTGCAGCTGGGCGCGCGTCGACCTTGGTGGCGGGGGGAGCGGCAGGTCACGGCCGCCCGCAGGCGGCGGCCGCTGCTCCCCTGGCACGGGGAACGCAGCCGGGGAGGAAAGCAAGGCGCCTCCTTTGCTATCTCGAAGATCTGGGCTTTTGTCAGCTGCCACCTGTAAACCAGCCCCTGAGGCCCGGGGGCACACGCCTCAGACCTCGTAGAAGTCCTTTATAATCACCACCTGCCCAGGTTTAATTCAGTGTGCGGTTTGTAATCAAAACGAGCGGGAGGCTGCCCGTGCCAGCGCAGACGCGAAAGGAGGTGATCTGACACTTTTTCGGTGTGGGCTTGCTTACAATAAACACAAGTCCCTTCTCATCTTATTCTCCCCAGCGGTCTGGGTTAAATTCTGAATCACTTGGGAATGGTGGAAGGAATTCAGCTTCACATCAGGAGAGCTTTTAAAAAGTTTTTCTCTACCCCCTCAACTAAAAAAAAAAAAAAAAAAAAAAAAAAAAACCATGCCTTCTCTGGGCAGCCTTTATGGGCCTCTGTTTCCACACGTGGCACTGTGTTGTGGTTGCCCCAGCCCCTAGCAGGGTGGAAGGTCTGTGAGGGAAGGAAGCCGAAAGTTGAGAAAACAGGAACTTTCAAATCCTTTGAGTTGTTGGGTTATTCTTACTGGTTCGGGGAGCCGCTGAGCTCTCCGAATCGAATCAGACTTCAATCCTTCCAAGCTACTAATTCTGGATATGTTAACTTCTTTGTATCTCAGTTTCCTCCTCTGTAAAGTGGAATTCAGGCCCAGCACAACTCCCCCCCCCCCAAAAAAAAGTAGGTAGGTAGAATGATAGTAGCAATTCCATGGATTATAAAATACCTAAGATAAAAAGAGGTATTTCAAGAGACCTTCGGAGCACTCGGGAGGCAGAGGAAGGTGGATCTCTGAGTTTGAGGCTAGCCTGGTCTACATAGTAAGTCCAGGATAGCCAGAACTAAATAACACAAGAGATTCTGTCTCAAAATAACACACACACACACACCCAAGTACCAACCTGCCAAAGTATCAGAGATTTATTTTTCTAAGGTCTTAACATCCATTCAAGATCAGTAAGTGAGAAATAACTGGTTAAGTTTTACAGTCGTGTTATTTATTTTTGAGGCAGTCTTCCTGTGTAGCCCAGGCTGTCCTGATTGGGCATACCTCCTGGTTCAGCCTCCCTAGTGCTGGAGTTATAAGATAGACCATCATGCCTGGTTTAGTGAATCATGTAGCCCAGGCTTGTCTGGAACTAGAGTTAATCCTTCTGCCTTAGGGTCCCAAAGTGTTGGCGTTATAGGCCCGATGCCTGGCTTGATAAGCTCACTTGTAATTAGTCTCTTAATCGTCCTGTGACAGCAAAGGGATGAGCTATGTGACTTGTCTGCCTTCAGGGTGAGATCGACTCCAGGAGTACAGAGAGCCCAATGCGACTGAAAAACCCTGGGGATGAGAGTCACAAAGGAAATGTAGAAACAACGTGTGAAATGGAGTTGTGAATAGCTTCTTATAGTAATATGTTCTCATGGAGAAACTGTCTTACTGTCTTCAGAGTTTCTCACAGACCACACGAAGAGGGGAGGAAACCCTTTTGTTTGCTAGGCAGACAAATGTGGACCATCACCCCTGGGGAGTACAGCCTCACTTTGGTTCTCCTGTGTCACAGGAAACAGACTGAGACATGCACTCCTTCCAGCTGTCATTCCCTTTGCCTGCTTGTCTCCAAGTTCTCTCCCTTCCTCCCTTGTGACTCAGAAGAAAGATTCAAGTATGCAGTTTGGGTTTTACTGTTCCCAAATTTCCCTTGACTCCTCCTAAGGACTCTTACTCTTTCTGGGGTTCCCCAGACTTGGACATTCTGTAGCTAGCCATTAAAATCGTGCCACAGAGGTGAGTTTTTTCAGGTGTCTGCTGCACAGGCATACATGTCTTCCTATGTGCTGCCCTGTGCTAGGCATGTACTCTGTGATCACAAAGCCATTCTGGTTGAGCCTTCCGAGGAGGAGGCTGTAACAGTCCCACTTACTACCTTGGGGTTTGAGGAACAGAAAGAACTGTGTTTAGCAATTTATCTGAAGATCCTACTATGCGGGTTCAGATTCCAGGCTCTGGGGGCTTAAGACTGCATTCTCAACAAATTCTGAGGTGATGTGGATGCCTGGTCCTAGGTTGCACTTTGTTTTGGTTTTTCTTTTTACAGCTGAGTCTGGCTTCACACTCTAGTGGTCCTACCCCAGCCTCCAGATGCCGGGATTAGAAGCATGAGCCACCGTGTCTGGCTGCAGGTTACACTTGAGCAGATACTAACCTAAGGGTCTGCATTTGCTTTTTTGTTTTTGTTTTTAAAGCTACGGATTGGTTTTAGTTTACAATTCTGGGATTGAACCGTGCTTCATCCCATAAAATATATTCCTTTTGTGTTTAACTTTTAGAATTACTGGTAAACGGGTACTATTCATTTATTGCTGTTGTTGAGTTCCCTTGTGCATATTAAGCATGTGTTCTACCACTGAGCTTAAAGGTTTGTTTTGTTGTGCGTACGTGCATGGTTATGTGTGCCACAGCGCATGTGTAGAGGGCAGGAGACAGCCTCTGAGAGCCTGCGTGGCGAGTGCTCCTACCCACTGGGCCATCCTGACTTTGTTGGTTTGTTTTTGTGAGACGAGACGGGGTTCTATTTTGTAGCCCTGGCTATTCTGGTACTCTGTAGCCCAGGCTAGCCTTGAGTTTCAGCTGCTTCTCTAGCCTTAGCTTATTTAATTCTGGGAAAATATGTGTGGCCCCATACCTAGCTTATTTTGTTTGTTTTTGTGTTTTTTGAGACAGGTTCTCTATATAGCCCTGAGTGACCTGGATATCAATGTGTAGACCAGGCTAGCCTGGCCTCGAGTTCACAGATATCTGTCTGCCTCTGCTTCCCTAATTCTGGGATTAAAGGCTTGTGCCACCATGCTCGGCTAAGTTCTTTGTCTTATTCCTAAATATTATTTGAGATATCTAAGGTACTAGTCAAATTGGCCAGGCCAACCTTCAAGTCTCTATCCTCCTGCCTCAGCCTCCTGAGTACTGAGATTGTAGGTGTGCACTGCCACTCAAGCTCCCTCTAAGGCTGAGAGATGGCTGGGTCGTTAGGAGTGCTTTTAGAAGATTGGTGTTTGGTTCCCAGGACTGTGTCAGGTGACTCACAGCCTCTAACTCCTCTCCAGGGGTCTTCCAGCTTTTGTAGGCACACACACTTGTGAGCATACAAACACATCAATAAAAAATAAAGTTCGAGGGGGTTGGGGATTTAGCTCAGTGGTAGAGCGCTTGCCTAGCAAGCACAAGGCCCTGGGTTCGATACTCAGCTCCAAAAAAAATAAAAAAATAAAAAAAATAAAGTTCAGGCTGGAGAGATGGCTCAGTGGTTGGTTAAGAGCACCGACTGTTCTTCCAGAGGTCCTGAGTTCAATTCCCAGCAACCACATGGAGGCTCACAACCACTTGTAATGAGATCTGGTGCCCTCTTCTGGCCTGCAGGGACACATGCCGGCAGAACACTGTATACATAATAAATAAATTAAAAAATATGTATGTGTTTGTGGTCTGTGTGTGTGTGTGTGTGTGTGTTTGTGTGTGTGATTGGGTACGTGCCTTGGTGTTCCTGTGGAGGTTAGAGGACACCCTTGAATGTTGCTGCTTACCTTCTCTCTTGTGTTTGCTATCTGATACATACCCACTCCAGGCTTGCTTGCCCATAAGCCCCCAGGGGACTCTCCTCTCTGTTCTTCCCTTGTCATAGTAGTGCTAGAATGACATGCACCAGCGTGTCCTGCTTTTCCATGGGCTCCACGGTCCAATCTGGTGGCCCAACTTGTGCAGCAAGTACTTGTACTTGCTGAGCTGTTTCTCTGGCCTCCTAATATATTTTTATTGTAATAAGTGTGTTTGTTTTTTAATGTGTGTGCCTACTTGTCTGTGTGGACGTTATGTGAGTACAGGTGCCCACCAAGGTCAGAAGAGGCCATCAGAGTCTCTAGAACTGGAGTTACAAGTCACTATGTGATGCCCAACGTGGGTGCTGGAAACCAAACCCAGGTCCTCTTGCAAGAGCAGTAAATTCTCTTAACAGCTGAGCCACCTCGCCAGCCCTGTAACAAAATTCCATTGAGAAGATTTTGTGTGTGTAAGTCTTTTGTCTTCGTGTTTGTGAGTGTGCCATACCTGTGCAGTGTGCCCATGGAGGCCAGAAGAGGGCATTAGATCTCCTGGAACTGGTTCCTGTTCACAACTGGATGGTTGTGAGCCACCATGTATGTGCTGAGAACTGAACCCAGTTCTCAGAAAGGGAGAAATGAGGTAATATTATAATCTCAAGAGATAAGTAAGTAAGTTTCAAAGGGTACTGGGGCTAGAGAGATGACTCAGAGGTTAAGGGTTCTAGAGGACCCAGATTCAGTACCCATGGGGCCTCACAACCGTCTGTAACTCCAGTTCCAGGGGATCTGATGCTCTCTTCTAACTTCTGTGGGTACCACATACACAGACATACATGGGAGCAAAACAGCCATATATTTAAAATGAAAACAAGTCTTTTAAAAAGAAAATAGGAAGTGGCTGCTGCTCAGGAGAAACAGCGTTTCTGTTGGCAATCTCTTGGGGAGTCTGCAAACAGGATGCTTGATACTGTGAGTGCCTTTTTTAAAAAGATTTATTTTATTTTGTGTGCATTGGTGTCTGTGTGAGGGTGCCAGATCTCTTGGAACTGGAGTTTGCCATGTTGGTGCTGGGAATTGAACCCGGGTCCTCTGCAAGAGCAGCCACTGAGCCATCCCTCCAGCCTGTGAGTGCCATTCTTAATAGTATGTACACGCCCTTAATCCCAGCAGGCAGAGGCAGGTGGATCTCTAGTTCAAGGCCAACCTGATCTACATAATGAGTTCCAGGCCATCTAAGGCTAGTGAGCCCCTGTCTTGAAAAACAAAGCCACTGGTCTCCTGGGTCAGGACCCTTCTGGGCGTGTACTCTGTGAGCTCTTGCATGCCCCACATCTTGTCTAGTGGGCCAAGATGAAGACCTCAGCAGGTTTTTAGCAGCCACAGCCCATGACCCTGGCAGCCTGTCGCTCTTCCCCATTAGACTTCAGCTCTGGGGTCTCCTCTCCTGGCAGTGGTAGGGCATGTGAACTGTTCCAAGCTTCAGTCCTGCAAACACTACACATGGTAGTCACCTTCCCTTGCCATCACCCCTGCAGCTGTCCTTGTATGGCCCAGGCCCTTTCCTGGGGCCTCTGTTGCAATGTGAAGAGACTGCAAGTGTGCACCGGGCCCTGGACCACCACTGCCTGCCCGTGTCAAGGCACCGCCAGTGCACCATCACGGAGTCACAAGGCTGAGGCTTTTTTCAATTTTCAGTTTTTTGAAACTTTCATATAGGGGCTGGAGAGATGGCTTAGCAGTTACATGCACTGGCTGCTCTTCTAAAAGAGTTCAGCTCCCGACACCCACATGGTATCTCACAACTGTCTGCAGCTCCAGTCCCAGGGGATCCAACCCTCTTCTGGCTTCTGTAGGTACTACATACATGTGATGCACAGGCATACATTCAAGCAAAATACTCGTAAAACCTCTAAAATAAATTTTAAGAAGGAAAATTTCATGTGTATGTACAGAGTATGTTGATCATATCTATCCCTCACCCCAGCTCTCCCCAGGAATTGCCATCACATCAGCCTTTAGTTTGTGTGGGGTCGGAGTTGGCACACGTGCGTGTGGTGGTCAGAAGACAGTTTGTGAGAGCGGTTCTCTCCTCCGTTTGGGTCCCAGGGCTTGGTGACAGGTGCCCTTACCAGTTGAATCATCTTGCCTCGCCCCTTAACTTGGTGCTGTGATCGCAGAAGCCTGATGTTATCCATCGGTCCTGTGAAACTGCTAACAGCAGAAGCAGCTTGTGTTCCAGGACAGCAGTTCCTGCTCTGGACCCCAGGGGCAGAGCTTGAACCTGGTGATCAGGTGGTCAGCCCTCAGTGTCCGTGTGTTTGACTTGCTGGACAGAGACAGTCTGCTGACTGCTGAGGCTGGAGAGCTTAGGCTTGAGGGCTAGTCAGAGCTCAGCCAAGCTCCTTATAGATCTCCAGAGCCATCTGCAGAGTTCTGATGAGATAGGACATTGACCTTGCTATGAGACTGTTTGGTGATCCTAGTCTGCCAGCCAACAGGCAAGTAGGTGTCTGAGAAAGTGAGGATAGGCACTCAAGTCGCCTGACCCCTGGCCTCCCCAGCACAGTGATCTGTAGAGACCACAGGTTAAGAAAAATGTAAAGAAGCAGTCCAGGAGGAAGAAGGGAGTAGATACAATGATGCCTCAGGGTCCTGGAGAGGATGTGATCCATTGACATGCCACAGGAGACACCATAATCACACTTTGAGTTTGTCTGCAGGGCCCCAGGTCATCTACCCCTGGGGAATGATAGCCAAGCTAGAGCCCTGGGGATTCTACACCTGCAGCCAGGGAGGGAACAGCTGGAAAGCAGCTGCTTTTGACCACTGGTCACCTGTCTCTCTCTCTCTCTCTCTCTCTCTCTCTCTCTCTCTCTCTCTCTCTCTCTCTCTCTTTCTCTTTTTTTTTGTTTTGTTTTTCGAAAGGGTTTCTCTGTGTAGTTTCGATGCCTTTCCTGGATCTCACTCTGTAGACCAGGCTGGCCTCGAACTCACAGAGATCTACCTAGCTCTGCCTCCTGAGTGCTGGGATTAAAGGTGTGCGCCACCACCGCCCGGCCTCCACCCTCTCCTTTTTTTAAAATCTGTGGCCACAGTTTTGCTGGTATCCACCCTGCACGCAGCCAGCCAGCCTCAGGGCCATCTCAAGCCTGTCTTCTCTTGTCATCCCAGGTCTGCTCTCTTCCATGCTGCCATCCTGCCTCACTTGGCCTCTACTTCCACTCAGAAACCTTGAGGCCACGCGTCCTCCCGCGTTCAGTTCTTGCACCCATTCCTTTCCCCATTCTTGCTTGTTAGACACGGTCTGCCTGGGTATTTGGGCATTTCTCTCTGTACCCGTGAGTCCTGTGCAGTTCATGGTCGAGGCCCTAGACCGAAAGAAAGCACAGCTGGCTGTCAGTGGCCGCGGGTGGGGACAGCACTTGTCAAAGTGGGACTGCTGCTGACTGCAGTTGTTTCCAAGGGAACTGTGACGTCAAGAATCATTGCAGATTTTTTCTGTTTGAGAGACTTGCTCTTGGTGAATCACTCATCCGTCTGAGTAAGTCAGAAGTGACACAGTGCCCCTCCCCCACTGCCAGTCCTCTCCTAGGTGCTCTGAACAGGAATGTGGGGGAAGGAACTAGACAGCTGGGACAAGCTTGCTGGAGGGCGATGTAGCAGATACCAGGAAAGACCAGGTGCCCCCTGGTGTTAACATACACATGGCGCTGAACATAGTTTTACTGTGGGACAACAGAAAGCCACTTGGTCACTCCTAGCCTCTGCAGGTTCTGGGAACTCATGGAGGGGCTTAATAGTGAATTTTAGAGGGCTCTGGAAGATGCCAAAGCATGGGTGGGTGGTCCCTCAGTTAGCAGTTCTGTGTTGTACAGGCCTTTCTCAGAAAGAGGGACAGATTTCATTGTTTATTTTCTGTGCTGGCAGTGGCCAAGATCATAGTACACCTGCAGAGGAAAGCTGCATGTGTGGACTGGAGCCTACTCAAGAGAGAGGCTAGGTAGGCATCTGGAGGACAGGGCTACCTAAGCCTTTGGAACCCTTAAGTATTTCATGATGGGTCCAGATACCAGCTCCCATGAAGCTAGCTGCAACAGTTGGTGTTTGCTCTGCTGTATTTGATCTTGCTTTGGTCTTATTCCTTGCTGTCCCCCAATTCTTCCCTTTGGGAATATATATTATATACCATTGTATACTGGAAGTATGTAACTTTGTGTTTTATTATACAGGAGCTTGCAAATTTGCTGAGTTTCAGAAGAGAAACAGCTGTTACACACACACACACACACACACACACACACACAAAATCAGATCCCTGGGACTGGAGTTACAGATGGTTGTGAGCCATCATGTAGATGCTAGGAATCAAACCCGGGTGCTCTGGAAGAGTAGTCAGTGCTCTTCACCACAGAGCCATCTCTGCAGCTCCTAGCAGTTACATGTTTAAGCAGTGTTAGAATTGTTTTTGGTTTTTCCAGACAGAGTTTCTCTGTAGTCTTGGCTGTCCTGGAACTTACTTGTAGACCAGACTGACCTTGAACTGACAGAGATCCACCAGCCTCTGCCTCCTGAGTGCTGGGATTAAAGGTGTGTAACACCATGCCTGACTGGGATAGACATTTTTAAAGTGTTGATTTTCAGATATTTAAGTGTACATATGTGCATGCGCATGCACGTGTGTGTGTGTGTGTGTGTGTGTGTGTGTGTGTAGGCCAGAAGCTCCAAATTTCAGCTTCACCTGGTGTCTCAGTTACTGTTCTGTTGCTATGAAGAGACTCTATGACAGCTAAGGCAACTTGGAAAAGAGCGTTTAATTGATGGCTGTTTGCTGTTTGAGTCGTGCATCCGTGACTGTCACGGTGGGAAGCATGGTGGCAGGCAGGCAGGCACTGGAGCAGGAGCTGAGAGCTACATCCGAACCACAAATTGGAGGCAGAGTGAGACGGGGCCTGGCGTGGACTTTTGAAACCTCAGAGCCCACCTCCAGCGACACTCTTCCTCCTGATCCTTCCCAAGCAGTTATACCAACTAGGGACCAAGCATTCACATACAGCTGTGAGGGCCATTCTCAATCAAATCACCACACCTGGATAACGAGGGCCTCTGGCCGCTTAGTTACCCTAGTTCAGGATTCAGCCTCCTTGCAGGCTACTTGGAGGTTCACTCGGCAGTCTTTGAGAGCTACAGTAGCTCTCCATGCTGCCCTCCCTAGGACGAGTGTGAAACCTTTTGTGAATAATGACCTCCAGGCAAGACAGAAATTTTAACAACTTGTCACTGAAACAAAGTAGGGCTGTTGAGATGGCTGGTCAGGTGTTTGCTGTCAAGCCTGATGACTTGAGCTTTATCCCTGGAACATGGTAACTGGAGAGAGCAGACTCTTACAAATTGTTCTCTGACCTCCATGTACGGCATGGCATGGCATACGCATCGGCTCGCATTCATACTGCAGGAATAAATAAATACCTTTTTTTTTTTTTTTTTTAGGTATTTGATCCTTGCCTTGCTCAGCTTTATTTTACTGCAGGACCAAGTCTTAACACCATTCTTGTTAGGGGCATAAGGGAGCTGTGACCATTGAGAGTTTATAGAAATGGAGAAAGAAGTAGCAACCAGAAAATGATAGATAGGTTGTCTTCATCCTAAATTGTCCATCTGATAGGGTCAGCTGTAGTCATCCAAAACTGGTGCCGGAGCTGGAGAGATGGGATGGGTCAGCAGTTTGCTCACTGATCTTCCAGAGGACCCTTGTCAAGCAGCCTGTAACTCCAGTTCCAGGAGATCTGATGTCTTCTGGCTTCTGTGGGCCATGCATATACATGCACACACTCTCACACAGACACATGCACACACACAAAAATAAGTAATGTGTGCAGCTGTGAAGAGCCCCAAGGTGAGGATGTGGCTCCATGGAAACTTCTCATCAAAGTCTCCCTCCCGTTCTCCACCCTCTTCTGCTCTGGGCGCCTTTGGCTTGTTTCCTCACTTATCCTTGTTTGGTTCATCAAGAGCTTGGGTTCTGGAGTCACACAGCTGACCCTGACTCCATAGCATGCACACGATTCTAGGTTTGGGCTGTGAGGGCAATCTAGTCTGCCTTTATCCGTCACCCGTTGACAGCCAGAGCTGATGGAGTGGCTCTGGCTGGTCAGGCAGGTGCCCCCTTTCTTCTTCTCTGTACTGTGGGTGTCCATCGTGGTTGAAGAAGACGGCTTTGCTCTAACAGGAGGGCTGCTCTTTGATGAGGATAGCAGTAACTGTGCTGCCCTTAGGTCTCCAGATGAGCTCTGAGGATTCTAGGGTCAATCCCTAGTGCTGTTCTCTTTTGGGGGAGTGAGGGGAATACAAGGTTTTGAATGCTATGCCCTGCCCTGTTGGGCACTTTTATAGTAAAGGTGCATGTGTGTCGTGTGATAGGAGTCACACACAGAAACAGCAGCACTGCTGGCCTGCACAACTGCTTGAACTGCCTGCCCACTGTGTGTGGGACTGTTCAGTGGTGAAGACTTCGCTTGTTATGTGAAGGGTTGGGTGCTCTTTCTACCAGAAAAAGGAAACAGGCAGGGTCTGACTAGCCCCTCAAGGATCCGGTGCTTCCAAGAGTGAGCTGATTGCATTTCAAGTCCATGCTTTTCTCTGCAGACACTTCAGAATGGCCTGGAGCCCCATGTGCCGGGTTGGGAAGGAGTAGAAATGTGAGGTCTACCTGGGTTGCATTTCCTGGACTAAAGCCGAACAGGATGGCCTGACGTGGCCACTCCTACCCTCCTTGCCAGCTTCCTGGGTTGCCACTCGCAACCTCCTTATCCGTGCTAGTCTCTGAGGGAAATAAGGCTGTGCCTGTGCAGGTTTGAGTCTTGAGGTTGGTCCCAGTGCTCTGCAGGTGGCTTCCTGCCAGGTTAGACATCCCCCTGTCATCCCACCAGTGCCCAGACCTGCTGATGGCAGCCTAGCATCCCTCTGTTGTCCTGGAGCGCTCTGTAGATCCAGAATTCCTGTCGGGCTTTCCTTCCTTCCTTCCCCAGCAGCTCAGCTCCCTCACCATGACTGCCTGGGCTGCTCTCCTTTCTCACATGAACTCACCCGCTGTCACACGCTTTCCATGGCTTCCTGAGGCTGCCAAGGTCAGCTTACACTAAGGCAGCCTGAGAAGGGGTGCTGGTCTGTTTCTGGTCATTGGTCACCAATGAATCGTCATTGGGGCTCCATCTGGTCCACAGTCTGGGTGTGGTTCCTGTTCCCACCAAGAATAGTTAGGAGCATCCTCCAGAGTCCAGTAGAAGCCCATGCATACCTGAACGTGCTATCCTGTAGGGTAAAAGGGACGAGACTCAAGTTGTTACCCACCAAGCCGTTGACATGAGAGCACCCCAGAGGGCTGTGCATGGCAAAGACCAGCTGGGCATCTTAGTGAGGTTGGGGCAACACATAGGGCCCAGGGGTGTCTCTGAACCGCATCTGGGCTGCACACTGAGGCAAGGCCTTGTGCTCAGGCCCATTTCATTTCCCCTGCGTGAGTTTGGTAACCACAAGAGGGCTTTGTGTAGCTTCTCTCTCCAGGCTGTCCATGCGTAATATCCAGAACAGCAATGGGAAACTAATCAGCGAGCAGAATGGCCCTAGGAAACAATGACCTGTTCGGAGATTTGCAGAACTGAAAAGCATCTCCTGAGCAGGCAGTGGGATCAAGTGTGTCTTTAATCACAGACCTCCACCCGGGAGAAGGCACCCACTGGCCTGCACTCGCCCTTCCTTCCCCCATGCATACCTCCTCTCCCTTCAGCTCCAGGCATGGAAGATGGCCTTGGAATCTGCGTCTTCCACCCAGATCAGCAGGTTTATAATACTTTTTTTCTTCTGTTGCCTGTTTTTTTTTGACTTGTGCAGTAGGCTGGCCAAACCTTTTGCGTGGTCACACCTGTCCTGACTCTAAGGAGACAATACCACAGTGACAGAGGACAAAGTCGTGTACTAAGGCACCCTTTTTGGAAGGATCTGGGCTGAGGAGAAGCAAGAACGTGGGATTTCCTTTGGCCAGTGAAGTTTGTCTTCACTTAAAATCAATGTTTTCCTGGACACATGAAGAAAATTTCTTTTTCTCTCTCCTTTCCTTGTTTTGTAGGTTCCTGAAGGCTTCAAGGAAAAGCCAATTTAGGGAAGGCTCCATGGCCCTAGGTGAAGATGTGGCCGAGGCAGACGCATCTGTCAACACGAAGGTCCCGTCCTGTGGCAGGTGGAATTCTGGGGAACAGGAGCTGCTGCCCCCAGGGCCTGAGCCACAGCAGCCCCCGCATCTGGAAGTCAAGGGAGGGCCGCTGTGGAGGGCTGAGGCTGATACCTGCTGCATCTCTGGAGTTTTCTTATCAGAGACCAACACTGCCAACCGAGAACCGGTGGTACACAGGTCTGAGCCTGCCCTCAATGGCCCACTTCCTTCTGCCAGCATGGAGACTGGAGACTTTCATCTCTCTGGGGGGAGCCACGTAAGTACTGAGGAGTTGAGGCTGGAACTGAGCCAGGGCAGCCTTTGGGTATGTACTGTATTCCCTTGACTGTTCGTTCCCCTGCCTGTCACTGTAAGGTGAGAGTTGTGGGACCCTGGCTACAAGGTGTTTAACAGGTTCCCTTGGAGAGTTGGGCCTTGAAGTCTGCAGGGGGTTCTGTGCAGGATCTCCTGTTCCAGAGTCACTGGGGACCTCTTAAGGACAGTGAGAGTTCATCAGGAGCCTGCTGCCCAGAGGACTAGGATCAGGGATCTCTTAACAAGGGGACCCCCATCCTGCTTCTGATTTGGTGATCTGAAAGCTTCTAGGGGACCCTAGGGAGACTTGGTAGAGGTCTGGGGGTTCCCAGGCCAAATCCTCTTGGGACTGCTCAGACCCTGAAGCTCCTTTAATGAGCAGCAGTATCTCTGGCCTCCATGACTGGAGACCACAAGGCAGCAGTCTCTCCAGGGAGAGCCACACAGGCAGAGAATCCTGCCTTGTTCTAAGTCTCTGACTCTTTGAATCCCTTGTAGAGGGAGGATGACCATTGGTCTGCTCCTCTTGGCTCTGACAACATCATGTTCAGCCTGTCAAGGTCCAGGGACAGCTTTGGTTGGCGCTTTGTTCTTTGGCTGCTGCTTGCTCTCTTCCGGGAGCCCCGTCCTGTGAGAAGGCCTGAGCGTGACTGGGAGGGAACAGTACCCAGCCCCCTGTGGAAAGCGAGGGTCAAGGAGGGCTCTGGCTCCTCTAGTCCTGTTTGTTGGGTCGAGAAGCAAACCAGCAAGCCCAGCAGTGGCCGTTTGTCGAGAGAGGCTGTGGGTTCTGTTCTCTTGTCTGCTAGTGAGGGGCTCTTAGTGTCTTCTCAGGGAGTCCTTGGGGAGGCCGTGCTGGTGCTGTGTCCACAGGGCAGGGAAGGCGGGACAAACAGTTCGTTAACTCGGGTCAGTCTGGTTCCGAAGTCCTCATGTTAGTTATTGTCTTCCTCTGGGCTGAGTTACTCACTGAGATTAAAAATCCAGAGTAAAGAAACTGAGGGACTCACTTTGCCAGAGTGCACTGGCACGTGAGCTGAACAGGGTGCCCCCTGATGGAGCCTGCTGGATCTCCTGTCAGTGGTGATGATGGGCGGGGATGATGAAAGGAGAGGCATTGATTCCCAGCTTCTGCCTGCATAACTGTCGTGGGTTCTGCTCTCAAAGTGAATGGATAACTTTTGAAAAGATGGGTTCGGGGTCAGTTGCAGATTTCCCAGGGTAGGATGGGTCTTGGTACTAACTACTAGCAGCAGGAACCTGAGATCTTGCCTGAATACTGTTCTGGACACACAAGCACATCTTGTAGCCATCTGTCTTCCTTCCTTCCTTCCTTCGTTTTCTTAGATAAGTGTGCTTAGTAGGAGGTTTGGCCGTAGGATCCTTAGGCCTACTTTGTTTTCATTGAGACCTACCCCACTCCCTTCCTCTACCTTAAAGAAGAAAACTGTTCTTTAAAAAGAAAGTTTGCCTATTTCCACCTCAGTGCCTTTTCCCTTGTTATTGTAGATGGAGGAAAACAAGCTTCCTGCCTCCCAGGACCTACTTCAGAGGGTTAAAGTCCTTGGAACTATAACTGTTTGCTCAGGGCATGATGCGGACAGTGAAGACGACCTGTCCCCAGTTGATTCACCTCGGGTGCTGGGCCTCAGCCAGCAGCTTCACATCTCACAGGGGAAGTCCATGGAGAGCCCAGGTGCTCCCCAGCTCTCTGGCAGAAGCATCTCTGCCTCCTCAATGCGCACCAGCCTCCAGGATCACCAAGAGAAGGCAGAGCCTCAAAGTAGCGCCTTTGCCAAGGTCTCCTCTCAGGAGTTGATTGTACCTCAAGGAGCCCCCTCTGTGGTGGCGACAGGGCCTCAGCCCCTGTGGTCACCACAGCCTGTGACTCCTGGGGGTGAGGCTACCGGCCTGGGTAAGAGACAACTCTCCTTCCAGGCAGAGTACTGGGCCTGTGTGCTGCCAAATTCTCTGCCTCCCTCTCCTAACCGCCACTCCCCGCTCTGGAACCCAAATAAAGAGTATGAAGATCTCCTTGACTACACTTACCCACTGAGGCCTGGGCCTCAGCTCCCAAAGCAACTGGAGCATCATGTGCTGGCTGATCCTGTCATGCAGGACTCAGGTGTAGATCTGGACAGCTTTTCCGTCTCCCCAGCGAGCACTCTCAAGTCCCCCACTAATATCTCCCACAACTGCTTATCAGCAGAAGTGCCTGCTCTGCCCTTTTCTGGAGCCAAGGACCCGTGCCTGAAGCGTTGGCCCTTGGGAGTATCCCAGAAGCAGGACAGCATAAGCCTGGCATCTTGGAACCAGCATGCATCAACCCCTAGAGCCTCTGGCACTGAGAATGCTTCCCGGGAGAAGAGAGAGGCAGCCCGGAGGGACACAAAGGACTCTCTACCTACAGGCAAGAAACTCACTGTGGGCTCTCCCCAGCTGAGGACAAAGGAGAGGGGGTCACCCTTTGCCAGACTAGAAAGGGAGCAGAGAGCCTGCCAGAATGTTGGGCATCCCTCCTGTGTGAAGCCTGGGTGGACATCAGAAGAAGAGATGGGAAGTGATGATGAGTACCTTGCCCTGCCCACCAGGCTGACTCCGGTGTCTAGTTTGGTGTCCAGCTTAGGTGCCGTTCCCACCTTTGTGAACCTGCCCACTGGGGCTGCTGAGGAGCACAGTTCACTGGAAGTCTCCGACAGTGATGGGCCAGTGTCCCCCACACTGGACTCCAGCCAGAGGCAGCATCCTTCTGATGCTGCCTTCCCAGGGCCTGTGGTCCAGAACCCCTGCTGCGTGAACTCTGTCCATCCTGAGGACTCCACAGGCAAACGCAGCATGATGAGCAGCCAGGCCCTCAGGGTCTCTTCTGGACTGCCGAGAACTCAGCCCTCCTTGCTGGCTGCATCAGACAGGTGGCTGTTCTCAGAGCCAGTCGCTGGAGAGAAGCTTCCCAGGAACACAGGACAGGAGAGAGCGTCACTGGTGCAGTGTGTGCAGGTAAAGATGCTCAGTGAGAAGCTTCTGGAATAAACGTTCTTTCCCCAGTCCACCAACAGCATGGCTCAACATCCCCAGCACACACACTCCCAAAATACAGGGATTCTCCTTTAATGGCTGTAAGAAAATGGCAGAGAAGTTGGGTCACATGTAGCACCAATGGGAAGTTGATGCACATACTTTTTCACTGTGGTGCAGGTAGTTAGAACCACTCATTCATCATTTCTGAATAGAAAGTTTAGTGGTTGGCAACAGTCCTGTATTGGTGGAAATATTAAGGCCACTCCACGTAGTTAAAAGGGAGGTTTATTTTGTGGGGTAACTCACAAGTGAAGGGATGGGTTACAGGGTCCAGGAAAGGTGAAGCACAGTCCAGCAGTGTTCCCTGGAGAACTCTGCTCGGTCCACCTCCAGCGTCCAGGGTCCAGGAACCAAGAGAGCTGGCACATCCAGATCTCGGGTCTTAATGGCTCCTCTCAGCCCCGCCTCGTAGGCGTGACAGTTACCGGAAGCCTCACTGGGGGTGGTACTTCCAGGGCAAAGCTGAAACAGCTGCCCACTACGGTCCTGATCCAAAAACTGGCTCGTGTGGCGAGCGTGCTCTTCTGGGCTGCTCCTTGTCCCTGTTCCTCCATAGTCCATTCTCACCCTCCGGACTGTGTATTCTGAGTCTTGGTTTTTGGTGTCACACCTGGCTGAGTATGGCATTCATTGTCCTGACAGGGGATGTCTGGAGTCATGGGGTAGAGGTGGAGACAAATGACCCTGTGAGAGAAAACTCGAGAAAGGTATCTGTATGCCAAAATGGTGATATTTCTAGCCTTCAGACAAGGTAAACAGCAGCTCACTCAGGTGCACCATGTGGACATTGTTTTTGTGGTACTAGGCCCTGAGCATGGTAGACAGACTTAATCACTGAGCTCTGTCCAGCCCACCGTGTGCTCTGTCTCCACAGACATTTTGCTGTCAGCTGGAAGAGCTGATCTGCTGGTTGTATAATGTCACAGAAGTTGCTGACCTCACCCCTCCACCCAGGGCCACTCTCTCGGGTCTCAAGGCTTCTCTGCAGCTTTACCGGGTAATGTGTGCTCCTGGCTCCTGGCTTGTTCACGCCTGAGACGGGCGGTTACGTCACTTCTTAGAAAATAAAATCTCAAGTAACTGGACTCTTGTAGCTCAGTTGACTATTTTATCTGAATAAATCCAATCAAGATGCCTTCTTCAAATTCTAAATTTTGAACAATATAAAGTGAGTGAACTTCCAGACCAGATAGAGGAAAATTATATTTGTCTTGAGTCAGAAATACTTTTGAGGGATTTGCGTGGTACTTTGGCAGATTTCCCATGGTTAAAACTCTAAGTCTGGCATTTACAGACAGTAGTCACGGGTGACAATTCAGTGAAGTCATTTATGCACCACAGCCTTGCCCTGGCTGCCACACAAGGCAGTCAGACACAGATCACATCAACATCACCACAGGTTCACTGGACTGTAGTGGTGTTTATGAAACTGAGTTGAAACTATGAATCCAAGCATAGACCAGGCAGTGTGATAGGATTGGACCGATTGAAACCAAATTTAACCCAAAATCTGACACCAGTTTGTGCCTGTGTTTGGGGATTAGGATTTTATTTTATGCCTGTTTGTTATGGAGGTCTGTTATTTCACACCTATGAATTTTAGTTAATGATACTAAATTAACTATGAATTTAGTTAATGATACTAAAGTATATTGAAGTGGAGAGTAATTCCTTTAACTGCTACCTTGTTAAACGTGGCTGACTTTGACCACATGGTGGCAGTGTGTGTGGCCCAGACCTGCGCTAGTCTGCAGGGAAGGGGGAACCCAGATCAGATCTCTGTAACCTAACACTGAGTCAGCAGAGGAGGGTGAGATAGACCACCAAGTTCTGACTCAGCGTCATGGCCCCCCCCCCCCCCCCCCCCCCCCCCCCCCCCGCACCTCATGGACGGGAGGGCCTTTGTGTTCTGTCTTTGCAATCTACTAAATCTAGCCTGGGCTGGCCAGCTGTCCTGCCGTGGCAGGAATCCTGTTAGATACAGCATAGAAATAGAGAGAAACTTGAGGAAGGAGAGGGAGGCTGAACCTAAAGATTCTCTTGTTCAGCACTGTATGTCTGTGCTTGCCTGGAGCCCTTGCCTCAGGGAGTCTCGGAGAGGAACTGCTCTGACTCCCTCATAGCCTTTCCTGGCCTGACTGAACAAGCATAAGACTTCTCTCTCCTGACCCTCCGTGACTGACTACTAAGTAGCCAGCTGCAAGCATCGTGCATTGTGGCCAGCAAGGACCTGAGCCAGGAGCTGTTCATGCATGTCAGTCAGGCTTAGGCCTCTTGTGTACACAGCTATGTCAGTGAGATGGCAGGTTCACACCTTCCTCGGAGTGGGACAGGACTGAGGAAGGAGCTGAGCTCTCTTGGCTCTTGCTTAGACCAAGACTGAGTGGTCAGATTTATGTGGGCTCTCATTTTAACCAACCCCACCCTCTCTTTTACCTGTCCTCACCCCTCTCTCTACCTGTCCTCACCCCCCTCTCTGTACCTGTCCTCACCCCCTCTGTACCTGTCCTCACTCCCCCTCTGTACCTGTCCTCACTCCCCCCATCTCTGTACCTGTCCTCACCCCTCTGTACCTGTCCTCACCCCCCTCTCTGTACCTGTCCTCACCCCCTCTGTACCTGTCCTCACTCCCCCTCTGTACCTGTCCTCACCCCCTCTCTGTACCTGTCCTCACCCCCCTCTCTGTACCTGTCCTCACCCCCTCTCTGTACCTGTCCTCACCCCCTCTGTACCTGTCCTCACCCCCTCTGTACCTGTCCTCACCCCTTCTCTGTACCTGTCCTCACCCCCTCTGTACCTGTCCTCACCCCCTCTGTATCTGTCCTCACCCCTCTCTCTACCTGTCCTCACTTCCCTCTCTGTACCTGTCCTCACTCCCCGCCTCTGTACCTGTCCTCACTTCCCCCCTCTGTACCTGTCCTCACCCCTTCTCTGTACCTGTCCTCACCCCTTCTCTGTACCTGTCCTCACCCTCTCTGTACCTGTCCTCACCCTCTCTGTACCTGTCCTCACTCCCCCCTCTGTACCTGTCCTCACTCCCCTCTCTGTACCTGTCCTCACTTCCCCCCTCTGTACCTGTCCTCACCCCTTCTCTGTACCTGTCCTCACCCCTTCTCTGTACCTGTCCTCACCCCCCTCTGTACCTGTCCTCACTTCCCCCATCTCTGTACCTGTCCTCACTTCCCCCCTCTCTGTACCTGTCCTCACCCCTTCTCTGTACCTGTCCTCACCCCTTCTCTGTACCTGTCCTCACCCCTTCTCTGTACCTGTCCTCACCCCCCTCTGTACCTGTCCTCACTTCCCCCATCTCTGTACCTGTCCTCACTCCCCCTCTGTACCTGTCCTCACTCATCATCAACTGTACTTGTATTTCATTTTAACACAGTGGATTTGAGGCAACATCTAAATCCTAGAGCACAGGAGGATAAAAAAGTTTGGGGCAAAGGAATACTGAAGACAGGAGAACAAATCCAAGAGTAAAATTAGCACCCTCAAAGTATTAAGCAGTGAGATCTGTCCCATGTCATGGGTTTCATTTTATACAATTCTTGCTGGCTAAAGAAAGGTTTTTTAAAGATTAGCTACAGTTGACATGGTGGCACAGGCCTTTAATCTCAGCACTCAGGAGACAGAAGCATGCATAGCTCAGAGTTGTGGCCAGCCCAGTTTACATTGTGATTTAGGACAGCCAAGAATGTCTTAAGAAAGTAAAAACAAAAATCAGCAACAATGTTTTGTAGCTGTGAGGGAAAACCTGCTTGAGATGAGTTTTTAGTAAAACATCAGCTTCCCTGGTGCCAAAGTGTTGCTATAGAGGTCCACAGAGAAGGGACATAAAGGTAAGGGCCCCGGCTCTGCGTGGCCAGTGCAGTGACAAACTGGTTTCTACCTGCCATGTTCGATGTAAGCGTCGATCCCTCCTCTGAGTTGGAGAACACCATGATGTGGGGTACAGAATATGGAGTCCTGCCCCAGCCCCTTCTGCAGAAAAGGCTGTGTGAGCTGGGCTCGATGGTACAGGGTTAGGATCCCGGCACTAGGGACGGGAAGGGGGAGGACTCTGTAGAGCAGCCTGAACTAAATCAAGACCGTCTGAAAAACACAGTCGGTGAATAATCTTCCATGGACAAAGATGCTGTCCCTAGACTGGTCTCCTGGGGATTCAGACTGCACCGTGGCTGTCTTCCATGTCAGAGAAGTAAGTCAAGTACTAGGTAGAGTGTTCATTTCAGACGACTTTTATAAGCAATAATATTGAAACTTTTTTCTTTTCTGATGTCTTAAGCAATTTAAGAAAGATATAGACAAACATCAGTCCCTGACAGAAAGTGTCCTGGAGAAGGGAGAGATTCTTCTTCAGTGCCTGACGGATAACACCCCAGGTGGGTAATCAAGAGCTTTGGTTGGTTGTTGATTGACACATAATGTACTTAGCTATGGGTCCAGTGTGATACACATGTCCACTGTCTGTGGCTGTAAATTGGAACATGCCTTTCCACTGAGTGTGTTAGAGCAGCCCTTAGGAATTCAACCCATTCACCTACTAGTGAATTTTAACATAAAAGTCTGATTTAGTCAATATAAAATTAAAGATAAAGAGCCAGGCATAGTGGTATGTGCCTCTAATCCCAGCATTTAGGAGGTAGAGCTGTCTCTTAAATTCCTGGCTAGCCTGATCTGATAGTTCCAGGACAGGATGGGCTGCATAGAGAGACCCTATCTATGAATGAACGAATGAATGAATGAATGAATGAAAAAAAGAAAAAGGAAGGAAAGAGAGAGAAAGAAGGAAGGAAGGGAAAGGGAGGGAGGAAGGGAGGAAGGAGTAGCCAGGAGCTGACAGCTTAGCTATTGTGAGCACTGTGACTCCAGCTCCAGGGCATCCAGTGTCCTCTTCTAGACTCACGTGCACATACCCACACATGGATTCACACATGTGCACATAATTACATTGTTAAAAACTAGCTTGTCTCCCAAGTGCTGAGATGACCGATGCAATGCCCTTTTTGGGTTTTGTTTTGGTTTCTTGTTTGTTTGTTTGTTTCTTTTTTTCGAGACAGGGTTTCTCTGTGTAGCTTTGGTGCCTTTCCTGGAACTCACTCTATAGCCCAGGCTGGCCTCGAACTCACAGAGATCCGCCTGCCTCTGCCTCCCGTGTGCTGGGATTAAAGGCGTGGGCCACCACTGCCCAGCCTGCAATGCCCTTTTAAAGAAAGACTTATTTTCATTTTTAACTATGTGTATATCTGTGTGAGGGTAATGAATATGAGTACAGGTGCTCTTGGAGGCCAGGACATTAGATCCCTAGTGCTACGGCTGGATGGGAGCAGCCTAATGCAGTGAACTCAAGTCCTCTGGAAGAGCTGTATGTGGTCCTCATCACTGACCCCTGAATGTCTGTCTGGATTTGCTTGAGGTGTTTTGTTTTTAAATTGTGTGTGTGTGTGTGTGTGTGTGTCCCCGAGTGCGTGTGTCTGTGTACCACATGTATGCAAGAACATGTGGGGGTCAGAAGAGAGTGTTGGAGTTAAAAGATTATTGGGAGCTTCCAAGTCGGTGTTAGAAGCCAAACCTGGTGTTCTCCAAGAGCAGTAAGTGTTCTTAACCATCTCTCCAGCCTTGAGTGTTGCTTTTGGTCTTCTGTTTGTCCCTTTGAAATCACTGCTGAGAGATCAAATCCAGGGCCTCGAGGATGCAAAACAGATGCTACCACTGAGCTGATCTCCAGCCTTATGCTTCAAGTTTCAAACTTAGCCAGAGCTTGGCTCTTCTGTTACAGGAATGCACACAGTGCCTAAGGGAGTCCCACAGAGGACACCTGCTGGTTCCTTACATCACTGTCCCTCCAGACCCTCCAGAGCCGGTGGGAGAGTTACGGGGGCGTAGAAGTAAGCCTGTCATAAACTAGGCACCAACTCTACAAGAAAAAGATGTATTCTTTATGTAGGGTGTGAGGCCCCTCCACCTTGTTTTTGAGACAAGGGCAGAGGCATGCTTCCCCTGGATTCTTCCCCTCTCTGCCTGCCTGCCTGCCTGCCATCTTGCTGTACCCCCATTTTTTCAACTTTTTTACATGGCTTTCAAGTATCCAGTGAGATTGTCAGGGATGCACAAGCATGCACTTTCTTCTCTTCTGAGCCGTTGTGCCAGCCCCAAGAAAGGCGTCTCTGGTGATGTTCTGATTAAGTGTGCATGCGTGAGTTCAGGTGTGTGCAAGGCACAGACGGAGAGATCAGATCTGAGAGCTGGTTCTCTCAAAACCAGGTCCTCGGTTTTCTCAACAGTGATTTACCCACCCAGCCATTTCACGGGCCCAGGAATCAGAATGTAGTTGTCGCTGGGGTCGTCAGTGGGAGCCCTCAGATTTCCTAGTGAGCTCCAGTGGACCTGGCAGGTTCCTCTATTTGATGTTCTGCTCTAGGGAAGGGTTTCTGTCAACAGAGCATCGATCACAGCAGCTGTAGACAGTTACTGCTCAGCCTCAAAAGGGTGGAGACCAGCCTGGGCTCCTGGGTCAAACAAAAACAAGAGGAAAAGATGTCAACAGTTTGTTTTCAGGGACAGACAGGTTTAAAAGAATTAAATTTATTAGGGGAATGAGTGGGGATATGATCAGAATACATTCTGTGAAATTCACAAAGAATAAAAAAAATTTAAGAATTGAACTGAAGCCCGGCTGTGGTGGCACACTTTTAATCCCAGCACTTGGGAGGCAGAGGCAGGCAGATCTCTGAGTTCCAGGCCAGCCAGGGCCACACAGAGAAACGCTGTCTCAAAAACCAAACCAAACCAAACCAAAGGAATTAAACTGACGGGGAAGGCAGGCTGCAGTCGCTTCCAGACCAGACTCAGCCATCTGCAGGATAGGTTCCTAAGTTAGCAAAATGTGAGAACTCCAGGAGGATTGAACTCTTGAGGCCAGAAGTGATGCCCATCTGTGTCTTCAAAAGCCTTGAAGCGATGGGCCCCCAAGTAGCCACTGACGTCCTGTAGTACTACACAGGTAGGTGCTTGAAGAACTCACATTCTACTCCAGTTCCAGAGAGAGGTGGTATTCACAGGGATCAAAGGGCATAAACAACCATGGTGACCCTATGGACCTGTTGGAGAAGGGCTACAAAACAAGGCTTTTCAGGCTCAGGGCCACTGCCACACAGAGAGAGCTGTCTAATTCTTTGTTGTAGGGGTTCACATGTATCACAAGATGTTTGTAGCACAGAAGCCCTCACATCTCCACAGTGGCCCTCTGCCTCCCCTGCTTCTCTGAAGGCCGATTGTGAATCTCCTCCTGTGTTGTCTTAACCTAGGATCGTTAGGGGTTTGTGGCTAAGCCTGAAGGGTTTGTTTTACTGTGTATATGAACGGTTTGTGTGTGTGGGGGGGGTGTACAGGTAAGGTGGGAACTGTGGCGTTAGTTCCCTCCTGCCCTTACACTGGTTTTAAAGATTGGGCGTGGGTCTCCAGGACTGTGGGGTAAATCCTCCACTCCCTAAACCATCTCACCAGCCCCAAGTTTTCAGTTTTCTGTTGGGGCAGGAACTTGGTGCAGTGTGTTTTCCTGCTTCTGCCTCTGCTGGTGTTTCACCAGAGACACACTTACATGGGTCTGAAGATGCAGGGCCTGAGCAGGAAGAACTCGGTACAGGCCTTCTCTTCACAGGCGCCACGGGTTATGGAAGTCCTCCTGAACTGACTGTTCTTTCACTCGGAAAGAAATCTATTAACACTCCACTTTGTCCTGCTCTGAGAAAAGACTCAGGGTGTCTTACTGGCCACAGACGTCTGGATTTAAGTCTCAGACATGAGTCCAGGCTCCTTCAAATTGGTACTCTAACCCCTCCCAAGTCTCTGCCTGGAGTAACTAATTGGAGCACTTAGCTGTTTTCTTGAGTCTCAAGTTCCTCTTGACACTTCCTACTTCCTCCTCCCAGAAGCAGCATCCTGTCAACACACACACACACACACACACACACACACACACACACACACACACACACACACACACACTTTTTCAGAGCCCGCTTTCTTACTTGGCTACAAACACAACCTTAGGCCTGTGACTGCCGCTTTACTCTACACCGAGAGGCCCCCATGCCAGCACCCACCGAAGGCATTTTGACTGTTCTATAAATATAGGCTGACATCTTGTCTTATACTCAAACTGCTTATGAATTATGTGACTGGAACCCATGGGAATTAAGCCAAATGAGTCCCCATATTAACTAAAGCAACACACACACACACACACACACACACACACACACACACACACACACACAATCACACCAGGAAAACATACCGGTCTCGTTCCCCTTCCTAGCCTTTCTTCCATGACCTGTTTAAAGTTTCAAACAAAAGGCCCCTAGAATCCCACTGGTGGCTCACAGAAGACTGAACAGAGCTTGGCTCGGCCGCCCTGACAGCAGTCCTCTGGCCTCAGCTCTCCAGAGTTGTCAGGACAGCACTTGGCCCTCACGTGCTTCCCAAGGCTGACCTCAACACACCCAGCCTGTTGTTCCTTCCCTTCCCGCCCATCCAGTCCACATTGTGCACAGAACAAAGGCTTCCTTCCCCTTTCTTATCCTCCGCTGGCAGATGGTGCCCTAGGGCAGGAAGCTAGGGAGCATTTAACCCAGCTGATGGAGCTCAGGAAGCCGGCAGCGTTTGTTAACAAAGGAAGGGGCTGCCATGCTACTCTGCCATGCAGGAGTGAATTTAGCCTGTCTCACACCATTGCTCCAGGTGTGGTCACTGAGTCCCTATACCCCCAAATCTAGAGACTTCCCCAGGATGTTACTTAAGCCCGTGGAGCATCACTGTTTAAAAGGAAAGGCGGACGGGGAATGTGACTCAGTTGGTACAGTGCTTGACTAGCGTGCATGAACCCCTGGGTTCAGTCCCCAGAACTTCACAGACACGTAGAGGAACACACAAGTTCCAGGTCATAGTCAGCTAGAAAGCAGCTTAGAGGTCAGCCTGCTGGGGTAGGGGAGGAGGCGCTGTGAACTACTACAGTCCTGTCTGAGCAAACTGCTACCCCTTTTTATTTATTACTTGACCATTAGTTTTAAAGGATGTCCTCGGGAGGATCGCAAAGCAGTCTGGAGAGCTGGAGAGCCATGCAGACCACCTTTATGACTCTATCTTAGCCTCTTTGGACATGTTGGCTGGCTGCACCCTCATCCCTGACAACAGACCAACAGCAGCTAAAGAAGACCCGCGTGCAGGACTGTAACTGGGTAAGTAGAAAACTCAAGGAGCGCTGTCCAACCACTGCTGACTGGGACACAGGGCTATCTATCCTAGGAAGGACTTCCTCCTCAGCGGGGGCACTCGTGCTGAAGGAACGTGGGACTTCCTGTGGTGGAACTCACTGTGGTTCCACTGTGTTCACGTGCTTGCTGAGGAGCACCCCACCTTCCCACCTCTGTGGGTTCCCTTTACCGCTGCTCCACCCTCCACAGCAGCAGCAGGGACCCTCCTCACCAGCGCCGGTTCCCTGCAGGTACACCTCTCCAGTGGGGGGCGCTGATCACATTGCCTCTGCCCTGTGGGCTCATCTCACCGGCTCCAAGCCTCTTTGACAACACAAACATCTACAGAAATCCAGTTAACTGCCAGCTCTCTACCCCACCCCCTTCTACCCCACTCCCTTCCCACAAAGGATCTTTGCAAACCTCTCGTACCAACCGCATCCTTCCCCAAAGACTGGGGATGGCACATCTCAGAGAGTTGACAACTACTACTCCTTAAGTACAACTTTCATCTCACCTCTGAGAAAGTCAGACTGGGGATGAATAGGAAAGAGGCCAAGAGAACAGGAGGGCCACCTGGTGCCTATGCTCGGATCTCTAGCTCTTCAGAACCGCACAGTTCTACTGTACTTTTTCTAGACCTTTCCCTTTTACCCAGTGTTTATCAGTGAAGATGTCTCAGTGAGCATATGCTGGAAGTATGTCCAGAGCAGAGACTCCAGCAGGCGTGGTGGGGTGCAGACTCGTAATCTCGGCCCTTTGGAGGCTGATGCATGAGGACTCAGAGAACCAGCTGGGCTGTGTACCAAGACATCTTTAAAGCAATGGGAGTACATGGGGACTGGATTTGCATCAGAGCAGTGGAAGCAGATGATGGGTGTTGACCTCTTCCTGGGCAGCCTGCCTGTAACCCTGGCTGCCTTCTCTTTCAGGCATATCCCAGGCGGAGATGGAGTCATCAGCCAAGTAGGCTCTTGGGAAGAAAACTCAAAAACTCCTGCTCAGAAGAGCCATTCAGCTGTGAAGGCAGGGGAGAGACTCAACTTGAACGTACTTGCTTTAAGATGCCTTCCCCATCTCTGAAGGTTCTCGAGTTACTGTTCTCATTACAGTGAATCCCTCCAAACTAAGGCTTTTCCTTTTGGTGCTTCTCTACCAAAAATACATGGCTTTACAGTGTTGATAAAATACTAGGATTTACGGGTCTCATGTACCCCCTTCTGTTTAGAAAAACAGCAGTTAAAACATGTTGAGGCCATTTACAGAAAGCTGCTCAAGAAAGGTTCTAAGTACTTGGAATGAATTCTCAGGTGTACAAGGGGATGGGTCTAAGAGTGAGGAAGTGGGTGATCAAAACCTTGGATCTTTTCATCACGTGGAGACTGGAATTTTGTAAATTCTGAAGATTCTCGGCTAGCAGACATGTTAACCTTTAACCTGCCACAGAGAAACACTTAGCTACAGAGCCCTTTGGGCAACATGAGGTCAGCAGGGGCCATCTTCAGTGGTTAGTCTCGACCTTCTTCCTAACTATTTATGCATCAGAGAGCTGGAGGCTTGTGTCCGGCTTCTGGAAGGGAACGAAGCAAACGGTCAAGCTTTTGCTTACCTCGGGGCACTCGGTCGGTCCTCTGCTCCACTTTCCCCTGGAAGACTAGTCAGAGGACGGGGATGGCTACAGCCACTGTCTGTCCTTACAGAAATTAAAGCAGCCTATGCTGATGAGAAAAGAGAAAGTCTTTGTTTCTTGGTAGTTAACCGGTAGTTCTAGCCTTGTCAGGAAAAAAAAAAAAATCCATGATCAGTAGTTCAAAGCATCAGTTGCAACTTTTGAAGCAGAGTGATTATATGCTGGTTACCACAAATTCCACAAAGTATCAAAGATGGGTTTTTCAGCTTAAAAACAAAAACAAAAAGATTTTAAAAGATTAGCTCCTTAGACAGACATGGTGGTACAGACTTTAATCCTAGCCCTTGGAAGGATCTTTTGAGGCCAGCCCGGTCTGTATTAGAGTTTCAGGCTGGCCAGGGCTATTGGATGAGAAAAGGATTACTACTTGGTAAGCTATACATACATGAAGTACAGTGTTTTCACATGCCTGCTGCCCTGCTACACAGTATGGCTTACCATAATGTTCATGGGCAAGACCCAAATTAAACTGTTCTGATCTGCCACTCTGAGTCAAGCTTAGTTCCTGCGTTGTACATGGTGAATAGTGTGCTTTCAAAAGGCAAAAGGAAATGCTTTTCTAGCTATTGAGAATTGGTTAAAAATCAGTACACTCACTATTTGATGTGGCTTTAAGTTGCCTTCTCATCAGTGTGTTAGAGCAGCCCTCAGAAAGTAAGCCCGTTTGACAGGCCTGAGTCAGTCAGCGTGAAACCTGAAGATGGCAGGACCTACACAACAGAGCGCGCCCGCTGGATGCCGCGAGATGCTCCTGTTCTTGTCAGTGTAATTAGTCAGCTCAGCTGACATGTTCATTTTGGAATACACTTTCCCAACAAAGCACTACCTTGCCTGAAGATGGTCGATGCATTTGTTCACCCTCTTTGTAACAAAAAGATACTTTTTTTGTAACTAAAAGGTGCAAACTCGAACCTTGGCTGTGAATGCCACTTAGGAATATCAACACAATTGTTAATTATATCTTCTGCTGTGTGTTAAGAACTTTTGAGCTGAAATTGTCTCAGCGTAGGATGATGCCATCATTTCCATGTGCAAATGTGGCCAGGGTAGATTGACATGACCATGTTAGGATTTACACATGGTCCCTTAAAGTTCATTTGCATTCACATAAAGTAGCATTTCAACACAGGGTTCTTGGGGGTCTACAGCAAACCTCCAGCACAAAACAAAGAGGCTTCAAAGACAGGGCTGTTCTTAAATGGAGCCCAAAAGAGGAGTGGGGGTGCAAGGTATGCTGAATGGCCAAGTATGTGCTTGAGGGCACGTCTACCCAAGTAAGCACAGCAAGTTCGCGTGAGCCCAGTGACTACTGTTCATTCAGGATTCCAGCCATGGCCACAGAGTAGAGTGTTCTTCATATTATGCAAGTTACTGTGTGGTAGCCACTTATTATTTTTAATGTAATATTTCTTTATTATGTCAACAAATTAAAGCCCCCAATGGTCTTGAAATGCTTATACTTGAAAAACAGGATATGTGTCCGTCCGTCCCCCCCAAGACTGCATTTATTGGCACATACATAAAAGCAAATAGTGAAGTGTGTTGAAATGGTGTTGTAAGCCCTAATCTTGCTGCCTGTGGTGGAAAAACACTAGAATTTTACAAAGTCTGTAAATATGTTTGTATTATAAATGTTTTCTGCTAATAAAGAATAAGCCGACAGTTTGAACAACTTTTGCTATTGTAAAATTAAAGTGCATGGCATCACTTTGTCTTATGTTGTTTTTGTATCTATAATAACTAAAAGTTTTGTTTTGTATCTATAATAACTAAAAGTTTATGAACTCTTTCTCCCTTTGTATTGACAAGGGAAAAAACCCCAACAGTGACAAAATGTGTGTGTGTGTGTGTGTGTGTGTGTGTATACATATATATATATATATATATATATATATATATATATGATTGACCCATAATTGCTGGTGATCTCAGGAATTTCCAGTTGCCTTATCTTATATAAGGACGAATAGACCCAACAAGCACATCTATAATACAAAGTAAACTATGATTTTATTGTGAAATTCTCATAGATGGAAAATTAAATTGAATATTTATTCTGTCCATTTTCATTTTACAATAATCTTACCACTTATTTTTGTACCATGTATTTCAATCGTCTGTTTAGTGAAAAATAAAGAAACCTGTAATTTTTGGCTTATTTTTAGTTTAATATTTTATCATTAAAGACCCCATAATAAAATGTGTTGTCAGCAGTCACATCCTAAGCCCCCAATTGAAGAATGTTTGGCTGCTGCTTAAACCAAGAAACAATCTCTGACCTCTGCCACCTTAAATGCTAATGTCCGCAAGAGACCTTGTTTCCCACAGTAAGACAAAAGCAAAGTCTAGGTCTCGAAGGTCCTAGTTAACAAAACTTTCACACATGCAAAAATTTCACCGAAATAAATATATTATTTCTCTCATCATTCCCATCTAGAGTTCATGTTTTCAGTTAATTTGGGGGGATATAATTTCTACAGTTAGGGCGATCAACATTTCCTGCTTTCTTTTCTAATGCTTAAACTCTCCTTCAACTTGAGTTATACAACTGGAAAGAACAAAAAGTTGACACCTGGAAGTGGGGGCAGGAGGATCGGGAGTTCAAGGCCATCCTTGGTTACAAGTGGAAATGAGGCCTCTTGAGCTACGTGAAACACTGTCTCAAAAAACAGTGCAATCTGGGTATTGTGGTATATGCCTTTAATCCTACCATTTGGGAGGAAAAGGCAGGTGGATCTCTATGAGGGGCCAGCCTGTTGCACATACTAAGTTCCAGGCCAGCCAGGGTTACAAAGGGAGACCCTGTCTCAAAAAAAAAAAAAGAGAAAAGAAAAAAGAAAAAAAAAAAGAAAAAGCCAGGCATGGTGGTGCACGCCTTTAATCCCAGCACTTGGAGGCAGAGACAGGTGGATCCCTGAGTTCGAGGTCAGCCTGGTCTACAGAGCAAGTTCCAGGACAGCCAGGACTACAGAGAAACCCTGTCTCAAAAAAGCAAAAATGAATCCCCAAATCAGGGTTGGGGTGGGTGGGTGACATCTGACTCAGAGCATGGAGGAAGCACCAGCACGGATCACCAGCTCACTGCTTGTGAGGAGGCATGTGTTGCTCTCCATCTACCACAGATGTACGGAAAAAAGCGTTGCCTGGGAAGCCTCTTGAGTCTAGGCCTGGAGATGAAGTGCTAGGAAGAAGCAGACACTCTAAACTTGGTTCCATACAGTTTGAGCTCCTTGAACCAATGAGGCTGGTTCAGTGTACACAGCACAGAAGCTTCTCTAGGTCACTGAGCAGGTCTATTACTAGAAAGCAAGTACTGGATGCTGTGCTCTTAGATAGTCTACAGTGCCCTTGTTGCACACATAAATGGCTGTTGAGTATAATGCAAACCTCTATTTCCCTTTAACCATAAGAATTAAAACAATACTTATCACCATACAGTTTGATATTACTTCCAATAAGTACAATATTTATTAAACATATCTTCAGTTTTGTTACATAGTGTGCAACAAATTACAATATTCTGCAGCCACAAATTATATGCAGAGTATGAAGAAACTATTAATCAGATAGTGTAATCTTTCCATTTATAACTCTACAAGGAAGAACTAGCAAATCAGATCTTACATAGAACGTTTCACTAAACTTTATGCATGGAAATTGACAGACACTGGTTGTGCTGTTTGATACAAAATGGCTGAACTTCATCTTCAGAAGACTAAACCCAACATCTAAACATGCCAATATAAACATCAAAACAAAATAGAGTCTAACCAACCACGGGAAACAATCTGGTATCAGGAAAGCAACAAGGATTACACACATTATTTTATAAACCAGCACACAAAGGTTTAAAACAGTTCTGAAAATGAAGTTAGCTGTCTTGAGTCAAGGGAATAAAAAAAAAAGTCAGTATTGACCATTGACAATCTCTGACCTTGTGGAAACGGTAAGAATCTGTTGTAGTGCAGCTACATACAGTACAATTCAGGCAATTTGTTTTTTCACTTGGGTTCAGATTGCGAATTCATTGCTGTGAGAGAAGGACGGAGGCGAAGTTTAGCAGCAGCCTCCACCTGACTGCTTGACTGGAGTGCTCTGGATCTTAACATTGGACTTCTCTGCACCACCAGCTGTTGCTCCAGGACCCATTCGCTTTTTAATCTCAGCTGCCATCGTCATGAAAGACTGTTCTACATTCGTTGCATTCTTAGCACTGGTTTCCAAAAATGGAATTCCAAGGGAATCTGCAAATTCCTGAGAGAGCAATAAGAACAATGAACATGGAGAAGAGCTTTCTGAAGAGGGAAAGGCGAACTGAGTCACTGGCTTTCAAAGGTTGAGGCATCTTAGCCACTGTGTGACTCCCGCCCCCGGAATAAAGGGCAGGCTGAAAATCCAACCTCACACGTACCTTTGCTGTTGTGTAGTCTACTACTTTCTTTGTGGTCAGGTCACATTTGTTCCCTACCAACAACTTGTTGACGTTTTCACTGGCATAGCGATCGATCTCCTGCAGCCACTGCTTAACATTATTGAAGGACTCCTGAAAAGAGAAGAACGACGATGCAGTTTGTGTGGCAACCCTAGCTGTAACTAATGCAGGGAAGCAATGGACTCATGCATTACAGCGACAGTGCCCGTCGGAAGAAAACGGTTAGGAGGGCTGGAAGGCTTGAAATGAAAATAGCTTATCTGGAAAGGGAATAGTTTAATATTTCATGACAGGCAAACCCAATTTTAAATTGAAATTTTGAAATATTAACAAAACCTATTTTCTGAAATTTAGTAAAATTCTGGTTTATGAGCTGCATACAGTGATACAGCTTTAATCCCAGCACTAGGGGGCAGAGGCAGGTGGATCTCTGAGTTCCAGGCTAGCCTGGTCTATAGAGCCAATAGGCTGCACATCAGCCAGGCCTACCTACTTAAGTGAGACCCTGTTTCAAAACAAACAAATGAAAATAACAAAAACTGTTTATGTTAACAGCAGTAGGTGTTACTACTATCAGAAACTGGTGGCCTGGGGGCACAGCTCAGGGACCAACAACTTGCCTGGCCTGAAGCAAGCTCTGAGCTTAAACCCCACCACAAGATAGGGTAGGGAGGAGAAAGCTAGGACATAACTTTTGGTGAGGCTTTTTTCTTTTGGGTTTTTGTTTTGTTTTTCCTCATGGTAGGTGGGGAATGGTAGCGCTTGCCTCTGATCCCAGTGCTTGGAGGGCAGAAGGAGATTTGAGTTCAAGGTCAGCTTTGTCTCTAGAGCTCCAGGACAGCCAGGACTACTCAGAGAAACCCTGTCTCAAAAAACAAACAAAATTATGGTAATAGACTAGTAATGTTTAAAATCAACATGTTCTGTTTGCTCTGGGTGTTTTTGAGATGAGGTCTTGCTATGCTGGTCTCAATCCTCTGTGCTTCTGAGAGCCTACCTAAACCCCCAAAGTAGCCGGACTACAGGCATATGAATGACATCACACTAATGTAGCAATTTCTTTTCCTGCTCATATTCACCCATCTTTTGCTTGTAAAAGCATTTAATCTAAATGTCTTAAGTTACTTCCAAATTGGCTTTAAGTCATAGATAGCTGAGATTTAACAATTGCTACAAGAAAAATTTGTTCTAATTTTCTCTAGTGGTAAAAATAAATTTCTGATCAAAAGAAGTTTCAGGGCTGATCAAAAGAATTCAAGGGCAGCCTGTCTACATAGTGAGTTCCAGGTCCACCAGAACTACACAGGAAGATTGTGTCGAAAAGCTACACATACACACAAAGTAACTTCCTGCTTTGTTGAGAACACACTTCCTTACCTGATCTGTCACATCATAAACAACTATGATGCCATGGGCTCCTCTGTAGTAACTGGAGGTGATTGTTCGAAATCTTTCCTGGCCTGCTGTGTCCCACTATTAGAAAACAATCAGGAAAGGCAAACAATTCCATTAGAACAGGCTTGGAAAAGTACAGGAGAAAACTGTAGATTATTAGGATCTGACAACAGTATTTAATGATTACATTATTAAATTGCATTAAAAGTATCAAATATGTTAAAGTCCACAACAGAAAATAATGCCTACAATTTAGCTGGTGGTACTGATCCAAAATTCTAAATTCTTTAAGAACCAAAGCTATGCTAGGCAGTCGATAAAAATAAGTCCTTCCTGGCAGCAGTGACTCACCCCAGAGCAGGTTGTCTGCCATGCCCTAGTGAGACAAAGAGGTGCACTGGCACTGACCTGAAGCCTTAGGAAGTCAAAGACGGGGACCAGCAGGGGCCACCCTGAGCACACAGGGAAGCCCTACTGCTACTCAGCCACGTTTGAGCCCAAAGGCTTCGGGCAAGGTCAAGCTGCAAGCCATTTCAAGTAGACCAAGGTTGTGGAAGCCTCCCCACCACAGGGTACATGCCAGGCCTTACCCCCAGGCCCCAGGGGCCCCAGGAACCCTTTAAGCCCTCAAACTTGAACCACCTTTGGAAGTCCCTACTCCCACCCACCACAAACACACACACACACACACACACACACACACACACACACACACACACGCATACACACAGAATAGAAAGATCAGTTGTCAGGGCTAGAAAAAGTGGTCCAAAGACCTATACTCCTTTCATAAGGCAGCGCTATTCACTGCTAATGTAGTTTTTCAACACTAGAAAGCAATGGAAAAATCTCATGGCACCTACCTACCAGTCAGAATGACACTTACCCACTTCAAGTAGGTGCTATCTTAATCTGAGCAAAAGTAACATAAGGAAGATGTTTCTAAACACCTTTAAAACAAAATTCCCTTTTAAAAGTGGGTAAGGGGCCTAGAGAGATGGCTTAATGATTAAGAGCACATAGTGGTCTTCCAGTGGACCTGAGTACAATTCCCAGCACCCACATTAAGTGATTCAAACTGCCTGTAACCCCAATTTCAAGGGCATCCAATGCCTCTGGTTTCTTCAAGCACACGCATTCATATACACAGAGTTAGTAATAATAAAAATAATTTTTTTAAGTGAGTAAAGGCAGCAAGAAAACTCAACAAAAGATTTGCAAACCTGACAACCTGAGATCAATCCTTGGAACACATGATAGAAGTAAAAAAAAAACTATCGAAAGTTGTCCTCTGGACAGGTGTGGTTCATACCTATAATCCCAGCACTAGGGAGGCAAAGGCAGGTGGAGCTCTGTGGGTTCAAGACTAGCCTGATCTACACAGCAAGTTCCAGGCCAACAAGGTTTTATACAGTGAGAGACCCTCTTTCAAAAATAAAACTAAAGAAGTTGTCCTTCTGATTGCCACAGATCTTCCACAGTATACAGGAACGAACGAACACACACACACACACACACACACACACACACACACACACACACACACACAAAGTTTTGGTTTTGGTTTTTTTGTTTGCTTTTTAAGACTCTGTTTGTTTGTTTGTTTTGTTTTTCGAGACAGGGTTTCTCTGTATAGCTTTGTGCCTTTCCTGGATCTCACTCTGTAGACCAGGATGGCCTCGAACTCACAGAGATCCGCCTGCCTCTGCCTCCTGAGTGCTGGGATAAAAGGCGTGCGCTACCACCGCCCGGCAATTTGTTTGCTTTTTGAGACAGGGTTTCCTGTGCAGCCCTGAAACTCACTTTGTAGACCAAGCTGGCTTCAAATTCAGAGATCTGCCTGCCTCTGCCTCCCAAGTGCTGGGATTAACAGTATGTTCCACCATGCATAACTGATAATAGTAATAAGTTTTTTAAAGACAAAAGTATAGAACTCATTTAAGAATACCTTTACACTTAGGTTCTAACACCAAAAAGAAACGCTTACATCACTGTATTATTGTTCTGAGTTTTAAAAAAGTATTGAGAATATCAAGAGTCAAATTCGTTTTTTAAATTTAAAAAGCCTTAGTTTTAATAAAGACAGTTGGAGCTGAGGACGTGGCTCAAGAAAAGGAGAGGTTGTGAATTTTGTTTAAATTTCTCCTACGCAATAGTCATACACTCATACACACACACACACACACACACACACACACACACACACACACACACACTCACTCACTCCATTTTGTGTGTATGGGTGTTTTGCCTGCACATGTGTGTGTTCCATGCATGTGCAGTACCCTCGGAGGCCAGAAGAAGGTGCTGGATCCCTTAGAACTAGAGCTCAACCTTAGTGAGTTGCCATGTGGGTACAGGGAGTTAAATCAGGTCCTCTCAAAGAGCATCCTCAGAGCTATCTTTCCAGCCCCCAGTGACCTCTTGTAAAAAAAAAAAAGTCTGTCCAACTAAATGACTCAATTCCTCCACTAAAAGGTAATGGTAGGGCTGTGTACATAGCTCAGTGGTAGTAGAGTACCTTGCACTGTAAGGTCATGGGTTCAATCCCTAGCAAAACAAACAATCTCTCTGAAATGGGAGGACTAGATAGAAGGCATTAGTGTTAATTATGTTAGATATAATGGGTTAACAAATAATAAAACACAGATGCATATCAATTATTCTGTAATAAGTCGTGTTTTTTGTAAAACTGAGTATGGTGGTACACACCTGTAGTCCCAGGAGCAGTCAGGAAGCAGAAGCAGGAGGATTACCACAAATTCAAAACCAGCCAAGGCTACATAGTAAGCTCTCTCTCAAAACATCCCCAAAGTCTATAACATTAATATACTTCTAGATAAAAAATAAGCAGCCAGGTATGGTGGTGGTGCACATCTTTAACCCCAGCACTTGGGAGGCAGAGGCAGGCTGATCTCTAAGTTCAGGCCAGCCTGGTCTACAAAGTGAGTTCCAGGACAGCCTTGAAGTTCTAGGGCCGTTACACAGAGAAATCCAGTCTTGAAAAACCAAAAGGAGAAGAAAGCAAGAAAAGAAAAAGAAAGGAAATAATATACAAGGTTTAGCAGCTCCTTATCTAAAATGAAAAACAGAACCAATGCCGGCTGTATTCCTTTCTTTTTGTCCAAACTGAGACGAGAGCTCCACAGACTATGAAGACGGCTGTCAGCACTAAGGAGCTCCATGATCGACAGCCTCTGGACCTCCCGACTTGACAGCATCAACGTGCCCCTCCTGCTCAATGTTCTAATCACTATTTTGATCAAGACCGGCCATCACCACTAAGCATAAGTGAAAGGAAAAGACTTACAACACTTGGAAGGGAAAACGAAGCCCAGGAAGTTGAAATACAATGGCTTAAAGCACAATTTTGCGTTTAAATTTTAAAACACCAATTCACAGAAGCCCACCCCCCCCTCTCGCGCATGCACATGAGCACCTCTTCGTTGTGTGTGTATGGATGTTGTGTGCATGTGGAGATCTGAGGCTGAAGTAAAGTCTTTCTGGATTACTCCATCTTATTCATTGAGGCAAGACCCTCCCTCAGCTGAACCCAGAGCTCACTGACCTGACTAATTCTGCCCTCCATGGACTGGAATTCGAGGTGGGTCCCCATGCCTACATGGCGTTTTGATGGGTGAATTCTGGTCCTCAGATTTACAAGTGTACATTATCTCCTGAACCATCAATCTCCCCAGTCCACATGTACCCTTTACACACACGTCCCCCAAATGAAAATGAAGCAAACTTAAATCTTAGTACCTACACGACTAGGTAAAGCAAAGGTAAGCTCATGCTCTGCTTTTGTAATCTGCAGTGGATTAGCAATAAGCACCAGTCCCTAAAGTCCGAGAGAGGATTTTATTTTCTTTTTTTACGGGTTTGAGTGTCTTGCCTGCACGCATGCCTGTGCACTGGATCTCAGGGGGCTGGAATTAGGGAGCTGGGAATTGAGCCCCCAGGCCCTTAGCTACTGCACTGAGCCATCTCCCCACACCAAAAGGGAGAAAAGTTTTAAGACATTAATTCAGCTTATATCGTATTTTATTTTAGGAATCCCATTTTAGAAAAGGCACCTTAAAATGCAAGAGTAACCCAAATTCTAACAACAGTTCCAAAAAGGAACAATCAACTGAGCAGAAGGGTTGATGACATCAGTCTGAAGGGTAGATGCCACCAGAAAGGACTTACTCTGATTCACTCAGAGGAATTCCACAGAAGTTAGGGGACACTGGCTCCAGCTCAATTTAAAAAATGGAGAGCTAGAGCCATTTGTGAATGGAAGCAGCTGCTTTTGAAACTGGTGAATCCCCCAAATATGTTTACATAACAGCATCAGATACGGAAAGAAAATTCCCACTGAAGATGAAAGGCCAACTGAGAATGATCTGCAAGAACCTTTCCAGACAAAGGAAGTGAGCAAATTCAAATGTTTCACATATCTAAATCCTGTAGAGAATCACCACCACCTATGCAACTGGTACCCAGGCTGCAGGCTTGAGTGGACCTTTTCACAGCAGTGTTGACTTCCTGCCTGCACAGGGCATATCACAGAAGCCACTGATACACTGTCTCCAAGGTCACAAAGGGAAGGAAACACACACAGCAAGAGCCACATGATCCTCAAAACTACCTCATAAACTAGTAAACCAGGAATCGGAGCTGGGGCTGGGCACACACCTCTAACCACAACACTTGAGAGGCAGAGGCACAGGCAGAGGCAGGTGGATCTCTGAGTTCAAGGTCAGCCTGGTTTACAGAGTGAATTCCAGGACAGCCAGGGCTACAGAAACATCCTGCTTCAAAAAAGACAGACAGTAATAGCCAGAACCTGGAAACAACCTAGATGCCCATCAACGGAAGAATGGATGGAAAAAATGTGGTACATATACACAATGGAGTACTACTCAGCAGAGAAAAACAATGAAAGCATGAAATTTGCAGGCAAATGGATGGAACTAGAAAAAATCATCCTGAGTGAGGTAACCCATGCCATGTACTCACTCATAAGTGGATTCTAGATATAAAATAAAGAACAATCAGACCACAACCCATAGAACCATAGAGGCTATATATATAGCATGGAGGTCCCTAGGACGACTGTGGCTTATAATAAATTTCGGTTTTACTCAATTATTGAAAAAAAAAAAGCCAAATGAATGGAAACACATGAACTATGAACCAAAGGCTGAGGGGCCACAGCTGGATCAGGCCCTCTGAATAGGTGAGACAGTTGATTGGCTTGATCAGTTTGGGAGGCAACTAGGCAATGGGACCAAGTCCTGTGCTCATTGCATGAGTTGGCTGTTTGAAACCTGGGGCTTATGCAGGGACACTTGGCTCAGTCTGGGAGGGAGGGACTGGACCTGCCTGGACTCAGTCTACCAGGTTGATCGCAGTCCTCAGGGGAGGACTAGCCCTCGAGGAGGTGGGAATGGGGGGTAGACTGGGGATAAGGGGAGAGGGTGGGAGGGGGGAGAATAGGGGAACCCGTGGCCGATATGTAGAACTGAATGGTATTGTAAAATAAAATTAAAAAAAAAAAAAGACAGACAGACAGAAAAAGAAAAAACAACAACAAAAAAACAGAATCAAAATAGTAATTTTGACTCAAAACTTCAGAACTTCAGCTCAGAGAAACACTCAATTCCATGAAAAGCGCAATGACTGCTCTTCAGTGTTACTTCCTACTAAGCCTGCTCTACGACATACTGATTTTTAAAAACTAAAACCCAACTTAAAAAACAAACACTAGGGCTGGAGAGATGGCTCAGTGGTTAAGAGAACTGACTGCTCTTCCAGAGGACCTGGGTTCAATTCCCAGCACCCACATGGCAGCTCACAAATGTCTGTAACTCCAGTTCCAGGGTGCCTGGCACCCTCACAGACATACATGCATACACTAATGCACATAAAATAAATAAATTCTTCAAAAAAAATACACTATTTACTGATTCTTCCTCTTCCCCGCGCACGTGTGAGATGATACACTGTGTGTGTGTGAGAGAGAGAGAGAGAGAGAGAGATGATACCCTGAGGACACCCTTGCCATGGCACACACATGGAAGTCAGAGGACAACTTGCAGGAGTTGGCTTTTCCTACCACTACCCAGGTCCTGGGGATCGAACTTAAGTCATCAGGCTTGACTGAGCTATCTTACTGACCCCATGATGATTTTTTTCTTTTTTAAAACCACAGAGAAGCTGGCAGTACCCAGACCCATACTAAAGAGATAAACATTTAATTGGAGGTAGGGTGAAGAATGGATAAGGTAGTTGAGATAACACAAAGACACATATTAAAGAGGAGAACTACAGATCGCTTGGCTCTGTTAGTAGCTTTAAGCAAATCATTTTTTCTCTCAGCATCCATTTTCTGAGAGTAAAATAAAAATATTAGAAAAACTGTTTCCTTCCAATAAAATTCTGTGGTTCTACAGAGTTGGAACCTATGGTCTTAAAGGAGAAATACCCCGAGAACTAAATTAATAGCTGTCTTTATTTATGCCTGTGCGAAGAAGAGGCCAGGTTTCTTCTAACATGCCACAGCACTCAGCACAGTAAAAGACAGAGAAGATCTGACTTGAGCTGGAGAAGGAGCCAGGCCCAAGGCTGACTTTTTTTAATAGAGTGCCTCTGCTTTACAAGCAGAGTTCCAACGAGGAGGACCTGGAATATAGCTCCATGCTAACAGTGAAGCTGCAGCACATAGGAGGTCCGTGGTTCAATCCTCCACACAGGTGACAAACAAGAGGGAGGAGGAGGGCTGGAGAGACGGCTCAGCGGGTAAGAGCACTGGCTGATCTTCCGGAGGACCTGGGTTCACTCCCAGCACCCACAGCAGCTCACAACCATCTGTAACTCCAGTTCTAGTCTCACATCATCACACAGACACACATGCAGGCAAAACTTCAATGCACATAAAATAAAAATAAGTTAAAAAAAAAAAAAAAAAAAAGAAGAAGAAGAGAGAGGAAGAAGGCAGGCATTTCAATGAGAAAAGTGAAACTGGGAAATGCCTTTTGGTCTAACACTATCATCAATACTTAAACTTAATACAATCTTAAACTTCCTGTTCAACTCCGTTAGCGTATTAAATGTACATAAATACACTGTGTATTTACCCACAATCCCCAAAAGCACTTACTATCTGAAGCTTGATTGTTTTCCCGTCTAACTCTATAGTCCGGATCTTGAAATCCACACCGATCGTGCTGATGTAGCTTTCCGTGTACGTGTCATCCTGAGGGGAGAGTTAATGAAGAGTTAACGAGAGCAATGTCCAACAGAGAAAATGTTACAGTTTATGTGCATCACAGTCAAAGTTCATGAATGAAGTTTTAACATCTGACTCCATCATGCTTTGTATTCTAAAGCAAAAATGTTTCTTTTTTCCTTGGGATATTTTCCAAGTGTTCTTTATTTTTTGTACTCATCTCTTGGTAAATTCTTTACATAGGTCAGGAAGAATCTGTAACTGTCAGAGCTCCCGACTCAGATACATGCGTTTTCCTAACTGCCAATCAGTCAAACTCTTGCTCCTCAAACCCAATCCACTGACCGCAGAACAACGCTCACTTCACTCTCCTCTTAGGGACGTATTCCAGTCTGTTTCACATCCTGGTTGACACTTTTAAGTGAAATACAATACACATGAAAATCCGTCTTTCAGTGTGCAACTCAGTGGTTCTTAGTAAACGCACAAAGTCATACAACTGTTACCATGACTTAATTCCAGACTGTTCCATTCCCCCAAAGGAACTTTGTACTCCTTTGCATTTTCTGCTTCCTTCTCTCCTTCAGATCACGGCAACCATCAATCTATCCACTCTCCCTGGAGCTTTGCCTATGGGAACATTCATGGAATAAAGTCCTTAGAAGTGACTTCTTTCCTTCTGTTTTCAATGCTCATCCACACTGGAGCATGTATGAGCACTTAATTCTTTTCCTTTAGACAGGGTCTTGCTATGTAGCTCTGGCTGGCCTCAGACATGAGCCTCCTACTTCAGATTTTGGAATGCTGGGATTAGGCAGGCCCCACCTTACTCAGATTAATATTTATTTAAAAAATATAATATTTATATATATTAATAATAATATAATATAATATATATTACTATGGTGATATTTTATTTGTACTGAAATGTTATTTTAATTTTATGTTAATAAATAAAGTTGCCCTTTGGTCAGAGCTATTAGAGCCATAGCAAGAGCGTGGTGGTTAGAAGAGCTAGGTAGATTTCTGTGTGTTTAGGGATACAGCCAGTATTGGAGACATACGCCTTTAAGACCTGGAAGGCGGTACTTACAGGCAGTGATGAGGTAGTCATGTGGTTGGGTTTACAACCAATGAGAAGGCAGAATAGAAAGACTATTTAAACACAGACAAACAGGAAGTAGCTCTCTCTCGGGGAAGCTAGGAGCACTGCAGGAGGTAAGATTTTATCTCTGAGCTCTGACCTCTCGGCTTTCTCTTTTACATTGGCTCTGTGTTTCTTATTTTAAAAAGACGATTGGTTACATCTACATCTGGCGCCCAACGTGACAAGAATCCATTAAAAACTGCTTGGGGCCGGCTCCCTAGCCGGAGCAGCCGGCTCCCTAGCCCCGGCCCAGGTCTGCTTGGGCTCAGGCCGGACTGTGAGCTGCTTGCTTAAAGCCAGTGCTACAAACAACTCAGGCCTGCCCTGCTAAACAGGGCCCCTGCCTGTAAAGCCAAGCCTTGACTCGGCTCAAGAGGGAACAAGTGGCTGGATTTAAGCTTTAGCCAGCTACGCTTTCACTTTCACTTTCGCTTTTGCTTTCTCTCTTGCTTTCTCTCTGTCTCTCTGTTTCTGTCTCTCTCTCTCTCTCTGGATTCACACCTAGGACACTAGGTGGCTCTTTTGAAATTCGCTCGGATTTCTACTGTTCTACGCAGATTTGGTAAGTCATAAAGGAAACTATTTAAAAGACAAATTTTTTCCACATTTAAAAAAATGGGTTTCCTGTGTACATTAGAAGAAAATTGGGTTTTGTTTGAAATTTTAGGCAGTCTGACAATGGAACAACTATATGAAAAGATTAGTATTATGGGAATTATGCAGTTTATCACCATGCTTATTCTCATTTTACTATTTAAAAAGATAGTCGATTTAAGTGCCAGGATATATTACTTTAGTAGGTAATATATATATTAGTAGGTAATATATATATAGTAAGTAATATATAATATATATATTACTTTAGTAGGTTGGGCATGGTGGCACACACTTTTAATCCCAGCACTCGGGAGGCAGGGATAGGCAGATCTCTGTAAATTCAAGACCAGCCTGGTCTATAATAGAGAGTTCAGTAAAAGTACACAGTGAGACCCTGTCTCAAAAAAATTTTTTTAGTGTATGTATGTGGACATGTGCGTGCCACACAGAGTATGTGCCCGTGAAGATCCCAGGACAATCTCTGGCAGTCGGTCGGCTCTCTCCTTCTTCCGCCATGTGGTCCTGGGGATCAGACTCAGGTCATCAGACTTGGCGGCAGTAAGCACTTGTACCTGCTGATTTATTTCACCAGCCCTACTTTTTTTTTTTTCAACTACATTCTTTTTTTGCAGCTGAATAAAATCCCATCGATATTTTTTATGAAAGAATTGGGTAGTTTCCCCTTGGGGGCCATTATAATAATACATGATCATTTCCTTAATCATCATGTTGCCTGTCAATTTTTTAACCCAATGTTTCTCTTTTTTGGTAAGTGCCGGTAATCCTAGTACTTAGGAGGCTGGGGTAGAAAGATCACTGGAAATTTGAGGCCAACCTGGTCTAGGGAATTAATGGCCAGCCCAGGATACACAGTGGGGCTCTATCTCAAAAGAAAGAACTCGGACCTTTAATCCAGCGCTGGGAGGCAGAGGCAGGCAGATCTCTGTGAGTTCGAGAGGCCAGTTTGGTTTACAGAGTGAGTTCTAGGACAGCCAGGACTACACAGAGAAACTCTGTCTCAAAAAACCAAAAAAAAAAAAAAAAAAAGAAAGAAAAGAAAAGGAAAGGAAAGGAAAAGAAAAAGAACTAATGAACTCATGGGCTCTTAAGCCAGCTCTCAGAGAAGAATTAAAGTGCCTGCCCCCAAGCCTGATGACTTGAGTCCAGCCCCTGGCCCCCATGGTGAAAGGTGGGAACCAGTCATGTACACTGTCCTCTGACCTTCACACCTGCTATTGTGCTGGGGGGGCGGGGGAGGGGGGGACGGTGCACGCCCGCCCCATGCACACAAACACATAAAACAAGTCACTGTTTTCAAAGAAAAAACACCGGAATGGAGACTAACCATCCCTGAACTGCAAAGCAACACCTGGGAAGTTCTCTGCCAACAAAGCCAGACCTCAGCTTCATCGATGGGACTCTGAGAGCAGCACTAACAAACTCAACTTTCTGTGACAGCCAATGTGGTGGCCACCAGCCCCAAGTGCCTTGTGACATGAGGAACTAAATGTAAAGATCTTTTCCAAATTTCAATTAAAGTTTAAAAGAAAACAAACTACAGGGAAGTAAGTACCAGAGCTGTAGAGCTTAACCTGAGTTACAGAATGCACGTGTGACCATCAGCACACCTGACACCCGCGCTCTGCAGCCGAAGTTTCTCTCCAGTCTATTGAAACGGGGCTCAGAATTTCTTTTCACGTCACTGTCAACAAGGCCACGTAGCCCACATTCTCTCTCCACCTCTATCAGCATCAGTCAGAATTCTACAACAGGTATCAGACACTGACTTCATCACCACACTTCACTGCTTCACTGAGTTTCTTTCTTGGCTCTGTTTTTTTTCCTTCCTTCCTTCCTTTTTTCTTACTTGTTTTTTGGGCTGACTGACTTCAAGCCCAGAGTGACCCTCTTTCACCTCCCAAGTGGAGAGGTGACAGGCATGCACTACCACACCCAGCTTTCCCACGAACTTCTCCTAAGAACATTTATTTAACAGTCCAAGACACCACTGGGTAGGGTTTGGGAGCCCTTAGATGCATAAATTCTGAAAGAGTTAAGTCATTCTACGTAAAGTCATTTAATTTTGTCTAACTAGAAAACACATTGCACTAATTGTACAATTAAGTTCACCATTAATTGTAAAAGAAAGTATTTCAATTTCAACTTACTGCAAACCTAAGGAGGAGGCAAGACTTTCCAACCCCAGAATCGCCAATCAGAAGTAACTTGAATAAATAATCACTGCAAAAAAAGAAGGAAAATCACATTAATAAAAAGCATGTTGTACTGTTAAGTTCCACAGGAAACCAGAGTAACAACGAACAGCTTGTAATGAAGACTACAGCTCCTGACAAGGTCTGTGTGTGGCTCAGCAGACGCCAAAACTAGATCCACCAGCAGCCCGTGGATACACGGCTGAACGTGTGTGAATTACCCACTCAAGTAAGGTAGACAGTGCCACCCAAGATCTCTCAGGAGTGAACTTCCTCTTCCAAGGAAACAGGGACAGGAAACACGTGATTCCTATTCTCAGGGGGCTGCGGTGGGATTTTAATTTTATACTAATTAAATCCCAGTCCTCTACCCTATGAGACTAGGGAAGGCTATGCTCCATGCAGTAAAATTAGCCTCTTCTGGCTTAGTGCCCCATGCCTGTAGTCTCAGCAAATTCTTGAGAGGTGGGGCAGGAAAGTCTTGAATTTAAGGCCAGACTCAGCTACATAACATAATAGGGCTGGCATGGAATACATGGGCCCCTCTCTCAACAAAGCAAAAGTCTCTCCTTCAAATTCAAAGACCAAATTATTCACTGTGCAGAGCAATCCTCTAGTGAAATAATTTCTATGATCCTTTCCTACAATCTAGGTCTACCGTTCCTCTTTTTAAAACACAAAAAAGCATTGTGGGCTGGAAAGATGGCTCAAAGGTGAAGAGCACTGGCTTCTCAGGCAGAGGACCTAGGTTTGATTCTCAACACTCACTCCCAAGCCGCTCACAACCACCAGTACTCATTCAGTCCCGGGAGATCTGATGCCCTCTCCTGGCCTCTCAGGGCACTGCATTACATGTTCCACAGGCATCATAAGGAGTTCCTGGATCTCTCTGTCCCAAGGCACTGAATAACTGTCCCTGTTTCTGTTTTCTGCTATTAATTTGGCTCTTTTAACTGAATTACCAAAGATGAATGGCTGAACCTGGCTTGTTGGGGCAACCCAGGGCACAGGCTCTGATTCTGATCCCAGTAACACCACTGCTATGACTAACTCAGAAACCATCACTGCATGATGTCTTCAACAACCTGAAGACAACAGACTATCTGTCCACTGTCTCCCAAAGGAATCTCTCAGTCCTTCATAATTCTGTCCATTTCCATAATCTAAGCACTTTCAAAAGGAGCCCCTCCAACAAGAATTTACATATATATTTTTAGAACGTACAACTGATTTTTAGCTTTGTGATTTAATTTCAGAAACAAGTATCTACTAATCTATTAAAATTAAAATTTTTATTATAGAAAGTATAGTTTCAATGTAAGCAAGACACACAACTTTTAGAGACAATTATCTTTGTGGTTATTCAAATTGTTACCTACCTCTATTTGCAGAGTGGTATTACTTAAACACCTTTTTTGTTTTATCAAATTAGCACAATAGACTTATTCCTAAATGTATCTGAGCAAAATAATTTAAAAAAAAAAAAAAAACAAAAAAAAAACAAACCAACCTGTTAGTCAGCAGAAAAACAGAAGCCAAAGAAGGAAATAAAAATTTTCTAAAAACTAAACCAGGACCGGGGGTGTTACAGTTCAGTTGGCAGAACATAGATCTAGCACACATGACAGTCCTGTGTTTAATCCCCAGCACATCGTACATAGTTGCACATGTCTCTAATTCCTGCACTTGGGAGGTGGAGGCAGGAGGATTTATAAAAAAAAAAAAAAAAAAAAAAAATTCAGGGCTGGAGATGTGTGGGTGGTTAAGAGCACTGGGTGCTGTTCCAGAGGACCCCAGGTGAAGTTCCCAGCACCCACAAGGCAGCTCCCAACCATCTGTAACTCCAGGCCCGGGGGTCTGACGCTTTCTTCCGGACTCCAGGGCACTCACGAGGCATGCACGTGGTGCACAGGCATCCACGCAAACACAACACTCATAGACATACAAGTCATTAATAAAATGTTTTGCATCAGTAAAGGAGGGCTGGATATGTACAGCTCACAACAGAGTATTGCCAGGCACATGCCAGACCCTAAGTTTCATGGCCAGGCCTTTTACAAAAGAAAAAGACAAACAAGTTGTTGAAATTTAGTAATCTATCTGAGCTTTCCAATCCTCTGAATAAGCACACCCTCCACCAGCTGTACAGAGTCCTCTGACCATAAAGGACTGAACTGAGCCACAAATAATGCCTGAGGTATCGCTGCCCTAAGGGTTAACTACTCCGATTTATTTCAACACAATCACAAGAATGGAACATACATAAACACTCCTAACTGTGTTTCTAGCTATAGCATCAAGAAATGAAGAGTCGGACTGGAAAAATAGCTCAGCAGTTAAAAGCATGGGCTGCTTTTCCAAAGGACCTGGGTTCAATTCCCAGCACCCACATGGCAGCTCACAACTGTCTATAACTACAATTCAAGGAGCTCCAACACCCTCACACAGACATCATATAGGGAAAACACCAATGCACATAAAATAAAATAAAAATTATTTTTAAAAAATTGAGTCAACTTTTAAAAATATCATTTAACATATTCTAAAGTTTAGCAAATGTTATTTTTGAGCACAGAGTTTCAAGTAATCTAAAATCATTACAGAAGCTAAGGTTGGCGGTGCCTGCCTATAATCCTGTTCTCTGGCAGCTGAGGTAGCAAGACTGACACCAGTTCAAGGCCAGCTTGAGTTACCTGGGAGACCCTGTTGTCTAAACACAACGAAACAAAAACCAACTAATCAGCCAAGCAACCAAAATGGAGGTATTACTAACGAGTCTGACTCCTAAGCCATCAGCTTTACTAGCAAACAGTGGCAATGAATCAGAAAATTCCAACCATCTTTCCTCTGGCTAAAAAGGAGGGAAAGAGGGAAAGGATACAAGATAACTCTTAGGGCTCTCAAAGGCAAAGCCAGGAAAACTTGAGCCATGAAGTATACATAACCACATTTTGGATAATAACTCAAATAATAAATATATAAATTCTGGTAGAAATGGTTCAGTAAATAAATTAGAGAAATAACTCAGATTTATTGTCTTTCCATGTGCATATAGAAGAAAAACAGAAAATAAGTAGATCACTAAATAAGGAAAAACTATAGATGAAGTCAAAATTAGTAGGTAGAACTTAAAGAGAAAAATAAGGTGTCTGTATGGTCTCAAATCATATCCTCCCGAGTATTTATTGCACTGATGGGTTCTGTTGTTGTTTGGGAGGAACTTCTATGAAACAGGGTCTCATGTAGCCCAGGCTCGTCTGATTCAACATGTAGTAGCAACGGCTACCCAAGAACTTTTGATCACCCTGCAAGTGTTGGGGTTATAGCCATGCACCACACCTGGCATTACATTGGTGCTTTAAAAATACTCCATCCAGTAACTGCTGTGGGATGTTCTGTATGTCCTGTGGGAGCCCGTTCTTGGGTTCCTCGTGGCTTTACCCAGCAGATCTGCACAGAGAATGATCAGGACCACGGGCCTGAGTGCAGGTGTCTGAGATGGTCTGCACTTGGCTCTGCTGGGGGCAATAAATAAAACACTGATCGGCCTGTGGCTAGGCAGGAAGTATAGGCGGGACTAACAGAGAGAAGAAATAAAAGAACAGGAAAGTAGAAGGAGTCACTGCCAGCTGCCACCATGACAAGCAGCATGTAAAGACGCCGGTAAGCCACGAGCCACGTGGCAAGGTGCAGATTTGTAGAAATGGACTAATTTAAGATATAAGAACAGTTAGCAAGAAGCCTGCCACAGCCATACAGTTTGTAAGCAATATAAGTCTCTGTGTTTACTTGGTTGGGTCTGAGTGGCTGTGGGACTGGCGGGTGACAAAGATTTGTCCTGATTGTGGGCAAGGCAGGAAAACTCTAGCTACAAGCAACCTTTTTTTTTTTGGTTTTTCGAGACAGGGTTTCTCTGTGTAGCTTTGGCACTTTTCCTGGAACTCACTCTGTAGCCCAGGCTGGCCTCGGACTCACAGAGATTCGCCTGCCTCTGCCTCCCGAGTGCTGGGATTAAAGACGTGCACCACCACCGCCCAGCCCAGTAATGATTTTAAATCTATCTTGCCCTGGGAGTTGGAGCTTAAGCATCCATCTTGCCCTTGAGTATGGGCTGTACATTAAATCAGGTGGTTAGCGTCTAATAAAGTAGAGAAAGAAGGAAAAGGTAACTTCAGAAGGACACTAGTGTTAAAAGGGACTAGTAATTCTCCCAAAATAAAGCCACCACCAGAATAGCCAGTTATAAATCCAGCAACAATGTTCCAGCAATAACATTAACAGAATGATGAGTAAAATATCATATTGATATCATATGCCTTCTGATAGAATGCAATGAATAGATCACTGACTTCTGTGGTTTCTCTGGCATTTTCCCCAAATCTATAACCCTACTCTAATAATGAATTAACTAGATAAATTAATTATACTTGTAATTCCAGCAATTGAGAGGCAGGGCAACCTGGTCTACATAATGAACTCCAGATCAGCAAGGGCTACAGAGTAAGATCCTGTCTCAAAAAAGGGGGGGAGGGGGCTGGAAGGTGGCCCAGTTAAGAGCACTTGACTGCTCTTGCAGAGAACTAAGATTCTGTTCCCAGCACCCATGGCACAGTTCAGAACCATCTGTAACTCCACTTCCTCTAGGGGATCCAACATTCTCTTCTGGCCTGTGCTGGTATCAGGAACACATGTGGTGCATATACATACACATAAAATAAAAACCAATCTTTAAAAAAGAAAAATAAAGCATCAGACAAATGTCAAGTAGGGAATAGTGTAAGCACACTTCAAGGATATCCAAATCAGGGTTGAAGATAGCTTATCGGACAAAATGCTTGCCTAGCATGCAGGAAGCCCTGGGTTTAACCACCAGTACTACATAAGCCCAGCCGAAAGGCACATGCCCATACTGTCTGCAATCCCAGCCAGCAGAAGGTGGACAAAGTAGGACCATAAACTCAAGGACAGACTCAGTTCCACAGTGAGCTTGAGGCCAGCCCTAGATACAAGAGACCCGTTTTGGGGCTGGAGAGATGGCTCAAGGATTAACAGCATACACTGCTCTTTCAGAGGATGAGTTTGGATCCCAGCACCCATGTGGATCCCAGGCCTCAGTCCTCCATGGGCACTAGCATTCACATACAAATGTCCACACAGAGATATACATATACGTAGATAAACTAATAGAGCGATGGCTTAGTGATTAAGAACACCAGCTGCTCCTCCAGAAGACCTAGGTTCAATTCCCAGTACCCACATGGTAGCTTACAACCATCTGTAACTACTTCCAGGGAATCCAATTCTTCTGGCCTCTGTGGGCACCAGCCACACATACAGACACACACGAAGGCAAAACACCCATACACATGAAAAATAAATAGGTAAATAAATTTAAAAAGAGGAACCTGTCTCAAAAAAAAAAAAAAATCTAGTTGCCAAGATCATTAAGCCAAGCCTAGTGACACATACCTATAATCCTAGTACTCTGGAGTCAGCAACAGAATGCTCTCCTACAAGTTTCCGGTCTGGTCCACATAGCAAACTCCAGGCCAACAATGACTACACAAGCAAGATCCTGTCTCAAAAACACAAAAGCCGCCAGGCGGTGGTGGCGCACACCTTTAATCCCAGCACTCAGGAGGCAGAGCCAGGTGGATCTCTGTGAGTTCGAGGCCAGCCTGGGCTACCAAATGAGTCCCAGGAAAGGCGCAAAGCTACACAGAGAAACCCTGTCTCGAAAAACCAAAAAAAAAAAAAAAAAAAAAAAACCACAAAAGCCAAAACAAGTGCCACGACCTCAGAGAAACGAAGGGAACTGAAATGCTATAAACATAGCACGGCATCTGCTCTGGATCCTAGACCAGAACAAGGACATTAGTGGAAACCTTAATCAAGGAGAATAAAGACGGGGCTGATCTGTTGTTGTTGTCTGTCTAAACACTCGGGAGGCAGAGCCAGGCAGATCTCTGTGAGTTTGAGGCTAGCCTGGTCTACAGAGCAAGTTCCAGAACAGCCAAGGCCACACAGAGAAATCTGTCCCAAAAAACAAAACAAAACAAAAAAACTGGACCAAAAAAATTTAAAGAAAAACTGAGGAAGAAACCAGTAAAATAAAATGACAGAGCTCCTTGGGGGGGGGGGGGAGGCTTCCAGGACAGCCAGAGGTATACTTTGTTTTATTTTTTTCCAGACAGGATTTCTCTGTGTAGCTTTGAGCCTGTCCTGGAACTTGCTCTGTCTAGCCTCAAACTCACAGAGATCCACCTGCCTCAGCCTCCCGAACACTTGGATTAAAGGTGTGCGCCAGAGCTATACTTAAAAATAAAAAATAAATAAATAAATAAAACATCATTTCAGGAGAGATGGCTCAGCAGTTAAAAAGCATTAGTAGCTCTTCCAAAGGACCAGCGTTCAATTTCAAGCATCTACATGGCAGTTCACACCATCTGTAATTCCAGTTCCAAGAGATCTGATGCCCTCTTCTGGCCTGTACAAGCCCCAGGCAAGCACGTGGTGCACACACATACACGCTAGCAAAACACCCACACACATAAAATAAAATGTTTTTTAAAATGTCAAGAGAACTAAATCCAAGTTAGGTACAGTAACTATACCTAAGTTAGGGGCACACAGCTACAATCCAGCACCCAGGAAGCTAAGGCAGCAGAACCAAGCATTGAAGGTTATCTGAGGGGAGCTGCAGTTCCAGGCAGTATGTGCTGCCATGTGGGTGCTGCAAACCGAGTAAGTCCTCTGCAAGAGCAGTAAGCACTCTTAGCTGCTGAGCGCCAGAAAAGAAACACTCAGGATGGGGCTACTGCTCATCAGTACACTGTTTGCCTAGCACGCTGGAGTCAATCTGAGCACTGCCAGAAAACGTGACTTAAGATTGTCCTGACAAACCCTAAGGGGCTGGGGAGATGGCTCAGTCAGTCAGTAAGGCGCTTGCTGTGCAGACATGGGAAGCTGAGTTCAGATTCCCAGCACTCACATAAAAAGCTGGGCACAAATACAAAACCAACCCAATGGTATTTTTGTGGATTTTTTGTCTCAAAGTGCTCTGTTTGGGTATTTTCTGTCTTATTGGTCTTTTGTTTATATGTCTTGGTTTGGGTTGGGCAGAAAGAGAGGGTTCCTTGGTGGTGGGGAGGGAGGAAAGATCTGAGAAGAGTTGGGAGAAAGGGAAATGAATGATCAGAATATATTTTATGAAAAAGAAAATTATTTTTCAGTTTTAAAAAACAAGCTGGGTGGTGGTGGTGGTGGTGGTGGTGGTGGTGGTGGTGGTGGTGGTGGTGGTGGTGGTGGTGGTGGTGGTGGTGGTGGTGGTGGTGGTGGTGGTGGAGGACGCCTTTAATCCCAGCACTCGGGAGGCAGGGCCAAGCAGATCTCTGTGAGTTCGAGGCCAGCCTGCTCTACAGAGCGAGATCCAGGACAGGCACCAAAACTACACAGAGAAACCCTGTCTCCAAAAAAAAAAAAAAACTAGCCAGACAGTGGTGATGCAAACCTTTAGTCCCAGCACTCAGGAGGCAGAAAGATATCTGAGTTCAAGGCCAGCCTGGTTTACAGAGTGAGTTCCAGGACAGCCAGGGCTACACAGAGAAACCCTATCTTGCAAAAACAAAAAACAAAAACAGCTGGGCACAGCACAAGATAGCACAGGGAGACAGAAAGGAGGGTCTCGGCAGCCAGTCTAACCAAATCATTCTTTTCTTTACAAGAAACTCTATGGATACAAATTTGACACTAGGTCTGGGAAACTGAGACAGGCTCTTTCAAAACTATTGTTAGCACAAGTTAATTACACATCCTGGACTTTAGCACAGCATTCCTCCATGTGTGTACTGTGATCACACTCACACTGCCCTCCCTCGTCCCTTTCCTTTTCACGAAACTCGTCTTCTACATTCATGGAGGGCGGGGTGGGAGGTGGCAAGGAATTTCTTTAGGGTTCTTCACAGGAGCCTGGGCACCACACTTGTGGCTACAGCACTGAGAAAATGTATCTCCCTCCCCCAGCAACCATTAGCTGCCTGTAGACGCTCAGGGAAGGCTATGCTGGAGAGCAGCCCTTCCCTAATCCACGACATCCATGGTTTCATCTTGTCAAGGTCTTGTGCAAGTGAGCACGGCTGCTCTGAGTGTAACAGCTTTCTTCTCTGGCTTCTCATTGTCAGCAAGATGTTCACAACTTCTAAAGCCCCAACAATAAATATCCAAGAATAAGCAAGAAAGAAACAGAATAGATGTGCTTAATTGTAACATTTGGGAAACTTAAAAAGACCAACCCAATAAAGTACTTTAAATAGAAGGCAAAGGCCACTAAGACCTATAGTTCCTATTCTGTTGCTGAGGCTGTTGGTGTCATGGGGGGTGGGGGGGGTCCTCTCAATTTTAAGACTTAGAACTGGAACTTACGATTCTCCTGCCTCCGCCTTCTGAATAGCTAGAATTACAGGCATGGGCTACCGTGTAAATTTCACAAACCTTTCTTGTTCAGAACTTATTATGTAGCTGACACTAGCCTCAACTCCCAAACTTCCTCTGCCTTCTCTAAGAGTACAGGAACGTGTTAACTTAGAAAGCTGAAACAGGAGGATCACAAGTTCAAGGCCTACCCAGATGCAGGCCAGCCTGAACTCCCCTTTTAATCCTGTGTCAAAATAAAAAGTAAAAGAACTAGAGCTAAAGCTCAGTGGCAGAGTATATGCCTAGCATGGAGAATGGGCTAGTCAAATCCCCAGTGCAAAAAGTGTGTGTGAGTGTGTGTGTGTGTGTGTGTGTGTGTGTGTGTGTGTGTGTGTGTAACAAAAATCACTCCATGAATGTTTAAGGTAGCTCTCCATCCAAATGTTATCTGGCTTAAACTTAAAAATTTTAGGGTTGAAGGGATGCATTTGGAAGCCATAAATTCAATCCCTGGTGGCACAGAAATCTGTAACCACATATAGAAAGTGGTAACATACCTGGGAAGTCAAAATACAAGTCCTGGCCCAGCCATATGGCTTAGCAGGTAAAGCACTTGCTTCATAAGCCTGAGGACCTGAGTTTGATCCCTGGAGCCTGGAAAAGTGGAAGGAGAAAACCAACTCCACAAAGTTGTCCTCTGATCTCCATACATGTGCCTGCATGAACGTACACACACACACACACACACACACACAATTTTTTTTTAAAGAGATAGCCAGCAAGATGGTTCAGCGGGTAAAGGCTCCTGCTGCCAAGCCTGACAACCTGAGCTCAATCCCCACAAACAAGGTGAAGAAGAACACTGACCCCTGTGAGCTGTCCAGAGCTCCACATGTGCATGCTGGTATATAGGTGTACACCCATACACACTTACACATGGGCACACACAATAAATAAAAGCGAAATTAAATAATTTAAATAAGTGAATACAAATTAGAAGCCCTTTAGTTACAATTCCAATGATGCTGCTTACTCCAAACACACTTGTGCAAGTCACTTAACTCTTCCCTGCACCCAAACAAAGATGAAACTAGGGCCGGTCAGTGGTGGTGCATGCCTCTAATCCCAGCACTAGGGAGACATGTCTAGACATAGACTTTAGGGCAGGTGGTACAAATTTCAATTATCCATTATTATTATTGTTGTTGTTGTTTTTCCAGACAGGGTTTCTCTGTGTAGCTTTGGTGCCTGTCCTAGAACTCACTCTGTAGCCTAGGCTGGCCTCGAACTCACGGAGATCTGCCTGCCTCTGCCTCCTGAGTGCTGGGATTAAAGGCGTGTGCCACCACCTCCTGGCCAATTATCCATTATTGGTCCCAAGATCAGCACCAAAGTCCTTAAGTATGTTCCTCAATGTCCAAGAGTTCTCTCCAGTTAATTGTCAACATCAATTACACTTTCTGTAAAAACTAAGTCAGGGCTGTGGAGGCAGTTCAGCTGTTTACCTGGGTGAGGTAAGGGCCAAGGAAAGACAGCTTAGCAGCTAAGGGCTAACTGCCCTTCCAGAGGTCAGCAATTTAGTTCCCTTCCGAATCCCTGTAACTCCAGCTCCAGGGATCCAATGCCCTCTAAAGGCCTTGATAAGCACTCCACACATGCAGTTGGTTGGAGGACGGACGGATGCACACACACACACACACACACACACACACACACACACACACTAGTGTTTTAAAAGGACTGCACAGTGAGAGTATGTATCAAAAACAAGATAAAGTTGTCCTAAGTCAAGAAAATGGAATATAATTATATTCAGAGTAGACAGGACAGGGAATAATTCTACTTAAGAACTACTGCTATACAGAAGAAACTCAATCAGAAGTTACATCTATCACTGTTCTTGGAAAGCTTCAATTATGGACTTCACCCAGTTTCATTAAAAAAAAAAAAAAAAAAACTCACAAATTTGAAGCAACAAGAAGGCTCAACAGGAGAAAGCACTTGAAAATGTGAGTTTTTTTAAAAAGCCCAGAATCCACATAAAAATGGAAGAAATGTTCACATACACAATAACAAATTAAAACCACCACAAAAAAGTTTCCTTGCCTCCTTCCACGCTGCATCTCCGACAAGTTTAAGTCAGCAAACAACCCAACACATAAACAAGTTCTCTGGCTCCTGGGGCCTCGGTTTACTTTGCTGCCACTACTGGTTTGCTTGCTACCTACTCCCCCACTTCCAAACGAACAGAATCTGGGCTGATTGCAACGAAAAATAAGAGTTCCATTTCCTTCCTTCAATTCTATTCTAGGGGGCTGGAGAGCTAGCCAGCAGTTAACAGCACTGGCTGCGCAATGTTCCAGAGGATCCAGGTTCAGTTCCTGTTAACTCCAGTTCCAGGGGATTGAAATCCCTCTTCTTCTGGCTTCCTCTGGCACCAGGCATGCGTTAGGTACACAGACATACATGAAGGAAAAACACCCATAAACATAAAATACTAATTTTAAAAATTTCAGTCATATTCTAGATATCAAAGCAACAATTTCAGCCCCAACTTCTACAGAAAAACAGAAATAGGCTGACCACTCCCTTCTCCTTCAAAGGGGGGGGGGGCAATTTGCCAGTGTCTCTTACAAAAACTCGAAAGGAAAATTCAGACAGGGAGTAATAAAAAGCTAAGTCAAATCTACCATAGCTCACATAACGGCACCAGCTTTGTGCTGCTGTTCTAAGTCCCCTCTCCCTCTCTCTCTCTCTCCCTCTCTCTCTCTCTCTCCCTCCCTCCCTCCCTCCCTCCCTCCCTCCCTTCTACCCTTTCTCCGCAACAAGTCTGTCACCCACCAGGCTGTCCTGCAGCCAAGACTGGCCTTGCACTCCTATGCTCCTGCTTCCACTTTGGGATTTGCAAGCCTGATCATTTTGTGAAGATTTTACACAGCGACCTTCCACCTGACAATTACAGAGTTGATTCTGTAGATGCTAAAAAATAATATTCTACACAGTAAGAGAATCAATTACTTTTCTTCCTCCAATTTTTCTAGAATGGTTGGAGTATAGAGTGACAGAGGACTTCTGCCTGGCATGTGCCAAGCCCTGGATTTGATTTCCAGCAACACACATAACAATAAAAACAAAAATTCTAATGACAAACTACATGAAACCAAAAAATGATATTAATATACTGTCGGACAGACAACTGATGACCTCGCTTTTATTTTCCAACAATTACATTGGAAGGGGGCACTTACTGGAAACAGCCCTGACCATTAGAGGAAAGCAGAGGACTGCTGACATGTTCAAAGAGCCTGGAGACTCGTTTGAAAGTGAAGAAGGGAGGGAGAGAAGCACACTGAACGGCCTGCCCTGCAGAAGCCAGGAGAGGTGCTGCTCACTTGGAATCTCAACATCTTGGAACCGGAAACTGCAACATCAGGAATTCAATCATTCCCACCTACGGTGAGGTTGGGGTTGGTTTAGCTTTTTCAAACAAAGCCTTATGTAGCCCAGGTTGGCCTCAAACTTCAGGCAGTCCTCCTACCTCCACCTCTCAATGGCTGGGGTTACATTCATGAGCCACCACGCTTTGCTATTTTGTCACTTGAATAATCAAACAAGCCTGATGACTTGAGTTCAATCCCTGGCACCCACACGGTAGGAGAGAACTGACTCTCACAGGCTGTCCTCCACACACATGCGCTCGCGCTCTCTCTCTCTCTCTCTCTCTCTCTCTCTCTCTCTCTCTCTCTCTCTCTCTCACACACACACACACACACACACACACACACACACACACACTCTAAATGTAATTAATTAATTGGTGGCTGGGAGATGCTTCCTTGGTAAAGTACTTCTCTGACAAGCATGGGGACCAGAGTTAGGTCTCAAAAACTCACCAAAACACCAAAAAGCCAAATCTGGTGTACTGAGCATACTTGTAATCTCAGCACCAGGGAAGGCCAGTTAGGAAGATCCCTGGGGTGGGCTGGCTGGCTAGCCAACCTAGCCAATTTCTGCGAACCCCAGGTCCCAGTAAGAAACCTTGTCTCCAAAAGAAAAACTAAATAGGGACTGGAGAGGTGGCTCAGCGGTTAAGAGCACTGACAGCCCACAACCATCTGTAACGCAGACGGCCCCTTCTGACGTGTGAGGTCACTGCACGCACCATGCACATGGTACAGACACAATGCAGGCAAACACACTTTAAACCAGGCTACAAACAAACAAACAAACAAATAAACAAACAAACAAACAAACAAAGTGGACAGCTCCCAAGGAATGAAACCCAAGGTTGACCTTAGGGACCAAATGCATGCACACACATGTGCACACAGCCCAACACTCACACATATATGCCTTCATGCACGCATTAGTTCAAGGCTAGTAACAGAACCCGGCTAGGTAGCATGCCATGGGTTCGATTCCCAGCACCTTATGCCTTTGCACTCAGCAGGCAGTGATAGAAGGATTAGAAGCTGAAGGTCATCCTCAGTTATAGGATGAGCTTGAGACTCTGTCTCAAAATAAAAACGAAGCTCATAGACTGTGTAGCCCTAGATCGTCTAGAATTCATTAGTGTAGGCCAGGGAGGCCTAGAACCTTCAGTGACGCCCCCCTGCCTCTGCCTCAAGTGCTCAGAGCACAGACCCTCCACTCCTGGCACTGTTTAGTATTTCCAATCAGTGTGCTGAAATAATCACTGCCTGCTTCACGACCAGCTCTGAAAATCAAATCCTGGCCACAGCTCGGTGCTTAAAGCCAAAACTAAAGACAGTTCGATCTGCAGGACCTACATGGTAGGAGAGAACTGATTCCTGCAAGTTGCTCTGACCTCCACACGTGCCCTGTAACATCCCTGTGTCCCTCTCCATACACAAAGTAAGCGTAACAACGTCAAACCTTTCCTCAGATCTCCAGAAAAAAAGACACTCTGATCATTTCCATCTACTGTTCCACGTCAGGATCACACTTGTGGTGGTTTTGTTTGTAGCTGAAATCCAAGTGACTCAATCATTACCCTTAATTCCTATCTTTAAGATAACAGGCTTTCCTTTCTCCAAACCAGCCTAATAAATTGATTTTAGTCAGATCATAAACACACACACACACACACACACACACACACACACACACACACACACACAGCACAGAGAGACAGATTATAACTTAATCAGTATTGGTATATTGGGTGCACTTGTGATATTCACTAATAAAATATCTATCATTACCTCTCATCCTTCCCCCAAACATCTGGACTATTTTATTATACAATCTAGAAAGCAAATACAGGCCAGATATTAGCCGACTTGAGACCTCAAAGACTGAAGAAATGACTGTCCATGCAGAGCATGGTGACTCCAATCTGTAACTCAGCACCTGGGAGGCAGAGGCAGGAAGACTGGAGCAGACCCAAGGCCAGCCTCATCTACAGTGTGTCTCAGGACAGCCAGGGCCACACCACAATCCAAGTGTGTCTTAAACTAAGGGACAGATTAAAACAACTTATTGCCTTGCCATTTATTTACCAGCCGTTCCTCTTCCTTCTCCCTCTTGAAGGAGAAAAGTCTCTCCGGCTCACGCCTGTGCCAATAATTCTCTCTTCTTTATAATATTTATTTAGATTACTGCGGGGCACATGTGGAGACCAGAGAACATGTAGGTCCAGAGATGGAACTCATCATCCTCACTGGTGCACTGGTCATTTTCCTACATGTCTCTTCTCTAACAGTCTTCCAAAGCAGCCTGTTAGAGTGACAAGTGACTCCCCCCTGAAATCCTACTGCTCTGATCCATGCAGCTCTATCGACTAGCATCTAACATGAACAAAATCTACTTTGTGTGTTATGTTACAGGCCCCTTGAGGTTAAGGCTCACACTCCTAAGTCCCGGCACAACTGCTACAACATGCTCTGGTTAGCTGTCCAAGTATTTACATACTCATGAGCCACACTACTACCTTAATAGGTAATAAAAATGATTTGTATACTACTTTACAAAAAGAAGAACAAATTAAAAGTCTGAGTAACATCAAATTTTTGTCATCTAGTTAATCTTCAAAAATCTTCTTACAGTATTAAAAAAATATAAGTAACAAGGCTGGAGAGATTGAGAAGTGTTTGCTAAGATCATGTATTGTTCTTGCAGAAAACTCGGGGAGTTCAATTCCCAGCACCCACATCAGCAGCTCACAACTGCTTGTAACTCTGGCTCCAGGGATGGTTCTAACCCAGTGGTTCTCAATTTGTGGGTTGTGACCCTACCACTCTCAACAGTAGTACAGTTATGAAAAGGCAACAAAAATAATTTTATGGCTAGGGGTCACCAAAACATGAGGAATTATATTAAAGGGTCGCAGCATTAGGAAGGTTTAGAACCACTGCTCTAAACACACACACACACACACACACACACACAAAATAATAATACTTAAGCATGTATGTAATATAGGAAACTCCTCAAATAGTACAGGTTTACAAACCTCCGTAATCTAGCAAATTCATGTTCTTTACTGTTACCAGGAAAACTAACTAAAGAACCCCAATTCAACTTGGCTCAACTACACCAATTTCGTCCGTCCTGCAGAGCAGGGGAGTGGAGGGGCTGCCAACACAGCAGGTCCATCCCTACACGAACCGTTCCTGACCTCTTCAAGAAGCACAGAGGCCTGGGCCGGTGTGACGGCCCTAGGGGTAGGGTGCTTGTCCGAGTTCAGTCTCCAGAAGCCACAACGGAAGGTCGAACCGACTCCCAAAAGTTGTCCCCTGACCGTTCACACAAGCACTGTGGCATCTGTGCTCCTGCAGTCACGTGCATTACACACACAATACAACTGAAGGGTAGAATTCTACCAAGATATGATGACTTCTGCTTAGCACAGAGGAAAAAGAACATCTCAGCATTAAACCACAGTCTTTCAAAACTTGAACTTAGAATGCATTTTGCAAGAGCCATGTGACAGACACATGACAAGTCAGCTAAGCTGATGGCGCCTTTCACGGGGAAACACTCAGCGGGAACTGACTAAAGCAACAAATAAATCCTGCTTAAGGCAATACTGATTTCTCTTATCAAAAAAATATATATATATATACACGTGTGTGTGTATATATATATACACATATGTATATATATCTCCTTCTCCCTTAAAGATTTCTGACACCAAAGAGGAATAAGAATGACATCTCTTCAAGTTACTGACTTTCATATGTGGAAACCATAGGAGGATTTGGGGCGCCGTTCCAGAGAGCCCGACAGTCTACCGGAGGAAAGAGATCGCCAGTTCCCATGCAAGGCGCCAGGTGTGTCACATTTGCTAGTGACTTCTTGAGTAAGCAAGAAAAAGGAATGCATTAACTTTTCATGACACGTCATGGAACCTCATTCCCTGTCTACAGGCTTTCAACTCGGTAATCTAAAACCTACAGCTCCACCGAAGGTCCCATCCGTTTCTTTTCCAGCAAACTCGGCTTTAATCTGGTGGTACAGGAAGACATTTTTTTTTTTAAATTTTAGTTCAGTTTTGTAATTGTTGTTATTGTTGACCTACTGAAGACAAAAGGTGACTTGGAGACTTAGGTGTCCTCTAAAACAAAAAATCCACAAATGCCTAGGATTTTTAGAAGGGCCATGGCTCGCAGTTCTGAAAGAACTCTTCCAGTGGAGAAGCCGAAAAGGAAACTAGACCTTGTCAACAGCTTCTCCCCATCTCCCCATTCCCCTCAAGCCCACGCAGTCCCGAGAAGCATCCATATTACCCGAAACCTGACGGGGGGAGAGCGGGCCCTAGCAGGCTCAGGATTCACAAGCAAAGCCGGAGTCCCGGCTGCCGAGGCTGACAGCTCCGCAGAGCCGGCGCGGGGTCGGCCAGTGCCCTCCAACAGAGCTCTGCCACCTACCACCTCCCTTCAAAACAAGTCCTCCTCCGGCCGCCACCGCCTCCCAGAGACGCCCCTCCTGGCCGGAGGCCGAGGCCCCAACGCCCGGCCGCGGCACACAGCTCCCCGCCGGCTCCGCCGCCCCGGCCCCGGCCCCGGAGGCCCGACCCCTCCCCGCCGCGGCGGCCCTGGGCCGTCAGACAATGGGGCCCTCGGGCCGCTCCGCCTCGCTCGCCCCGGCCGACCTTCCTTCCCACTGGCGCGCAGCGAGCCTCCCGGCGGCCTTCACCCCGCGTCCCGGCCGGACGCCCTCAGCCCGGCCAGCCCCGGCTCGCCTGCACTCACTATTCGGGATTCATGCTGGACATGTCACTGCAGCTGCCGCCGCCGCCACCGCCCTTGCTGACGCAGCCGCCGCCCCGACTCTCCGCGCCACGGGTAATGGAAGGGAAGGAATGAGCTAAGTGGTTCCGGTAGAGCAAACGTCGACCCCACTCCGACCCTTAGCACACAATCAGCAGCCGCCGCCACTCAGGGAATCGCTTCCACCCAAAATGGCCGCCGGCGAACCAGGAACTGGGGAAGCCTAGGCCAAGGGGCCTGGCGCGGCCCAGAGGGCGGCCGCGTCGCGCGGCATGCCGGGAAACAGAGTCGTGGGCGCGCCGCGCGCTGGGCAAACCTGACGGGGCCGCGGGCAGCTCGCACTCGGCTTCCCACGAGGCCCCGCGCCCGGCACGCATGCGCGCCCGCGAGCCTGTCGCCCGCCCCGTCCCGATTCCCTCACCCCCACACCCCGCCCTTCCTGCTCCCCTCCCCGCTGGCGAGCTGGCTAGGACTTCGCTCGGACTCCCCCTAGCGGATTGGCTAAGGCCGAGCCGACTGTGTTGATGTCATCAGTGAGACGTGGCAGCTGGGCGAGTCGGCGCCCCACGGGAAGGGGAGGGGAAGGAACCCGGCGGAGGGCGGTGCCGCCGCAGCCGAGGAGGGGGTGGGGGCTCCGGGGGACGCCAGGACAGAGCGGGGAGCAGGGAGGGGACATTGGGACTGGAAGGGAAGTGTGAGGACCACCGGGCGGCCCCTGCGCTGGCACGACCCCCGGGGGCCACCCCCCCCATCCTCCGGACGGCTGGAAGGACGGAGGGAAAGTCAAGCCGCCTCTGTAGACCCGGCGCTTTCCCATTAGCCCGACCCCTCCTGTTCTTTGCTGAATTTGGTTTTTGTTTTTAACCATTTTACTCCAGCAACTTGACGTTGTAGTAGCTGCAGATGGACCCTGCTTCAGTGTCTTTTCTGCCCCCGTCCACTGCACACACAGCCAGATTTATCTTTCTGAAACTGCACCTCCATGGTGACCTCCCAACCTTCAGAGGCCCCGCATTGTGTGGTTGAGACAGGCTAGAGTCAGCCTAAACCAGTCTGCCTACTTGAGGCCTAGACTTAAAGTTGAATTGTTGAGGGGTTTGTTTTGTTTTGCTGTTGTTTGTTCGTTTTATTAGTTAGAACTTAATTCTGTATCAGTCTTCAAAATTGGGCAGTTATAAAGTGATTTTTTTTTTAAGCCACGCAATTCTTCACCGTGGACTTCAGAACTAATATTAATACATTTTTTAGACCTTATGGTCTTAACTTTAATCAGCTCAGGAATTTAAATCTTGACTAAACTTTAACACATTATCTTTGGTTATTTATTACAAAGGGCATAGTATAATACACTGTCCAAAGTTTATCCTCCAACTTGTTCTAAGCAAGAATATTATCTCCTGAGGCTGACTGCAGAATCACTTTAAATTTCCGTGACACCAAACTATTCAAAAGAGACTGTCCTCATTTCGAACCAGATACTCAGAACATCTTTACACTCCCACCTTGAGTTTCTTCATGTGCCTTAATTGACAACCTCATCAGACTATATATAGGTTTTGGGGTTTGGGAGTTTGTTGTTGTTGTTGTTGTTGTTGTTTGGGTTTTTGAGACAGGGTCTCACTGTGTAGCCCTGGCTGTCCTGGAATTCACTCTGTAGACCAGGCTGGTCTTGAACTCAGTAATCCTTCCTGCTCTGCCTCCTGAGTGATAGGAAGAAAGTTGTATGCCAGCACGACCATCCCATAAGGGTTCTTTTACAGTTAACTGCTGAAATGAACTTGGTTACCATCCCAAAATGCCCCGAGATGAATAAATAAAACACAAGTGTGTATAGATAGCCCTGGACTCTGAATCCTACAGTACTCCCTGCTCATTGTCATTTGACAAAATAAAAACTCAGAAGTGTCACCAAACTCAATTTTTCAAGCAAAGTTTTTTGTTTTGTTTGTGTGTGTGTGTGTGTGTGTGTGTGTGTGTGTGTGTGTGTTTTAGGATTTGCCATTTAATCCCAGTGTAGCGGATCATGCCTTTAATTCCAGGATTTGGGAGGCAGACAAGTGAGTTTGAAGCCAGCCTGTTCTACGTCGTAAGTTCCAGAACAGCCAGAGCTACACAGTTAGACAGTCTCAGCCCCCCCCATAACCTATCATTTAATTTTAATTTTATGTATATGAGTGTTTTTCATGTATGTATGTGTATGTGTGCCATGTGTGTGCCTCCTGCCCTCAGAGGCCTGAAGAGGGCATTTGATACCCTGAAACTGGAGTTACAAATGGTTGTGAATCAGCATGTGGGTGCTGGGAATTCAACGTGAGTCCCCAGCAAGAACAAAAAGTACCCTGAGTGGACGAGCCATCTCTCCAGGCCAAGCTGGGGTTTTATAGATGATATTTTAACAAAAGCTCAAGCACTAAATGTTAGTGGAGAAAGCAGACTCTCCGAAAGAAAAACATCTGAACGAGAACGGATGTCAGTTTCTCTGAGACACTACCACCCAAACCCCATTTTTCTCTGTCTGAATCCTCGGAGGTTATTTTCCTCAGTTTTCTTCCATTAACTATTTCATTTCCCAGCAAATTATCTTCTAGTAACTTACATCCAACCTGACAGACAAAGCAGTGTGAACTAGATGGCACACTTCTTCCTTGACACCCCAAAGCTTACCTGTACCTGCTGTATGCGGAGGACAGGAAACTTCCTGTCTTAGACACTTTGTTACAACATGTAAGTGGATTAGAAACGGCCGTGGCCGTGGAGTGGTGAGTGCCAGCTTCCTGTGTCCTGCTGCACTGTAGGTGTTATTTACATTAAGATCCCTCCCCATGAGACTGAAGAAATGGCTCAGAGGTTATGAACAATTACTGCTCCTGTAGAAGACCCAGGTTCCGCTCCCAGAACCCACATAGTGGCTCACAACCATCTGTAACCGTTCCATAATATACAATGCCTTCTCCTTGCCTCTTCAGGGACAGCCTGCAGGTGGTATACCTATTCAGACATGTAGTCAAAACACTCATCTACAATAATAAAATAGCTGGGCAGTGGTGGTGCAACCCTTTAATCCTGGCACTCGGGAGGCAGAAGTAGGTGGATCTCTTCAAGTTCAAGGCCAGTCTGGTCTTACAGAACAAGTTCCAGGACAGCCAGGGCTGTTACACAGAGAAACCCTATCTGGAAAAACCAAAAACAAAATTAATAAATAAAAAAATAATTAAATACTTGCTTTCCAAACTTAGATGTATGTTTTTCTCTCTTCACCCCACGTCGAGGCAGGGTCTCACTATGTAGCTCTGGCTGGCCTGGAACTCACTCTGTAGCCCAGGCTGGCCTTAAACTCACAGAGATCCGCCTGGCTCTGCCTCCCAAGTGCTAGGATCAAAAGTGTGCACCACTATGCCCAGCTCTTAGATGTATCTTATAATAATCTCCCTCTCCCTCCCTCCCGCCCCCCCTCTCTCCCTTCTTGACTGCCCCTTTCTCTATCATTCTCTCTCTCTCTCTCTCTCTCTCTCTCTCTCTCTCTCTCTCTCTCTCTCTCTCTCTCGTATGTGTGTATGTGCACAGTAGGGATTGTGCTCGACCATGTGTCTGCATATAAAGGTAGAGACCAAAGATCTTCCTCTGTTGCTCTCCACTGTACTTTTTGAGACAAGGTCTCTCCCTGAACCTGAGCTCGCTCACCAGCTGGCTAGACTGGCTGGCCAGTGAACTCCTGGATCATTCACTCTATTCTTCCAGCATAAGCTCCATGGATGTGCATCACCTGCCTTTTCATGGGGATAAGAAACACTTTGCCCACTGAGCCGACTCCCCAGCCCCGGATGCATACCTTTAACAAGTTTTGCTGGCTCAAACTCCAATGTATTCATGTCTAAGTTTTTACCAATGGTTCAGATTAATAACTCAAAATAAACCAAGCATTGGTGGCTCACTCTTGTAACCCTAGCACTGGAAAGGCTAAGACAGGTGGATGATGGAAAGTTGAGGACAGTCTGAGCTACATAGTGCCTTCTAACGGAAGCTACATATGAAACCCACTCAAAAACAAAATGTCGTTGAAAACCGAGTAATTCATTAAAATGCCATCTACTCTGCTAGCTGCCCTGATGTTGCATCAGAGCCTCTCTCTAGAGGGTGGAGGTCTGCTCAGTAGCAGAGTCCTGGCACACCATGAGCGAGGCTTAGGTTTGATTCTCAGCCCTAGAGACAACAGAATGCCTCCTCTGGGCTGTTAGCTTCTTCCTTATATAAGAGATAAAAAGAAGACTTACTTTTATGTATGTGTCTGTGTGTGTGTGTGGGGGGGGGTTTGCATATGTGTGCAGGTACCTGGAGAAAACCAGAAGGGGGCACTGAATCCCCTGGAGCTGGAGTCACAGAGGCGTGTGCGCTGCCTGACAAGGTTGCTAGGAACATGAGAAAGGTCCTCTGCAAGAGCAAGGACTCCTTTCCACCACTGACATCTCTCAGCTTCCCTCCTCCTTTACCTCCTTCTTCACGTGTATTTATTTTGTGTGAGGCGTACATGTAAGGGCACACACATGAGGGCAGAGATGTGTGAGGGTATGGGAGTACATGTAAGGGCACACATGTGAGGGCAGAGATGTGTGGGTGTGTGGGGTACATGTTAGGGTACACATGTGAGGGCAGAGATGTGTGGGTGTGTGGGGTACATGTCAGGGTACAGGTGAGGGCAGAGATGTGTGGGTGTGTGGGGTACATGTCAGGGTACAGGTGAGGGCAGAGAACAAGTTTCAGGACTTGGTTATCTCACCAAGTGGGTTCTGGGAATTATCTTGGGACACAGGCTTGGCAGCTGGCACCTTTACCCAATGAGTCCTCAGCTCCTCCCCTCTTTAGTTATTTTCTTTCTTTCTTTTCTTTCCTCCCCTCCTTCCTGCTCTCTTTTTCAGATATATGACCTAGCACTTAATAAATATATGTGGAACTTGTTCTGGGTTTGGGGGGAGGTGTAGGCTTATTTTGCTGTTTTGAGATAGATTCTCATGTAGCCCAGGCTGGCCTCAAAGTCACTATATACTTGAGGATGGCTTTGAACTCCTCTGATCCTCCTGCCTCAGCCTCCCTGTGCTGTGATTTCTAGCATACCCTACCATACCCAGCAGCACTTGGAACTTAAGCTTAAGCAATAGAAAATTGAATGGAAAAAAAAAAAGACAACTCTTTGTCTTTGTGGAGATTACCATTCAGTCGGAAGTATCTGAGAATACAGACAGGGCCCACAGGGGAAAGTACAAAAATACATTTAAAGGCTGTGACCTGTACACTGATTGCGAGAAACTAGGTATGGGAGGAAGGGACTGTCTGGAAAGAGACACAAAGGATGCATCTCTTTGATTTGATGGAAATATCCTGGATCTTCGTTGTGATGATGGCCAGTTACATAACCACACATGCTTGTCAACACCCAGGTCTCTTGGGTTTGAGTTCCAACGTCACCAAAAGACTCACAGTCCTATCCATCCGAAAGATAGAAGTTAGGACCAGCAAGATGGCTCATGGGTAAAGGCACGTGCCTTGAAAGCCTGACAACCTGAGTTTCCATCTAAAGGCGGAAAGAAAGATCTGGCTTCTCAGAGTTAGCCTCTGACTGTCATAGGTGTGCTGTGACATGTACACACACACACACACACACACACACACACACACACACACACACACACTGTCACCACCACCACAACAAAAACACGATTTCCTTAAATTAAGATAATTTATTTATTTATTATATATATTGTATAGCACTAACCTCAAAGCCAAACAGCAGCCATTGCTGCCCCGAGGTCAGCTCTGCCTGTTGGCAGAAGATCATCCCAGCTGGACTTGTTGACTGCTTGACACTCCTTCATAGACACTCTCCAGCTGCTTGGATGCCATCGCAGGTGGCCTGGGTGATCTCAGGGAGGGCCTAGGGTGTGTAAGCTGGGGATGACCAGGGTAGGGGTCTCCATCCGGGTGACTAGTGGGGAGCCATCGCCCATGCTAGGCGAAGACTTCCCAGTGCAGCTTTGCGGCTCCTCTCCTGTCAGGAACCACTCACCCATGCTCAGTCAGTCAGTCCAGTAAATGGAATCTAGCTTCTGTTTGTCGGTGGGACCTTAGAGGTGGGGCGGGGGTGGGCATGGCCTAGTTTCCCCACGGGAGAAGAGTTCCAGTTATAAACCAGGCGTTTAGAGAATGGTGAGAGGTGAGTGAAGGTACAGGAGAAAACAGCGGCAGGATTTTCAGCTAGGTCACTGCCACGAGCGAGCGAGGTCGAGGGGGATGAAAGACTGAAGTTTCAAACATGAACAGAAGTTGGGGAGAAGCCACTTAACTCGGAATGTGCACACCAATTTGAGGATTACTGGTCACGGGTTCTTTGGGAGCTAAAGTGAGAGATGTCTGGGCTTAGGTGAGATCATGGGGAGCCTCCGGGTGCCTAGTGAAATGTTTAGACTAGTCAGTAGGCTGCAACAAGCAAGGCCAAGTGGAGGAATGTGGGTTGGCTCAGCACTCCAGAGCTTCGTGGAGCCCGCAGGTAGGAAGATCAGCTGAACTGTTAAAAAGTAATTAGATTCCTTCAGGTAAGAGCTTGTGTGTCCAGTCAAGGGCGATCTACCTGGAACAGAAGGAGGGGAGATTCCTAAGGAAGACAGACTGAGTGTGGAGGGAAGGGAGGAGCTAAACGAGAACAGGAACACCCAGCTTACCTGCCAACAGGGAAGCAAGGCCCCAGGAAAGTTCGAGAGAAGACAGACATGGAGCGGAGAAGGAAGGCTATGTGCTATGTGCTCTGAGGTCCGACTCAGAGCCGGCTGCTGCGGAATACCTGGACCACTAGACACTATCAGCTGAATTCGGCACAAAACCAAAAAGCCTGGGTGCTAGAGATGTGATTCAATGGGAGAAAACTCTTAGCAGCGTGTGCAAGGCCCTGCCCAATCCCGCCCTCACCCCGCACCACCTCCTCCCAAAAAATTTAAAGCTGGCAAAATGGAAGTCTGTCAAAGGTGAACAAAGCTGACTTGGGTGTTAAACTCACATGCCGGGAAGCATGAGGCAGGAAATGCTTTAAAGATAACCTATGGTCTTGGGAAGACTGTGGAGAGCTAGGCTTGGCCCATTTACCGAGGCCAACTGAGTTTGTTCATCTGGGTTTATTCAGAGGAGAAGCAAACTTTTTATTATTAGTGATGTTCTTTTTTAATTTTCTGTATCTGTGAGTATATGATTCAGGTGTGCAGGTGCTACAGAGGCCAGAAGAGGGTGATAGACCCCCGGAGCTGGAATTATAGACAGCTCTAAGCTGTGGATCGTGGGTGCTAGGAACCAAAGGAGTCCTCTGGAAGAGCAAGCAGCAAGTGGTCTTAACCTGAGCCACCTCTCCACCCTCAAAACAAACTCTGAATCTCCACGACTGCAGCCAGTGAAAGAAGTTAAAACAAGGCACCCACTGGGCTGGGACCTAGAGCAAGAGTTTATTCCCAAGTGTCTAGTTGTGTTTCAGAGAGTCCTCTCGGGCTGGGGATGTAGCTCCGTGGTGGAGGGCGGAATGCTTGAGTCGCTTGTGAGAGGCCTTTGAATTCAGTCCTCAGTGTGGTAGGATGGATAGCTCCATGAAAAAGGTTGAGAGCCGGCTCATAAGGCTGTATGTAAATCTGAGGTGATTCAGGAGGATCAGGCTCAAGTCATGGGCGGGCTTGCTTTGGCAGCACATACATTCAAATTACAGAGATTAGCAAGGTCCTTGCACAAGGATGACATGCAAATCTGTGAAGCGTTCCACATATTTTTGTCTGTACAATTTTTCTCGGATAACTGCAGAACCTGGAAAAGCTGTTGCCGATGTCAATTCAGAACACAATGTTGTTATTAGTCCCACATATATTTATATATACCTATGTAAATGCATACCATAGTAACCATCTCCACCAGCTAAGTTATTTCTGCCACCATAAAAAACTGTGTGTCTGGCCAGGCGGTGGTGATACACACCTTTAATCCCAGCACTCGGGAGGCAGAGCCAGGCGGATCTCTGTGGGTTCGAGGCCAGCCTGGGCTACCAAGTGAGTTCCAGGAAAGGCACAAAGCTACACAGAGAAACCCTGTCTCGAAAAACAAAAACAAAAACCAAAAAACCAAAAAACTGTGTGTCCTTGGGCTGCAGAGATGGCTCACAGGTTAAGAACACATATCTGTCTTGCAGAGGACCTGGTTTGATCCAGCACCCACGAGGTAGTTCACAGCCATTCATGACTCCAGTTACAGGGGATCAGATGCCCTTCTTCTCCTCCTCCTCCTCCTTCTTCTTCTTCTTCGAGACCTTGTCTCAGACAAACAAAAACCAGGGGCTCAGTGGTTAAAGTGTGTGCTGAGCAAGTGTGATCACTAAATTTGAATCCCCAGAACCCATGGAAATCGAGGCCAGAAATGTGTGCCTGTAATCCTAGAACCCATGGAAATTGAGGCCGGGAAGCCTGTACCTGTAATCCCAGCACTGCTATGGCCAGATAGGAGGCAGAGACAGGAAACTCAGCTATCATGGCACAATCAACAGTAATAACAAAGGGATCTGTCTCAAGGTAGAAGACAGGGACCAACACCCAAGGTGGTCCTCTAACCTCCACGTGTGTGCCAGAGCACATACAGGCCTTGAGTCATGGCCAATGTGCACTTTCACTTACACTCACAAACATAGATACACACCATCACATACATACACATCACACATGCACAAAACAATCCTAGAACAAAACAACTGGTAGCTATATGGTAACATGAGGCCACTATTAGCATCCCATAGAAACTCCTTTGGTAGCCAGATGTAGTGGCCCACGTAATTATAGAATTTTGGGAGGTAGAGGGAGGAGGATCAGGAATTCAAGGCCAGCCTGGACTACATCAAACTGTCTCAAAAAAAAAAAATAGAAAAAAGGAAAAGGAAAAAGAATTCTATAGAGGTATGTGAAAATGTAGCTCAGTGGTAGAACACTTTCTTAGCAAGCAGAGGCCTCAAGTTTAGTCCCCAGCATCACAAAAGAACAAATTAAAAATTAAAAATTTTAAAAACTTAAACTGTAGGCTGGCTTTTCTGTCCTACCTGTCAACTCCCCAATAACCACACAGAGACTTATTATTAATTATAAATGCTCAGCCAATAGCTTAGGCTTGTTACTAACTAGCTCTACAACTTAAGTTATCCATATTTCTTATCTACACTCTACCACATGGCTCTGTACCTTTTTTTCAACACAGCATATTCATCTTGCTTTTTCCCTGAGTCTCCTGGCAACTCCACCCTTCTTCATCCCTGCACTTTTCCCCTGTCCACAAGTCTCACCTAACCTCTTCCTGCCTAGCTATTGGCCATTTAGCTCTTTATTAAAACCAATGAGAGCAATACATCTTCACAATGTACAAAAAGACTATTCCACAACATAAAACATCTTACACAGTAATACATCTTCACAATATACAAAAACACTATTCCACAACATAAAACACCAATGGTTGCTGTCCAGACTGTGTATTTCCAAGCTGTTGGTCTCTTAGCCAAAGAATTGTAATAAAGGTTCATAGAGACGGCAATGTAGCAAGAAAATGCTATCAAATGCAAAGCCATACTACAGATCATAAACAGGCTGTCAAGAGCGACAGCAGTCTACATGAATGGAAGAGTACACTAGGGCCAGGTTATTGCATGGGGCTTCCTTTATGTGGTCTAAAGGTTTGCTTGGGTGGGCCTCTGCTTTGATTGACAGATTTGAGTCATACAACCTTTTCTTTACTGTGCTTGTCCCCTCCCATGATGCCTCTAATTTTAATCATATGCATAGCCAATTATGCATAGGCATAGGGTAGCAAATGGGGATTCTCCTTAAAAGTTTACTCAGGGGACACAGTTTGCTCTATTTTATGTGTGCCCAAAACTAGTTTAGACCAGACTGGCCCCTTTATTCTCCAAGAATTAAATAGAAACCATCTATCCAGGATGGTTGTCAAGGGGAGGACAACTCCATTGTCAGGAGGGGTGTGTGTAGCTCCCTGCAGATTGGAGGCACAGGTTGCCAGGTGTGTTGTAAGATGGGTATGTGTACAGCCCAAACAGGTTGCCAAGCCTTTCCCTGCGCTTGCCTGCCTCGGTGAAGAGATATTCCCGGAACTGGGTAAGAGTGATAGGGCAAGAAAATGTGGGTTAGTAAGCCAAGTTTAGTAACACATGTCTGTGCTTCTAGCTCTTGGGACACAGAAGCAAGAGGATCAGAATGCAAGACCATTCTGACCTACATGGTGAGTTCAAGGCTAGTCTGGACTACATGAGAACTTAACCAAAACAAAACAAAGATAGAAATTGTTTTTCTTCGTTTTTTTTCTTAAGACAAGATCTCACTACATAGCCCTGGCTGACCTGGGCTAAACTGAAACTCACAGAGATCCGCCTGCCTCTGCCTCCTGAGAGCTGAGACTAATGCCCTGCTATGCCATGTCTTTCTGTACGCTGTGAATGTGTGTTGCTCTGATTGGTTGATAAATAAAGCTGCGTTGGCCTATGGCAGGGCAGAATAAGGTTAGGTGGTACATTCAAACTGAAGGTGAAATGAAGAAGGATGGAGTTGGGGAGACAGCAGCCCACCACCAAAGGAGCAACAAGATCCCACATACTGTTAATGCCACGGTTACGTGACAATATATAGATTAATAGAAATAGGATGAATTAAGTTACAAGAGCTAGCTAACAAGTAGCCTAACCCATAGGCCATACAGGTTATAAATAATATAAGCCTCTATATGTTTACTTGGGACCAAGCTGCTGTGGGACATGGGTAGGAGAGATTCCTCCCGACTGTGGGACCAGTCAGGACCAGAGAAACCTCTGGCTACAATGGCCCTCTATTGGTGAAATTATTAAGGCCACTCTATGTAGTTAAAAGGAAGATTTATTTAGTGGGTGACTTACAAATGAAGAAATAGGTAGATCACGGGGGTCTGGGGAAGGTGTATCGCAGTCCAGCGGTGTTCTCTGGAGCTCTGCTCAGTCAACCTCCACTGTCTTGGGTCCAGGCACAGCGAGAGCACTCGCCCATCCAGGTCTCAGGTCTCCAGATGCCTCCCTTGGCCCTGCCTCGTAGGCGTGACAGTTGAGTCTCAATGGGGTTGGAACTTACAGATCCAAGCTGGTATGGCTACCCACTACATCTCCCCCTTTTTGTCTAAATAAGAAGGTTCTAAACTAATACAAGACTATATACAAAGGAATGGTTATCAAATATTGTCCAGGAATAATTAGGGATAATGACCTAGATAAGATAGAACTACAACCAATGTAAACAATATCAAGCAAGAAACACATACTAAAATCCAGAGAAGTATAGAGTATAGGTAAATGGCATGTTAAAGATCATTCCAAAAGGTGTCCTATCTTAAAGAACCTGAATCTAATACTTAATATGTTGTATCTAAGATATTATATATACTAAGTTGTAACTATAACTGCTAGTCTTCAATCCCATCCAAGACCTGAGAGGGAACATAATGATACCTGAGAAATGAAAGATGGATTCAAGCAACATTCGGGAGTCTTGCAAGAGTAGACAGAGACAGCTGGCAGCCTGGACAGTCACCTAATGTTTCTCAGCATTGTTGGTGCATTCAAATTGGCTACAGGCCTAGAGTATAAAACACTGATTGGCCAGTGGCCAGGCAGGAAGTAGGTGGGACAAGGAGAGAGGAGAATTCTGGGAAGCGGAAGGCTGAGGCAGAGAGACACTGCCAGCCGCCGCCATGACAAGCAGCATGTGAAGACTCCGGTAAGCCACAAGCCATGTGGCAAGGTATAGATTTATAGAAATGGATTAATTTAAGATATAAGAACAGTTAGCAAGAAGCCTGCCACGGCCATACAGTTTGTATGCAATATAAGTCTCTGTGTTTACTTGGCTGGGTCTGAGCAGCTGTGGGACTGGTGGGTGACAAAGATTTGTCCTGACTGTGGGCAAAGCAGAAAAACTCTAGCTACAGCCCTCCCTCTTTACTTTGCTTCAAGAGGCTCAGCCAAAAGTCTTACCAGGAAGAGCTGCTTTTGCATCCTCCAGGGACTTGGTATTCATCTGTTCATTGATCCACCCTACCATCTATCAATTATGTACTAAGCAACTATTCTTCCCAGACATTGAAATATATCAGTGATCAAAGCTAACTAGGTCTATGTTCTCCTTGAGAACATAAATTGATGAGAAAGAATTGTCTATCAGTTTCAATTATTTCTTCAAATCCAGAGTATCACTGATTTCCACCATGGTTTAAATTATAACTTTCTGCCGGGCAGTGGTGGTACATGCCTATAATCCCAGCACTCGAGAAGCAGAGCCAGGTGGATCTCTGAGAGTTTGAGGCCAGCCTGGACTACAGAATGAGATCCAGGACAGGCACCAAAACAACACAGAGAAACTCTGTCTCAAAAAACAAAAAAGCAATATATATATATATCTTTCCGGGAAGGGCAGAAAAATGGAGGAGGCAGAGGAAGAACACTAAATATACATAGTGATTAGATGTCAGTATTAACAAATCTCTCCCTATGTGCCATGTGTGATGGTGTGTGCCTTAATCCTAGTACTTGGGAGGCAAAGGCAGGTGAGTTCAAGGCCAATCTGGTCTACAGAGTGAATTCCAGGACAGCCAGGGAAACCTAGTTAGACCTGCATCAAAAGACAAAGAAAGTTAGTTCCTTAGACGTCACCAAAGCAGCTTGTTGGACAGAATTCAGTTTATTGCTTATGTGTCAAGACAGAACATTGTCTAGACAGTCTTTGCAGCAGCTCAGCAGGTATAGGCAAGATTGGACTATTCTTCAAAACTAGAGTTTAAGGTAAGTAAGTGTTCTAATGAGGGTAGAGAAGGCAGGCATGATAATGCATGCTTCTAATCTCAGTGCTTGGAAAGTGGAGGTAGAAGGATCATGGTGAGCTATAGACCAGCCTGGCCTCATAGTCAGTGTAAGGCTAGCCTGTGCTACAAGGGAAAGCATAACACACACACACACACACACACACACACACACACACACACACACACACACACACACGGGGGGGGGGGGAGACAGAGACAGAGGGAGAGGGGGAGAGAGAGAGAGAGAGAGGCCAGAGAAGCCTTGGTTAACATTTTCTGAAGGTCGCTTGTGGACTGGTAGGACTGGGCAGAAGCTGAATGAGGAGATTCCAAGAATCTTGTTAAACAAATTGTCATCTTGATACCTTATTTTGAAGAGTTGGTGGGTCTTCCTGGAAGTCCCTGGAATCAACAATAAAGTTATTCACAACTTTTCTCTTCCTGGGTCAGAGTTTCCTAGAATAGTGTTTAATGTGAAGAAAGCATCAGACAAAAGATCCATGTTAAAATCCATGAAGATGGCCCCATGAGCATATGAAAAATGCTCTCCTTGAGAGAAATGAAGTAGCTGCCCAGCTGAAGGTATGCAATTATGATTACAGAATATGCTATTTAGAAAATAAGGGGCTAGGGATATATATAACTGGGGCATTTCATGTCCTCTGCAGAGGCCAACAAAAACACCTGTGAAGAACCTGTGTTACAACTGAGGTGAAAACAATGTTTGCTTAGATGAAGGAATGGAGAAGTCGGAGTGGGAGGGTGAGGAAGCCTGTGCAAAGGTCCTGTGGCAGAAAGGAATCTTGTTAGAATGTTTGAGAACTTGTTCAAAGATCAGCAAGCTAGGAAAGGGAACAGTACTGTTAGTATCCACCAGAGCAGCAGCCTGCCTCTGCCACCAAAACAGTTACATGGTTACCTGTCACCGGGTGCCTTTCCACCGTCCACATGGGCACCCTTTAAAAGTGCCTGCCAGGCACAGCTCGCTCTCTTTTCTCCTCTTCCTTTATCCCTCTTTTCCTCTCTTACCTCCTCTTTCCTCCCTCGCCTCTCTTCTTCCTCTGGTCTCTGTCTGTCTGCCTCTCTCATGTCCCCACTCCAACATGGCCTTACACACACACACACACACACACACACACACACACACACACACACACCACACCACCAATAAACCTCTTGCACTAACTCTGTTGTGCGTGGCGTGTTTGTTTAGTGCATACCCTGGCAGGGCCCAATGAAAGGTTCCCACTTTGCCTTTCTTTTTTATTTATCCTTTCAGATACACTATGAGGGTTAATGGAGGGCAGAGCCGTGTTGATATTTACTGCTGTGATTTACAGTGACCCCCATCTGCCCCTCCCTCGCTCCCTTCCTGCTTTTCTTTCTTTCTTGACTCATGCAGCTGAAGCTGGCCTTGAACTCCTGATCCTCCTGCCTCTTGAGTGCTGGCATTACAAGTGTACCAGGCCTGAGGCAGGAGAATCACCACAGGTTTGAGGCAAGCCAGGACCACATAGCAAGACTTTGTCTCAAAAACCAAAACACAACAAAACAAAAACAATCAAATAACAACACACACAAAACAAACAAACAAAAACAAAAAAAACCCACTATATGTTCTGCTCTGAGATCTAAATATTCATTCCCAGAATCATGACTAAATCCCTAAACATTGGTAATACACAGACAGCATTTTTGTGGTAAGCCTGTTTTCTTCTTAAATAAACAAATTTTTAAAAAGCAGGATGAATGAGCATCCATGCCCAGCTACCTTAACAATATCAGATTAAAACTCTTGCCTAACAACAGCAAAACCAGTTCCAGAACATTCTCCTGCTTGAGCCCAGCTGTGGTCAGACAGGTTGTCTGGATTCTCGTTTGGAGATGTGGCTGGGCCCAAAGGAATCGAAAAGGAGCCACAACAACTCTTGAGCTGGAAAAGGCGATTTAGCTGTTTGGGTTTAGGATGTGCTTTGCCTTGATGAGTTTGATATACAATCATTCACCAGCTCCTGCAAGTAAGCACCTCCCTGATGCCTCCGAGGTCCAAGGTGCTCTGACGGAACTTTGGGTAAACCTGTGTCAACGGCCTTAATCACACTAAGTCTACTCTGGGTTGGTCTTATGCTCTTGGCAAAGGAGCACGCTTCATCCAGTAAACTGGAAGGAGACCCCGGAGAGCAGAACGGCTTGGCTGTTATGGACAGTAAAGGGGTGCAGAAGACAGAAGGGAGACAAAGAACTGATTCTCCCTGTCCGCCCTGGGCAGGGAGAAACTGATGACGTCACTTCTTTTCAGGTGTTGCCTTCTTGGGAGAGATTAGGGCCAGATTGGGGCAAAGGTGTGATTCATTATCCTGCCAATTAAAGTGAGTCTGTATGGGGAAATTCAGGTATCTGGTTGATTTCTCAGATAAGGAGCTCTATTTGTAAGCAGTCACTACAGCTTGAAGGACACTACTTAGATTTTCTGAATCAGTTAAGACCCAGTACAGGTGGGTTTCAGCCCAAATAGTAGCCTCCTGTAATTTTTATTTAATATTTGTTTCCTATCTTAAAATATTCTAAGCAGAAGAAGATGGGTTTAGTACTGTGTGATCAAGTGAAATGCTCTATTCAAAGGCTTCTTAAATTTATTATTATTATTATTATAATTACTAATTTACTTTGACACCAGTCCTGGAACTGGATATGTAGACAGGCCAGGCTGGCCTTGAAATCACAGAGATCTGCCTACCTCTGCCTCCTGAATTCAAATGAGGGCATGACAGTTCCGAGGTATGGTTGAAGAGAAGGTTTTATTATACATACGAGAGAAAATTCAGCCAGAGGTATTTAGAAGAGTCTAGAGCAGAGGGAGAAAGTAGTGAATTGAACATGGCCAACAGAGAAGACTGGGTGGGGATGGAGGGAGAGAAGATGAGGAGCAAGACAGGAGACCAGGAGTGAGAGCAGAGGACCCAAAAGGACAAAGAGAAGTGAGAGAACCAGGCAAACATCATCACAGGCCCCTAACAGCTCAGTTGAGAACCAGGCCTCAGCTCACAAACAAAGGGCAATCAATCACCAACGCCCCTGACAGTGGATGAGGAGAAGAGCACATTCGCTGGGCCAACTCCCCAGCCCCCCAGGTACCTCAAGGCAATAACCAAATAAGAACAAGGCCTGGGATTTGTCCAGACTTGCCCAAGAATGGAAAAGCTCTAGCCTTAGCCCACCCCTGCTAGCCCTAACCAATAATCATAATGCTTTTAGAATTCCTTCAGCTGAGCTTAAAAGGAGCCTGTGAGCTTGTCTCGGGTCACCATTTTTGTCACTTTGTCAGATGGTTTGACCCCAATATGTTGGTAATAAATGTTCTTGTTGATTGCATCGTGACGGGTGGTCTTTTGTGGGACATCTCACAGACCCTAACAGGAAGAACCAAGAGAGCTCAAGGCTGATATGGCAGCATTATATAGGAAAGAGGAGCTGGGGGAAGGGAAAGGAAGCACCTGGGGAGGTTTAGAGTGGGGGGGGGGGTGAGAAGTGCTGAGAGGAGCCACTGGCACCGAGTGGGCCTAGGGCCAAGGGTAATCTCTGATGTGCTAATAGATACCACAGTTAGCCATTTGTCCTAGGTTTCCTTGTGACTTGATATTCCAGCCTTTGTGTTGATAAGGGCAACCAATACCTTCTGTAACTGCTTCTTAGCTGAAATTAGGGTGTCATTATGTGTGGGGTGGGACAGGGAGGCTGGAATGTTGGCCAAAGGACGGGAAGGGAGAGAGGAGTGCAGGCTGGGGGTCACCCGTTTTGCTCACTGCCCAAGTTCTGTGGGACCACCTTGTTAGCATCCAGACCCATTTCTTAGAATCCTGGCCAATAAGCAGATAATACCCTGATCTGCCCAGTGTCCTGATGTCATCCTAAGTTCCTGTTCCCTTTAAGAAAAGACTCCTCCCCACTTCGCTCTCTGTCTTCTCTCTCTCTCTCTCTCTCTCTCTCTCTCTCTCTCTCTCTCTCTCCATCTCTTTCTTCCCCTCTCTTTCCCTTTCTCTTCCTCCCACCAAATAAAACTCTGTAGATGAAATTCTAAACGGTCTCATTAAATAAGAAACACAGAGCCAAATACCAGGTTAAAAGCCCAAGAGATCACAGCAAATAGCCTTTAGCTTACCAGTCACTGCCATTCTGAGAGAGAGAGAGAGAGAGAGAGAGAGAGAGAGAGAGAGAGAAAGGAAGGAAGGAAGGAAGGAAGGAAGGAAGGAAGGAAGGAAGGAAGGAAGGAAGGAAGGAAGGAAGGGTAGCCACATGTTCTGGCTAAAGGCTGAAATCCAGACATGTGCTCCCGCTTGAGCAGGTTCGAGCCTGAGTTCCGGCTTTCTTAAGCTCCAACCACGTGAGTTGGTGATTCTGCCACAAGCAGCATTCTTTCTTTCTTTAGAATTTCATCTACATTTGGCGCCCAATGTGGGACTCGAACTAAGTTGGTAGTGCGTGAGACTTTTTTTTTTTTTTTTTGAGACAGAGTTTCTCTGTGTAGTTTTGGTGCCTGTTCTGGATCTCGATCTGTAGACCAGACTAGCCTCGAACTCACAGAGATTCACCAGGCTCTGCCTCCTGAGTGCTGGGATAAAAGACGTGCACCACCACTGCCCGGCTGCATGAGACTCTTAATCTCAGGATGGTGGGTTTGAGCCCCACATTGGGCACCAGCTATCCTGAGGGAAACTTCAGAGGGAACCAGCTTCTAGGTGGTTCGATTAGTCTTTGGCCCCATACCCAGGTCAGATGACTGATTTGCATGTCAGGACCGCTATGGACCTCCACCAGGGTTTCCTCTGGCTTCGCCCTGCCCAGGCATAGTTCACCATCTTCCGGGTCCTAACATGTGCGCTCATGCTCCACCTCCCTGGTGTGGTAGGCGAGACGGGCCAGTGGTGCGCCCTCAGCGGACTGCAGAGGCCTCGGGATCCCACCTCGGGCCCTGAAGCAGGTCGTCTACAAATGGTTTAGCACCAGGTTCCACACCAACTTGTGTTCAGTGTGACAGGTGAGAGGGCGATCCCCTTTCCAGCCACACCCCATTTCCCGGGATGAATGGCTGTCCGCGTCAGACCCTGGTCCCAAGGCACACGCAGGGGCGCAACGGACCGCCAGTGGAGCTGGCTACTGGGGCCAACCGAGGCTCCTTCGGCGCTGCCGTATCGTTCTGCCTGGGCGGGATTCTGACTTAGAGGCGTTCAGTCATAATCCCACAGATGGTAGCTTCGCCCCATTGGCTCCTCAGCCAAGCACATACACCAAATGTCTGAACCTGTGGTTCCTCTCATACTGAGCAGGATTACCATGGCAACAACACATCATCAGCAGGGCAAAACTAACCTGTCTCACGACGGTCTAAACCCAGCTCACGATCCCTATTAGTGGGTGAACAATCCAACGCTTGGTGAATTCTGCTTCACAATGATAGGAAGAGCCGACATCGAAGGATCAAAAAGCGACGTCGCTATGAACGCTTGGCCGCCACAAGCCAGTTATCCCTGAGGTAACTTTTCCGACAAAACTCTCTACTGAGTGCTATCTGCATGGCGTTTCTGTCTCACCTGCACCATGGGGCACCTTGAATTCACCCGCCAAGGCTTCTTTCTTGCAGTATTATAACATTGGTGCCACAGGACTCAACAGAGGCCTTCCTGGCACTTTCTCCTGCCTGAGGGCACTCTGAGACACGCTGGGATCTCTGGAACCTTCAACACTCATTCCAGAATCGGAAAGCGCCCTACCCCTTCTGGCAATTTTCCACAAGTTAGGATTCATATCATCATCTTAACTGTGTTTTCTTGTCTTTTGGTCTCACCCAAAAGAAGCAGTACCGGGCACCACAGGCTTCCAGCCCTCTGGCCCCTGCTCCTATGTGATGGCAGATGGGACAGCTTGTGCCCACTCACTCCACAGCCCAGAGCCTTTAGATGATGGTCCACTGGCTATCTTGCACCATCATTGGTCATCACTGACCCTCTGGGATGCTGGAGGTCCAAGTGTTGGACCTTCTACCTCACTCATGGCAAGTGAGCCTCCCACCAAACCTCTACCTTCATAACTTCCGCCAGCGATCCCTGTCCTGTTGCCTCTTCTATCCCTCGGATTCCTTCCTTATGGCCCTGCTCCCTCATACTTTCACTTTTATTGTGCCATCTTTACTAAGGACAGCTGAAAGTCACTTCCTGTCCATGGCTCAAGCATGGGCTGTCTGGGGGGGACAGGGGAATGGGGCGGTGTCAGCAGCATAGGCTCAGTGCACCTCCCCACCACCCTGGACCAGGAAAGCTCTACCATGCAGCAGGTATTGCTCTAGGGGGTTAAGGTCAGAGCCTCACAGGCCCCTGCAGGCTCTGGTCTCAGCCTAGTGCTCCTCTGTGGCTTTGTGTGTACTCATAAGGGTGGGGGCCAGAGACCCCAGCAGGCCTTTAGCATGGGCTTGCCTCCTAGACTCTGCTATGAGAAGTCTTGTGCTACCTTCTCACAACCATCCTCTTCCTCCCTCTCAGACGTCACCAGCTTGCATTTACCTGTGGCAGGACAGCATGCTCCTGTGGTATGGAGGCCCAAATAACTCAGGGTCCAAGAATCTGAGCTTACTTTACCCAGCAGGGCTGCATAAGGGGATGGTTTGACCATAGGTATGATTACCAGGTGTTTGGAAGGGTCTACACTTGGCTTTGTGGTGTGCTTTGATCTAGTAAGGGGGAAGTCTTTTGCCTTGCCCCTTGGCATTGTTATAAAAAAACAAGACAAAACTTTTTTCATAAACAAAAAAAGCCATTGGGTATTGACCCAGTTCCTCCCAAAGCTATCCTGTGTTTCTGTCTTTCTCCTCTTTGCTATCTTTCTTCCCAATATTTTCTTATCCCTCTCTCCTCTTAAGAACCCTTGAAAAGGTGGGAGCTGGCCTCCCACAGATGGTACAGAACTTGGGACTTGGATGCAGAGGAAATAAGTAAGAAAGAGTAGGGGCACCGTGGAAACACTTGGACATGTCTGGTTATGAATTAAAAATTAGGCGGTGGTTTTCTATTCTTTGGAAGTAAAACTGTATATTGATAAAGCAGATCAGCTAAAAATTAAGCTGAAGTAAGTAGTAAAAGTTAGGCTGTAGCTAGTATCTCTCTCTGTCTAGGTTTTTCTTTCTATCTCAATTTCTATCTATTAAATTAGGTAAAACTATAGGGTTTAGGTATAGGGATATTGGTAGGAAGAAACTTAGGGTAAAAGTAGAATTTCCCTAGTGCCAGACCTGGCACAGAGAAAATAGTGTCCAGGAGTGAGTAGCCATTGTGGACTTAGCAGCCTGCAAAAGAGAAGCCAATATGGGGCAGGGAAATAGTAGGCAGATGTTTGTGTATTCACTTGGAGAAAGATTGAACACTGGGGGAGTTAAGGTAGAGCAGCAACAAGTGCAGAGGTTCATAGAGTTTGTAGAGGAGCTGTGTCCTCTGTTTTCCAACTGTGGCACTCTGGACACAGACTCATGGGGGAGAATCAGAGTCAAAATGCAACATTGGAGCATGGGCCAGAAAGGTCCCATTGGAAGCTTTTGGCCTGTGGGCACTAATTCAGGACAGTTTGGATCTGAGTCCTAAGCAACAGGGGAGAATTGTCCCTGAGGCAGACGCAGGAGAAACAAAACCTTCCACTCCACCAGAGCTGCCACTAGATGGAGACCCTTTACAAAATCATTCAATCAGGGTTAGTCCCATCTTGACCATGAAGCCGAGTTTAAGGAACAGAAGTCTCGGGGTGAGCCAAGGGAGGAACTGAAGGGCTTGAGAGACTTAGTAATTTCTCTTTCTCAAAAATTGGAGGCTCTTCAGGTCTCTCCTTCTCAGAAGGGTACTCATCTTCCCTCTGTAGTAGCAGAATTAGACTCACCTGAAGAGTTATCTATCAGAATGGAAAAGTTGCCCATAATTGCTCTGTTGCAAAAGCCTCCTGGAGCACGGCAAACTCTTGTTGCTGGTCCTGCATCTCCCCTTCAAGCCAGTATTAGAGAAGCAGCTAGCAGAAGGGAGGAGGTGCAAGGATTTCAGATGTTTCCTATAACTGAACAGCCAGATGCCAGGATAGTATTGAGACTGTGAAAGCTGAAAGGAAATGGAGCCCAGAGCCACACTGCTTCTGGTTGCTGGTGGCAAACCAATGCATGGTTCCTTTAAGACATGGTTCCTGATTCCTACTAGCTGAGCAGAAAGCTTTTCAAAGAGTTTACAGCATCTCAGTGCAGTAATTCCACCTTAACCCTAGGGCAGCTCTCCTAGGGGAAAGCTAACTGAAAGGGCCTCTGTGGCTGAGAATGAGGCTTCAGAGACACTTGTTTGATCTGAGTTGAGTTGTTGCATTCAGGGGAGCTACAACAAATTTGGGTAATGGGACGCCTCATATTTGGAACTGTTTGCCTAAGAGTCATTATGACTTGGACTGCTAAAAGGGACTTTAAGGGTGGCTGATAAGCCAGGCCCTGATCTTGGGTTGTCAATGGAACTTTAAGACTGTTAATAGAACTGATTTTTTGAACTTTTTTTTTTTTTGAGACAGGGCTTCTCTGTGTATCTTTGGAGCTTGTCCTGAAACTCGCTCTGTAGACCAGGCTGACCTCAAACTCACAGAGTTTGCCTCTACCACCTGCTTCTACCTCCCAGGTGCCACTACTACCTGGTTACTTTTTGAACTTTTGCAAACATCAGAAATGAGACAATTTTGATTTCACCTACAATTTTAACTGTGGTGACTCACGATTCATGTACCCTCTGTCTTGTTAGAAGAAAACATAAATAGTTCTGTTAAGAGATCACTTTTGAATGTTTACTAAAGTTTGTAAATTGTAAATAGTCCTATTGAGAGTTGGCTTTTGGATGTAAGTTTGTAAGAATTGTAATTGTGTATAGTAATATTCATGCTAGAATTATGTTAACCTGTTGATATTAATGAACCATGGTTTGGTGAAGCTAAGAGAGTCTTTAGGTTTGATGCAGTAGCATCAAGAGTTTATTGATCTAAAAAAGGGCATGGTGCAACTGAGGCTGCCATAGACATCTTAGACCCATTCAAAAAGGACATTCTATCTTGGTCATCCTCTGCTCCTTTACTTAGGGATTGCTGTAGTTGTTCCAGCTACTTGCAAGCTCTTAGTAGGGACCTCAGTTAGGGACCTGAGTCAGAGCAGCATAGAGTTAAGCTCTGTACTTCCCCCCTGCCAGAGGCAGGTAGTCAGAGACAGGTAAGTCCTTCTTGCTAGCTGCCAACCTAAGACAGAGTACACTTGACAGAAAGTGTATCTCCACAATGAGTAAGGCTAATTAGTGAAGAAAGATGGCCTAAGACAGACACAATCTACCTGAGGGGTCAAGGGGCCCTTTAAAATGTTAAGAAGGAGGAACTTGTAGAGGCTCAAATTACAGTGTCTGAGAATCTGAGCAGGGCTGCATAAGGGGATGATTTGACCACAGGCATGTTTACCAGGTGTTTGGGAGGATCTGCACTTGGCTATATGGTGTGCTTTGATCTTGCAACAGGGAGATCTTTTGCCTCTCCCCTTGGCATATTATAAAAAGCCCTTTTGAATAAACTTTGATGCTGTTGGGTATTGACTCAGGACCTCCTGAAGCTATCCTGTGTTTCTGTCTTTCTTCTTGTCATCTAGGTCTATCTTTCTACCTAATATTTTCTTTTCCCTCTCTCCTCCACCTAAGAATCCTTCAAAAGGTGGGAGCAGGTCAGAGCTGGACTCCCACAGTCTCCCACACAGCAGGAAGCAGTATCAAGAATTCAGTGCCCTTATTCCCCTCACTTGCTACCTTAACTCACCTTTTTTATTTACATACCTTAAATCACTTTTTAGACCCTCATTACTTACTTAAACTTTCACATCTTCAGACTTCACAACTTGCATTCACATATCCTAAATTACTTTCTTAAACCTTCACAACTTGCAGTGTTATGCCCAGATCTCAGAGACCCCCTCAAAGACAACCACGGAGACTTAATCCATATACAAATGCAAAGAGCCTTTATTCAAGCTGGAGCTTGGGCTCTCAGTCTGTCAGATGCAGCATTGAGAGCAGAGAGACCTGAGCCTGGTCAGGACAGGTGTTTTATCATAGCAGAGGTTGGGGTGAGGGGGTTTTCCAGGGTTCAGTTTGCTTGAGTTTTCCTGCCTTTCCCACAGTCAGGACAAATCTTTGTCACCCGCCAGTCCCACAGCAGCTCAGACCCAACCAAATAAACACAGAGACTTATATTGCTTACAAACTGTATGGCCATGGCAGGCTTCTTGCTAACTGTTCTTATAGCTTAAATTAATCCATTTCCATAAATCTATACCTTGCCATGTGGCTCGTGACTTACTGGCGTCTTCACATGCTGCTTGTCATGGCGGTGGCTGGCAGTGTCTTCTTCCACCTTTCTGTTCTTTCTTTTCTCCTCTCTGTTAGTCCTGCCTATACTTCCTGCCTAGCCACTGGCCAATCAGTGTTTTATTTATTGACCAATCAGAGCAATTTGACATATAGACCATCCCACAGCAGTTCAGGACCCTGATTGGCTGACATTCGTTTAACAATCTTATCTATAATAGTCAGAAATGTTTGCAGTGTCAGCTACCTTCCCTTTAGGTTGGAATGTTAGGTATTTTCCCTCTGGATGCTGATTGGCTTGTCCCTGGGTATTGGCAGTTGGTGGTTTTCCTGGAACTGGGTGTTGACTTACAGTAAACCCAAACTTAGGCCTACTCTCTGACTGGTTTCTATTGAGTTTGTCATGGCAACAGTGTAGCCAAGCTGCCCTAGGCCTCACAACAGTAACTTCAAACTGTTTCTTTGGAAACTCTGCCTCAGCCCCCTCACCCATGCCCCCCCCCACACCCCTCCCTCTCCAAAACCTGCCCCTTCCAGAAAGCCACCAAGTGGCAGCTCCTCTTCCGGAGCTACTCAAGACCACGCCTACAGGGTATTTAAGCTCTGGTCCTTAGACCTGCCCTGTGATTTCTCCTCCTCCCTTCCCCCAAGATCACCTGGAGTACTTTGTTCAGATTAAACCTGGTCCTTCACCTTTTCATTCAGCTCGATTTGGCTCACTACACCCACACTGAAACCCACTGCCAGGGATTCAAACTATTTATCACATAGCTTTTCTTTTTCTATCTGATCATTTACCATGAGACACAGACGGTTGATTGCGGAGAGCTGTCACTGCAAGGCAACTTCCTTTAAATAAAGGAATAGTAAAAAGTTACATTGAAATCAATTTTGTGAGTTTATCTCTTTCAGTGTGAAGTCAGTCAGCAAGGTAACCTGTGCTTGCCTTTCTCAGCAGGAGACCTAGTAGCTCTAGAGAAGTGAGGCCTGGTTTTACATATGAATTGAACTGCCCAGGCAGCGGCAGTGCTGGGTGGAGGGGCTGGGTGCTGGCCATAGCCGTGCTGACAAAACTACAGTTAGCCATCAACACCATCAGAGATCCGAGAAGTTATAGTAAGAAGTATAATCCATGTGACCTATGTGTCAAATAACATGACAGACACTTGCTGCTACCTGGACTGTTACCCTAGGTTCCTAGATGGTTTCACTGGGGGCATAGGTTGGTTCCACTGTCACACAGGACAGCATTACATCTTTAGCTGCTGCACAGGGCAGCATTGGCCTTTTACTTCCAGACCCGGAAGGTCTGAGAAATTTTCCTGTGGATGAAGAACTTGGTAAAACTGACCTCCTGTGGCAGGGCAAAGTAGGCAATCAACCCAACACTGCCCATGGTTTGGGCAGGGCCCTGGTGGCAGGTGAGGCATGGGGCAGTTTGCCCAGTGGTTAGTGTCACCACAATCCAGGTGGAGTTGTCTATGTCCCATCATGTTCTCCCAAGATCTTAGAGATGCTGCTAGGAGCCGGCATTTCCGTCTATAACAGGAAGCTTTTTAAAATTAAACATTTTAGATTAAGATCCGAAATGTGCTTGCTCTCTTGGTTCCTCGGGATCCTGGATGCTGGATTGCAGACCAAGCCAGAGTTCTCCAGAGAATCCCGCTGGACTGCACCTCACCTCTCCTGGATCCTGTAACTGACCCCTCAGTGACTATTTACTTACGGGTCCCGGCGGTAAGATGGCGGCTACCGCGGAGTGCGATGTGGTAATGGCGGGGACGGAGCCTGAACTGCTGGAGGACGAAGACGCAAAGAGATAAAAGAATTTAAAAACAGACTCAGGAGAGGTAGGTAGACAGGCCCGGCGGCAGAGACAAGCAGACGCAGGTAGGCCTGCGGCGGGGGCCGGTGGAGGTAGACGGGCCCAGCGGCGGCAGCTGACAGGGATATTCAGACCCAGCGGCAGCCGGCAGAGACATTCAGGCCCAGCGGCGGCCCACAGAGGTAGACAGGCCCAGCGGCAGAGACAAGCAGACGCAGGTAGGCCTGCGGCGGCGGCCCGCGGAGGTAGACGGGCCCAGCAGCAGCCCGCTGAGGTAGACGGGCCCAGCGGCGACAGCCTACAGGGATATTCAGGCCCGGAGGCAGCCGGCAGAGACATTCAGTCCCAGCGGCGGCCCACAGAGGTAGACAGGCCCGGCGGCGAAGACAAGCAGACGCAGGTAGGCCTGTGGCGGCGGCCTGTGGAGGAAGACGGGCCCAGCGGCAGCCCGCTGAGGTAGACGTGCAGGGGCCGACAGGGACATTCAGGCCCGGTGGCGGCCCCCAGAGGCAGACAGACCCAGCGGCAGCTGACAGGGACATACAGGCCCGGCGGCGGACCGCAGAGGTAAACAGGCCCAGGGACGGAGACAAGCAGACACAGCTTGGAACAGGGACGCCCCTAAACCCAACATCTGGGGAAGAAGCTATCTCCGTGGGTCAGAACCAGAACGAATCTGAACACTCCGTCTGAGGACAACCCAGGGCCCAGCTGCTGATCCTGTGAAACCCAACAACTTGGAGGTGTTGGTGAGACTACCCTGCTCAGCTGAAACCCATCTGGGAGAGGATTCAGATGCCTACAGTTTAAAGTCTGAAGAAACAAGATCAGCTGAGGAGTTGACAAATGAACAAAAAGTGACCTGAGAACACAGAAGAAGGCGCTACCCAGACACCAAACCAGATCACCAGAATCATAAGTATATAATTCACCGATCGAAATCAGCTGCCCCTGAAGAAATAGCCCAAAAGCACCAATTTAACCAAGAACCCCTACTAAACCAAGACTAAAAATTAGAACAAGAGAGGCACTCTCAGACACAGACACCACCTGCACCTCACAGAGGAAGAGATGAGTAGGCGCCAGTGCAAAAATACAGGCAACAACATAAAGACCTATATGGCAACATCAGAACCTAGTGATTCTACACCTGCAAGACCTAAACATACCATGACAGAAGAAACAGAAGAAATCAACCCTAAAAATGACATTAAGAAGATGATAGAGGCCCTTAAAGAAGAAATAAAACATTCCCTCAATGAGGAAATAAAAACTTTCCTTAAAGAGGAATTGAAAAACTACCTTAAAGAGGAAATAAAAACTTTCCTTAAAGAGGAAATAAAAAACTCCCTTAAAGAGGAAATAAAAACTTCCCTTAAAGAGGAAATGAAAAACTCCATTAAAGAGGAAATAAAAAACTCCCTTAAAGAAATGGAAGAAAAAACGAACAAAAAATGGGAAGAAATCAAATCAAGCCAAGAAAAAGCAATTAAACAGATGAAAGAAACATTCCAAGATCTGAAAAATGAATTTGAGACAATAAAGAAAACACATGCTGAGGGAATGCTGGAAATAGAAATCCTGACAAAACGAACAGGAACTACAGAAACAAGCATAACCAACCGATTGCAAGAGATGGAACAGAGAATCTCTGACACTGAAGACACGATAGAGAAAATAGATTCGTCAGTCAAAGAAAACAATAAAGACAAAAAAGTCCTAACACAAAACGTCCAGGAAATTTGGGACACCATGAAAAGACCAAACCTAAGAATAATAGGGATAGAAGAAGGAGAAGAATACCAACTCAAAGGCACAGAAAATATATTCAACAAAATCATAGAAGAAAACTTTCCTAACCTAAAGAAAGAAATACCTATGAAGATACAAGAAGCTTACAGAACACCGAATAGGCTGGATCCAAAAAAAAAGTCCCCTCGCCACATAATAATCAAAACACTAAACACACAGAATAAAGAAAAAATATTAAGAGCTGCAAAGGAAAAGGACCAAGTAACATATAAAGGCAAACCCATCAGAATAACACCAGACTACTCAATAGAGACTATGAAAGATAGAAGATCATGGACAAACCTCATGCAGACACTAAGAGACCATGGATGCCAACCCAGACTATTATACCCAGCAAAACTCTTAATCACCATAGGTGGAGTAAACAAAATATTCCAGGATAAAACCAGATTTAATCAATACCTGTCCACAAACCCAGCCCTACAGAAAGCACTAGAAGGGAAAATTCAACCCAAAGAAGCTAAACACATCCATGAAAAAATCAAACAATAAAATTAAACATTTTAAAGATTTATTTATTATGTATATAGTGTTCTGCTTGTGTATATCCCTTCAGGCCAGAAGAGGGAGCCAGATCTCATTACAGATGGTTGTGAGCCACCATGTGGGTGCTGGGAAATTTAATTTAGGATTGCTGGAAGAACAGCCAGTGCCCTTAACCTCTGAGCCATCTCTCCAGCCCTTAAGTTAAACATTTTAAATGCCATATTCAACAGATCTCTGAGGAACTTGAGGACCATCTATTAAGTATACCTGATTTTAAACAAACTTTGTGTGTTTTTAGTTACTTGCTTTATGCTCAACCTTGAAAACACATACAGGAGGCTCAATAAAGCATGTCCCTGTAAATGAACTACATTTGTGCTTAGCTCGACTACAAACACAGTTCCTGCATGTATTAAAGAATTTGGTTATTTTATAAAGTGAATGAGCATTAACTTGCATGTCTTAATTACCTTCAGTGGTTTACATGTTAATAGCTTCTGTAAGATTATGATTTCACAATTTTATTCCTGTTGAGTTTGAGCTTTAAAAATTTGAGTTGAAAATTTAACTGAAGATCCTTTAGCATCAGAATAAAATATTAAACCATAAGTACAGCCCACAGAGAGACTGGCAACCTCAGTTCCCTGCTCCTTTCATAGTGCACCATTATAGAATGTCTCAGGATTTTGTTGTATGATTCAGTTTATCCAAATAGTTAAAGCTTATCAAAGTTTTCAAGGACAAAGAGGCTAGACATTTATCTTTAAGTCAGTTACTGTTAATCTGAGTACACCTTAGGAATTTACAAACCTTATTTATTAAATATATATTGTTTTTATTTACTTTCTTAGAAGCCTGGTATTGAATACAGTTAGCAAAATCATAAATAGACATACATCTCTAAGTCAGTTTTTGTTAAACAGAGTATACTTTTATAACCTTACAAATTTTTAAACCTTTATTTATTAAGCACATTTTATTTATCAAACTCCATCCTAATCCAGGTATTTTTGGAGACCTGCTATTGCCCCCCCTAGTCTAAAAAGTAGACACGATGAGAAGCAGAAGGCTGAGTAAGACTAAGAAGTTTGGTAGATGCTGCCTTAATTGCTTTATTCCACGTGGCCAACTTAATCAAGATGGGGTGAAGTTACATGGCACGCACCTTTAACCTGTGTAAAGATGCCTGCCAGCCACAGGGTTGCTCTCGTCCTGATGAAGTCATCAACTGAGATGGAGGTGAACCACGTGGTGTGGTTGCTATTTTAAAACATCCATTTTTTCTAAATAAGAACTGAATCCAAGTTACATATGCAGTAAGTAGATCTATTTTTTAAAAAAAAAGAGTTGAATTCAAGTAATATATACATGTATATAGTATGATATGTAACAGATTGAAATTACCTATGTATAGATTTTAACTATAAGCCTTTCGTTATGAGTTTTAAGCTAATTTGTTGTTGTTGTTTTGTTTTGCTTTTTTGAGACAGGGTTTCCCTGTGCAACGGAACTCCTTCTGTAGACCAGGCTGGCCTCGAACTCACAGAGATCTGCCTGCCTCTGCCTCACGAGTGCTGGGATTAAAGGTGTGCACCACCACCGCCTGGTTTAAGCTAAATTTTTGTCACAGATTTTTAACTATTCTGAATGAACTTACAAATCCTGACACAGATTACTGTTATGAATTATTGCACGGGGAAGCCCCAAGGGTGTCCCATCGCTGGGCAGATGCAGGAAAACATGCTGGGCAGATGCAGGAAAACATGCTGGGCAGATGCAGCGGCGGGCTGGGCAAGGTGCGGTGCGGTGGTGGCGGCCAGGCGCTGAATCCACATGGAGAGTTCATTATTAACAGAGAGATGAAGAGAAAGATAGGAAAGAGAGAGACAGATAAAGAGAGGTCGAGGGTACACACCTCGTGGGAGGAGAGAGAGGAAGGGGAGGAGTTTTTCCTTAGAACGAGGCTTTTACGTCAGGAGGCAGGGCCGAGGGGTGGGATTTCAAGGGGTGGACCAGAATATTAACTGTTACTACATAGTGTAAAGAGATGTTTTTTTCCTTCAAGATCAGAGTCAAAGAAATAGTGAAGATAAAAGATTTTTTAGAGTGGAAAGTAGAAAAACCGTGGAGATTAGAGACTTTTGGAAGTTCAGAGCAGAGAAAGTTGAGACATAAGAGATTTTGGAATCACTCGTGTGTGCGGTGGCGGAAGTTGTAACATATGAGAGAGTTTGGGGGAGCTGTACCGAAGCCAGGCCATTTGCAGTAAGACAGCAAGGCTTTAATTAAGTCTCCGAGTCTGAGGAGGAAGCCAGAAGGGGTCACATAAGGCCCAGGAGGGCGTGAGGAAGCAGTGGGATTTCCAGGAGGCAGCAGAGACACAAAGGGACGGGGTCACAGATAAGAGCTCTGCCTGAGGGAGGGTTCCAGTATCAAAGAGACCCGGGAGGGGGTGAGGAAGCTGTAGGACTTCACAGGCTGCTGCCTGGGGAGGTGAGGAAACTCCTGGAGGGAGCTGAGAGCGGAAAGGCAAGGAGGGTGGGAGAGAAGGGGTGAATATCCTGGTGACAAGAATTTCAATTTGGGACATCCCCAAGAGACTGAGAGAAATGTCCCAAATCACAGAGTATAGCCGTCCCTTTACACACGACAGGTGCCCAGTGGGGCAAAAGGAGCTTCTGGCTCACCCGTGGGGCTTTTGTAGCAAAGCAGGCAGTTCCGGGGTAACACTCGCCCAGTAGAGGAGGAGGAACCAGTGGCTACTGCAGGTAGAGGAGAAAACAGCTGAAGAGGTGACAGAGAGGCTTCTGGGAAAAGGGAGGATTCCAATAGAGGGGGAGGAGTAAAGTGTCTCAGCAGAGAGATGCCACGTGGAGGGCATAGCAGACCAGAGAGAAGGAGAGATGCCCAGGTGACAGGTGCCCCAGGAGGGTGTGCCAGGCTCCAGGAGCCAGAGAGACACTTACCCAGTGGACCAGGAGCGATGAATAGTTAGAGCAGGTGGAGGGAAGAAATGGCCAAAGAGACAGACTCTAGAATTTGGAGTCAGACTTGGTGGGTGGCAGAAACAAATGAGCCGCACATGCCTTAGCAGAGTCAAATCTGTGGTTCAGAGTCCCTTGGAAGGGGCTCAGATATACCTGTCCTGGTTTTAGGACCAGATGGGTGAAAGTGAGGAGAAGGTTTTTACTGTAGCTATGAGAGAGAATTCAGCCAGAGACATCTGGAAGAGTCCAGAGCAAAGAGAGACAGTAGTGAATTGAACATGGCCAGCAGGAAAGATGAGGCCATGAGAGGTTTGTGGGGAGGAGCAAGAGAAGAAGAGGAGAGAGAGGGGACCAGAAGCCAAGAGTAGAGGACAGACAGAGGAGAATAACCAAGAGATCATGTGGCCGAAATGGCAGGGTTATTCAGGAAAGAGAAGCTGGGGGAGAGCAGGAAAGCCCCTGGACTGGGGAGGTTTAGGGGAGGGGCAGGGTGAGAAGTACTGAGAGAAGCCACGGGCACACATGTGCTTTGGTGTGCTAATAGACACCACAGTTAGCCATTTGTCCGGGCTTTCTTTGGGACCTGACAACTCCCAAGTGCTGGAATTAAAGGTGTGCACCCAACATGACTGTCTATTTGGTGTGTGTGTGTGTGTGTGTGTGTGTGTGTGTGTGTGTGTGTGTGTGTGTGTCTGTGTATGTCTGTGGGTGTGAATGCCACCTGTGTGCAGGTACCTAAGGAGGCTGGAAGAGGGCATCAGGCCCCCTAGAGCTACAGTTACAAGCAGTCCTGACCTGCCTGCTATGGTGCTGGGAAGAGAACTCTGCTTCTCTCAAAGTGGCAAGTGCTCTTCCAAGCCCATCCACCGGCTTCTTTGTACAGATTGTCTATGACCATGTAGAAAGTCACCCCAGAATAGTCATGTAAAACAATACTTTATTCCTTCTCATGGCTCCGTGGGCTTCCTGAGATCAATCAGAGGCCCTTGCTTGGCACATGCAATGCGACATCAGTTATACGCTAGCTGGGACTGTAGCTGACAGAAGGCTCCACCGAGTCAGACATCACAGAAGGCTTGCTGAGCCACGGCAGTCCATGCTGAATGGGAGTCAAAGGCGCAACGGGCCAAAAGTGAACATTCCAAGAGACAGGAGAGGAAGGTGCCCAGCCAGCAGAAAGGTCTGAAGGAGCTTCCGCCCTTCCATTGGTCAGAGCAGTCACAGAGCCTTCCCCGATTCAAGAGAAAGAGAAATGGACTTTATCTGTTTATTTTCAATTGAGATGGGGTCACATGTAGCCCAGGCTGGCCTTAAATTCCTGGTCCTCCTGCCTCCGCCTCCCCAGATGCTGGGATGACAGGCAAGGGCCACTATACCAGGCTTTCTTTATGCATGCTAGGTGAGTGCTCTGAGGCCGAGCTACACCCTACCTCTAAGCATTGTTAAGCTGAAAACAGCAGGGACTGTTCCTGCCAATTACAGTAAAGGTAAAAGCAAAGATGGCCATTGCTGCTTGTTTTGTGGTCCTGGAGATCAGACCTGGGGCCTCAGACACACGAGGCCAGCGCTGTCCCCAAGCGCCAACTCTTTCCATTCAAGGAAAGAGAGAGAGAGAAAGCCAGCATTTGTAGATTATGGCCTTGAATTTTTGTTTTGTGTTGAGATAGGTTTTCATGCTATATCCCAGGTTGACCTTGAATTCATTATGCAGTCCAGGCTGGCCTCAAATGCTTGGAGATCAGTTCCACTCAATCTCCAGAGAGCTAGGATTAAAGGCATTTGTTATCATGTCTGGCCTGGGCTTGAAATTTTGTAAATACTACCCCCAAATGGACAAATGTCTTTAAACAAAAGGACTCAGAACCAATTATTCAGATCTATGCCTCTGGCTAGAGGAGCCCTGGAGGAGTGAAAGGTACTCCTGAGGGCTTGTCAGGATGGAGGAGGGCCTGAGGACCAAGGGCCTTATCCAAGAGGTCAGGAAGGCATCTGGGTTAGTACTCCACCTTACCATGATGCAGGAAGGTCACCTCCTATCGTATCTCGACTAACCTGACTCACCTCTGATGCAAGAGAGATAATAGCACACCGTGGCCTGGGATGGGAGACAGGAATGTGGAAGCGCAGGAGAAGGAAGATACTCCCTAGACCCCTTCTAAACGCAGAGGAGGACACTGGTGGGGCGGAGGAAAGTCCGGCCGAGCAGCTCTGTGTGTCCTGACACTTAGAAGCAGAGCAACTGAGCACAGCATCACCAGCTACTGCTCAAAACAACTGCTACAACAGCTGGAACAGAAGACAAGACGCTGTGACTGTCACCACAGTGGCCGGCTCAAACTAGCTCAGTCAAGGGCAGCTTCTTTCACTTCCAATCCAACAGGAACTATCAACTTTTGCTGAATGAAGTGAAAAGAAAGTGCTAGAAAAAATAATCACATGGTTGAATTGCTATAGAGCTTCCCAGATGGGTACTGTCAATTTCTGTGCGTTTATGGTCAGGGACGGGTTATAGCTTGTTGGATGGGGGTAGGTAGTGGATCCATTGAGCAGTGCTATCCTGTGAGGCTCTGAGGAAAACAAGCATCTTATTACCTGGGTGTTTTGTAAATGACAGCTACGGAAAGGCGGGAATTCCTTATTGAATGGAGATGAGGACGTGACTGCTCTTGGGTATGGTTGAGGAGGGAGTTTTTACTGTAGATATGAGGGAGAGGACAACCAGAGGTGTCTGGAAGGGTCCAGATTGAACATGGCCAGCAGAATAGATCATGCCATGAGAGGAGAGAGAGAGGAGGAGGTAAGGGAAAGAAAAGGAGAGAGAGCAAGCAGACCAAAAGAGGAGAAAGGGATGCAGAGACTGCGTGGCCACGTGGCCAGGTTATATAGGGATCAGAAGCTGGGGGAAGGGAAGGGAAGGGAAGCTCTGGCTGGAGAGGTTCAGGATGGGGGGCAGAGGTGAGAAGTGCTGAGAGGAGCCAGGACTCCAACAGGTATTTGTACTGCTGAGAGATCCGGGTGGCCAGAGTCCACTTTGATATGTTAATAGGTACCACAGTTAGTCATTTGTCCTCTGGGACCTAACACTTAATCCATTATTTAGTATTAAAAGAAAGCCATCTGTCTGCTATGATTCATTCCCTATTACTCCATCAGAAAAGATTGGCTCATCCTAAGACAGTATATTTACGTGGTTTTGGATTGAATTAGGTGTCTTATACAGAGAGTAAAATGGACTGTCTCAAATCTCAGAAGCCAAGCTCTTTTTCCGACGGGGTAATTTTTATTAACTGATCAATTAGGTCGTATAGTTAATCTAGAGCATGGATTATCAAAATTATCTGAGCAGCCAATGTCACTGCTCCAGACATCTGGCACCTGCTGAACACTGAACCAGATGTGCCTGTTGCCTGTTGCCCAAGACACAACTCCAAAGACAAGACAGTCGGGCTGGCAAAAGAAGGAATCAGTTTCACATGGCATTTGGGGTTTAATGAGGCACAAAGGATCTCGATGTATAACACAACAAGCAGGCAATTTATGAAGTCATTAAATCTTGTCCCAAAAGAATTCACATGGATCCCAGTGAGGATAACCCAATTATTTATTTTTCTTTGCCTTCATAATCTGCTCTCCAGTGACTACAAAAGGGTTTAACTGCTTGGAGATAAAATTCAAGGACATAATGGCCTTTGTTCCCCGCTCCCTTTCTCCCCTCTAATTACCTGATACCCCAAACAAATATTTGGCTTGGAAATAGAGCCTGGCATGGTGGTCCACACCTCTAATAGCAGCACTGGGAAAACGGAGGCAGACAGCTATCAGGGAGTTTGAGGCCAACCAGGGCTGTGTAGTGAGACCCTGTTTCCAAAAACACTCAACAATTTGACTGGGCCAGATGTTAGTTATTTGGCAGCTCTCTTACCCTGTGAGGAAATGTCATGAAACACGACAGAATCCACTAACAAGAGTTTTATTAAGATGAGAGAGAGAGAGACAGGTGTGCTCAGGCCTGTTAGAAAGACACATGCATAAGGAAAGAAGCCAGGAATATGGCACCGGTTTATAAAAGCTGGGTTGCGCATGCGTACACTGGCTCATGTGGCTACTCCACTCATGCGTGCAGATCACGTGGTTGCGTTGAGCACTTTACGCAACCATGCAAAGCCACGGGGTCCTGGTCACACGTGACATTTTGACCCGGAAATGGCTAATTTGACCCGGAACTGGCTAGGCAGAAGTGTCTAGGTCCACCGGACGTGCCCAACCGTGGGGGCGTGTTGTGACTCTATCAGCACCAACCAGTCTAAATATAACAATCAGCAGTGAACTGATCACCAGTGAAGCTGGAGCAGAATCAACGATGAAAACTGACCCCGCGGGAATTCTCGGCCCGTGGTCAATATTTTCTATGACCACGGTGCTAGGACTGGTTCCTGGCTGCCTAACCTTTACACACTTTAAAGTATGTAACTCCAGTCAGGCAGTCATGGTACACACCTTTAATTCCAGCACTTGGGAGGCAAAGGCAGCTGGATCTCTGAGGTCAAGACCAGACTGGTCTACAGAGCACATTCCAGGGCAGCCAGGACCACACACATGCCTTGAAAAACAAAAGCAAAAACAGAAACAAAAAAAGATGCAACTCCAAAATGAGTAGGGAAGTTTCTTTCCTATCAGAACAGGAAGATGAGAAAGGGGGATGTAAGGGATGAAATCCAGAAACAAGGAATTGAGGTTTTATTTATTTATATTTTATGTATATGGGTGTTTGCCTGCACGTGTATCTGTGCACCAAGTGTGTGCAGTGCCCCCTGAAAGTCAGAAGAGGACATTGCATATCCTGTGATTGGAGTCATAGACAGTTGTGAGCCACAGTGCAGGCATAGGGAATCGAACCCAGGTCCTCTGGGAGAGCAGCCAGTGCTCCTAACTGCTGAGCCATCCCCCAGCCCCCGGAACAAGGGCATTGTCAGCATCACTGTTGACAACTGTTTTCAAACTCCAGTTCTGGTTATGTTGTGTCTATCTGTCCCAGACAGGGCCTTGAACTCAGGGCAATCCTGCCTCAGCTTCAAGGGTGCTGGAACTACAGGTATGGCTTCAAATGCCAAGAATTCTTAGGCCGAAGCAGGTGGATTTCTGTGAGTTCAAGGCCAGCCTGATTTATGTGTCGAGAACCAGGACAGCTAGGAATACACAGAGAAATCCTGTCTCAAAAAATAAAACGAATAAACAAAAACTGAAATACCAACTTTTTTCTGGGTTGAATACATTCTGATTTGTTCTTTCAGTTCAGGGCCTCTTGGAATGATTTTTTGGTTTGCTTTTTGTTTTTTTGAGACAGCATTTCATTCAACACAGGCTGGCTTCAAATTTGATATTACAGTGAAGGATGAAGGTTGATCTGATTTGCCTGTTTCCACCCCCAGCATCCTGTGACTGCCAGTGTACACAACCAAGCCCAGCACTGAACTTTCTGTTGTTGTTTTGGTTTTTTGAAACAGGGTTTCTCTGTATAGCCCTGGCTGTCCTGGAACTTAGTTTGTAGACCAGGATGGCCTTGAACTCACAAAGATCTGCCTGCCTCTGACTTCAAGGGCTTGGATTAAAGGTATGTGCCACCACTGCCTGTCTTGATCTTTTTTTTTTTTTTTTAATTAAAAAAAAAAAATCTTTACGTGGCCCTACCACAGCCAGGGTCTGAGTTGATGTCCCAGGCTCTCGTTCGCACTGAGGGCTGTGCAGATGCCCAGGGTCTGGTGAGCCATCTGAGACCATGTCGGGACTTGCTGTGACCAGAGCCATACTGATCTGGGAGGCCTGCACTATCACTGAGGGCCAGGGGGTTGTTCAGGCCAGGGCTTTGGCCAAAGGCCATGTCTGGGTCTGTGGTCTTGCTGCGGCTGGGGTCTATGTTCAAGTCCATGACCTGTGTTACGACAGGGGGTCATAGATGTTATTTATTTGGCAACATTATTTACCAGGCACAAGAAAACACGAGGTACAACAGAACCCACTATAAGAGTTTTTATTAGGGAAGGGAAGGGATGGAGGTGGGTAGGCCTACCGAAAAGAAAGATGTGGGGGGAGAGAGAGGGAGAGGGAGAGGTGCAAGCTACCTCTGGCGAGAGGGAGAGAGAGTGGGTAGCGGATAGAGCCTGCTCTTAGAGGTCACCTCACACATGTATATATGGGCTTACATAGCTATACCACACATGGGCATAGGTTACCTGATCACACTGCATGCAGATTACATAGGACATAAGGCCCTGGAGGGACTAAGCATTTTGCCTAACTACTGACAGTGCATACATGGTCATGTGACTCCAGAAGTGGCTAGGAATAATAACATTCCACCCTTTTTGTTATTATAAAAAGTAAGAGTTTAGGGGTATGGGGTGAATGGGAATGGGGCACCGTGTCTCTTGGAACTTCCTCCAGCTGAATTGGTGGGCACAGGTTAATGTTTTGGAGGGTGGGGAGGGGCTTTTCTTGAGGTAGCCAGATGTTCTAGGTAGCTGATTGTCTCCAATGCTGTTTTGAGCCCTGTGGAATCATCCAGCACTGCTTGGATCTAACAGCTTGGACCCGACAAGCTGAAGTAGATCTGACCTGTCCGGATGGGCCCAAGGCGACTCCCTGGAGCTCAGAAGAATTTTTAAGTTTACGAAGGAGACAAATTTTAGACATATTAAGAAGCAACCAAAGGGAATTTAAAATCCTGAGCTGATAGCTATGATATTATAGTGTTTAGTACTCTGCTATCAGAATTTTATTGGCTAGTGTTAAGGTTATGGAGTCATATAGCAAGAGACAGAGGGAGAGAAATCAGAAACATGCTTTCTTTTTTTTCTGTCATTATCTGTAACAAGAATCTTGAAAGGTCTTATTAATAAAAACAAACCCGGAGCCAGGTTTTGGGGTGAATGCTGAAAGATCAGAGAAGCAGAACAAGTCACAGCCACCTCATCTTGTCAATCCCTCAGCTGATCCTGTTTCCTCAGACTGGAAGCCTCTGTGTCCTCATCCAGAATGGATCTCAGTTGAACTGCTGCTCAGAAGCCTAAAAGCTTAACCAGTCTCTAGTTCCTGGTCCTCACACCTTATATACCTTTCTGCTTCCTGTCATCACTTTCTGGGATTAAAGGCGTGTGTCACCATGCCTGGCTGTTTCCAGTGTGGCTTTGAACTCACAGAGATCCAGACAGATCTCTGCCTTCGTAATGCTAGGATTAAAGGTGTGTGTGCCACCATTTTCTGGCCTCTATACCTAGTGGCTGTTCTGTTCTCTGACCCCAGATAAGTTTATTAGGGTGCACAATATTTTGGGGAACACAATATTACCACAATTATCAATTAGGCTTCCTATCTTCACCTGAGACAAACGTTAAGGTGCTTGTTTCCTTTCATTGTCTCAGTATCACTTCAACACCCAGGAGACACAGGTGATTGGGTGCTGAGGGCATTTAACAGTAATAAACTGCTATATTAAAGTCTGTTTTTGCAGAATCCAGACCCTTTTGAGTTGGGGGCGTGAATACCTCTGGAGTGTTATTGTTTCTTCCCGCCTGGGTGTATTTGCTGGTCCTTATGCCTCCAGCTCTATGGCTGATGGTGGTCCTGTAACAGTCAGCTGAGTAGTTAATTATAAATTTGAGTATGTTATTAGAGACAGGGAAACTGATGAAGCAGAATGTGGTTGGTAGAGACAGGAGAATGTGGAGAGGGAATCAGGAAAAAAAAATACATGGTGTTCCCAATCCAGTGGGATTGTGTACGGTTGTGGGATGAAACCTCATTCTTCTGGAATTGGAGACAAAGCAGGTGATCTCAGTGTCCTGTGGAACTTAAGAAAGCAGGAACCTGTTTGTGTTACCATGTATGGGGAGGAATTCCTCTGGATTGGGGGTGGGGTAAAGGTTAGGAGGAGGAGGAGAGGAGCTGCTAGAGAGTCTGGGGTCAGGCAAATGGGGGGAGAAAATGAAATGGAAGCCCCTACCTTGGCTAAAAAATAAGAGGGGTACCCCTGAAAATACAATTACCTGGTGGGGTCTGATGAGGTAGATAAGGCTGTCCCCCTACTCCAATAACAGGGAGATGAGGAGAGGTGGGTCCCCAAAACTCCTTCAGGACCAAGTAAGTGGCCCCGGTGTCCACGAGGAAGGAAATGGATCACCTTGATACTGTAACAGCTACCCGAGGCTCCCTGTGAGAGATGACAGTCGGGCCAGAGCCTGGCCATCTTCAGTCGTCCATGGCCAATCCTAGAAGGTTGGCTGGAGAGGTTTCTGCATTTGATGTCCTCATGCCAGCGAGTGCACAGGGGCAGTCAGCTGACCAATGTCCCTCTTGGTGGCACTTTGGACATGGCCCCAGTAGCCCACGTGGGGCAGGGTAAGCATGAGCCCAATAGGCTTCTCAATCACATTTAAAACAAGGACCTGAGGGCCCTCAGGCGCCTGGTCGGATGGCCTTGGCCAGCATTTGGTGTTCCTGTTTACGGGCTTTCTCATCTCTCCCATGGTACACCTTAAATGCCAGCACTTAGATGTCTGCTGTGGGGTCAGGGACCCTCTCTCCAGACACTTAAGTTTGGCCCTAATGTTGGGGAAGTTCTGCAAAAAGAAATGGGTCCTGAGGAGCTGTCTGCCCTCTGGGCTCTCAGGATCTAGATTAGTAAACTGTAAGAGGGCCTTTGTAAATCCTACTAGAGATTGAGACAGATTTTCTTGTCTGTTCTGAACTATGTCTTGAAGCTTTTCATAGTTTACTTGTTTGAGGGCAGCCTTAGGAAGACCTGCTAGGAGACAGGTCGTAAACTGATCCCTAGCTAGAGAGCCACCTGAGGGTTATAATCCCACTGTGGATCCCGATCAGGGAACTGCCTCAGCTCTGGGAGGATGTGCTGTGTTTGTCTGATGGACCTTGTCTGTATGTGTCCTAGCCAGTTCCCAGACTCATATGCACTCCTCAGGAAGTAGGTTGTTAGCAAAGGTCATGTATATATCCTGAAAGGGGAGACCATAGGATTGGGTGATATATTGGAATTGTTTAATAAAAGAGGTAGAGTTGGACGTATAAGAACCTATTGGTGAAATTATTAAGGCCACTCCATGTAGTTAAAAGGGAGGTTTATTTTGTGGGGTAATTTGCAAGTGAAGGGATAGGTAACAGGGTCTGGGGAAGGTGTGGCGCAGTCCAGCAGTGTTCCCTGGAGAACTCTGCTCAGAACACCTCCAGCGTCCAGGGTCCAGGAACCAAGAGAGACAGTGCATCTGGATCTCTAGTCTTCAGGGTCCTCTCTCGGGCCCGCCTGGTAGGCGTGACAGTTACCGAAGCCTCAATGGGGGTTAGAACTTCCAGGTCAAAGCTGGAATGGCTACCCATTACAAGAACCCAGTTTCTTTTCTATCTGAGAGAGTTCTGTCAGTGAGAAAGGGACATGTACCTTAACCAGTCCATCCACCCTGCTACCTCTCACAAAGGGAGGATGGTTGCCAGGTTGGTTTGACTGGGGTGGGGTTCCTTAGCATCTTGAAGACACGTGACAGGAGGAGTAAGGGTGGGAGCCAGAGTCGGGCGGCTGGAGTGGCCTGGTAGCAGAGAGGAGGAAGGAGCTGGCGGAGCTGAAGGAACAGTTTTGCTGGAAGAGAAGGAGCGAGAGGTCAGAAAGACAGGGGTTTGTTAGCAGGTCTCGAGTAGTGGAGAGAGGTTCCTCTGGGTCAGGTCGCATAGCTAGGAGCACTGAGCAGGTGAAGAGGAATCAAGGTTTGGAGCTGAGACAGAGAAACTTTTGGATATAAAGTAACTCTTTCCATTTGCCCGTTTGCTGGCAGACATTAGATAACTCGCGTAAGTAAAATATCGGTGTCCAGCGAGCCATTAGGTGATCATTTTTTTATTATTTGAAGGATATTTAGACCATTTTTTAGTGCAGAGGTGGAGAAGCTCAGAAGTCTGTGAGTAGGGCATTAAGTTTAGAGATTTGAAGATTTCCAAAAGGCATCCAGGAGGAAATGTGGGGCTTATGGGATCGGAGCCCTTGCTTCCCATGGCTGCGACAGAGAGAAAAAAAGACAAAAATAAATAAATAAATAAATGAGAACTAATAGCTTTAATGTCTCAGGCGTCTCAGAGATTAAGCGAGGATCGATCAAAGGCACAAGTCACTCAGTGTTCTGTCAAGCAAAGAGCGAGGGCCGGGGTAGTAGCCCGAGGACGAGGGTTCCAGAGACGAGAAATGAAGAAAACGAGGCCTCAGACCAAAGTCGTGGGGAATGGCTGGGGGTAATAGTCAGTGATGAGGGCCGACCATAGCCGCTAAGACTGTGGATAGAGGTACCCCCAGTTCCAAGGACACCAGAGGGACTCCAGAGGATCAAGTCATTCCCACGGGTCCAGGGAAGTGTTTACACTGACTGGTTAAAGGAAAACTCACCACTGACGTAGCCGGGGTTGTGTGAAGTGATCCGGCAGCCGGGCAGATGGAAAGCGAGTAGTTGCAGACGAACCAACCTCAGTTCAGGATCCCTGTGCAGGGAGCCAGGAGGGCCTGTTTGATCATGGTGCCGATGTTATTTACCGGGCTCAAGAAAACACAAGGTACGACGACGGAACCCACTATGACGGTTTTCATTAGGGAAGGGAAATGGTGGAGGTGGGTAGACAAATCAAAAAGAAAGGTGCCTGGGGAGGGAGGGAGAGGGGGAGAGAGAGAGGTGCATGCTACCTTTGGTGAGAGGGAGAGAGAGCAGGGAGCGAGTAGAGACTGCTTTTATAGGTCACCTTGCGCATGCGTATATGGGTTTACATAGCTATGCCGCGCATGTGCAATAGATTACGTGACCATGCTGTGCACGGATTACATAGGGCATAAGGCCCTGGAGTGACTAAGCATTTTGCCTGACTGCTGACAGCGCATTTGTGGTCATGTGACTCCAAAAGTGTTGGAATAATAATAAGAAGAACCATGTGTGTTAAAATCCAAGGGCCGTGCTGAGCTGGCCCCACTCGGATAGCTGGCCCTGCCCCTCACTGGACACTGCAGCAGGAGAGCTGGACCCACCTCTCACCTCCGGCATGGGAGATGTGGCCCCAGGGCATGGGCCTAGGAGAGCTACCGCCACACTTTATCTGAGGAGGGGCAGTCTCAGTGGCCCAGACTGACCAGCTCACCTACCACCCAGGTCCACATCCTGGGCCTTGGGTTGGCCCACTCTAACATCTACCCCTTCTAGGACCTGCTGGATATGTGAAGGGACTGGTCCTGCTGAACAATAGCTGCAGGATCTCCATGACTGGGGGCAACAGCAAGACACCTGAGAGGCGTTTCCATGAGGGTCCAGAGGTGATGGAGTGTCAGAGGCCTTGAACCAGACCAATGACTCATTGCGATGAATATTTGTGGGTGGGCTGATTGGACAAAAGTGTATTCTGCGTGACACACCTCAGCTCCTCATGCCACTAGGATGTATAAAGAGGTGCTGGAACGAGAGGAAAGACGGAGGAGTGAGGTGTTTTTTGTTTGTTTGTTTGTTTGTTTCCTTGCTTTATTTTGATTTTAATTAATTTTGGAGGAGCTTTCCTTTTGGGGGAATGCTGCAGTGGTGAGCAATGGATATGGAGGGACAGGGAGGTGAGCAGGACTGGAGTATATGATGTAATATTCCAAAGAACCAATAAAAAATTATATTCTAAGATAACATATATTAAACTGGGCGGTGGTGTCACAGGCCTTTAATCCCAGCACTCTGGAAGCAGAGGCAGGCGGATCTCTGTGAATTCGAGGCCCACCTGGGCTACAGTGTGAGTTCCAGGAAAGGCGCAAAACTACACAAAGAAATCCTGTCTCGAAAAAATTTCTTTAAAAAAAAAATTTAGACAGGGTCTCACTGTATAGCCCTAGCTGGCTTGGAATTCACTATATAGACTAGGTTGGCCTTGAACTTGAAGAGATCCACCTGCTTCTACCTCCAAAGTGCTGAGTTTCTTGGCTTTTTGAGACAGGGTCTTGTTACGTAACTCTAGCTTAGTCTGGAACTCACTATGTAGACCAGGCTAGCCTCAAACTTACAGCAAGCTCCCTTGGTCTGCTTCTGAGTGCTGGGATTTTATAGGTGTGTATTATACCTGGCTTCTTGTATTTGTTTTATGATTATAATGTTCAAATTTATTTTTCTTTATTTATAATCACTATATATCATTTTAGAAATTTTATTCAAGTTATTTTGAATTTTCTCATGCAAAAGTTAATCTCAGGGGCTCAAGAGATGGCTCAGTGGTTAAGAGCACTGGTTGCCCTTCCAGAGAACTCAGGTTCAATCCTCAGCACCCACCTGAGGCTTACAATCATCTGTAACTCCATTTCCACTGAATCTAATGCCCTCTTTTGGCCTCTGAGGGCACCAGGCAAGAATGAGGTGCATGGATATACACGAAAACAGAACACACACAAAATAAAAGTTAATTCAGTGTTTAGAAAACTGGGAAGCACTCCATGAATCAAAAATGTACCCCTCACCAAGCAAGAGTTCAAAGCCAGCCCGATCTATGTAGTGAGTTCCAGGTCAGTCAGAGCTATACACAGTAAAATCTTGTCTCAGACACAAATAAATAAATAAAGGAAAGGCGTGGCGCAGTCCGGCGGTGTTCTCTGGAGAACTTTGCTCGGTCTGCTTCCAGCGTCCAGGGTCCAGGAACCAAAATAGCCCCTGCATCCGGAACTCCGGTCTTCAGCGTCCTCTCTCACCCCACCTTGTAGATGTAACAGTTACCGAAGCCTCAGTGGGGGTTGGAACTTTCAGGTCAAAGCTGGAATGGCTACCCACTACACACCCTCTTTCCTCTGACTCTGTGATATTCCTGGACACACCTACAGCTCCTGGAATTCGGTTGAGTAGTTTGCTGATGTCTCCCTGGACTGCAATGTGGCCAATCAAAGCGCTTCCCTGTGTTCCTACTGCTGAGGTCAGTAGGTTCCACAGGCACTCACTGAGCTTGCTCTCATGTTGTTCATAAGACAGCTTGGCTCTCGCTATTCTTTTCTTTTCTTTTTCTTTCTTTCTTTCTTTTTTTCCGGAGCTGAGGACCAAACCAGGGCCTTGAGCTTGCTTGCTAGGCAAGCGCTCTACCACTGAGCTAAATCTCCAACCCCTCTTGATATTATTTTCTTCTCAGAGTCCCAACCTTGAACTCAGTTCATTAGCCTCAAAGTTCACTCGGGCCCACTAATAAGATGGCTCATTGGTAAGACTGGGGACCTGAGTCCCATGAGAAAACTGACTTCCTAAAGTTGTCCTTTGGTTTCCACACCCACCAAGTGGAATGGCCACACCCCCACTTACATAGGCATCATCATCAGACATACCGCAAATAGTTAAAACTTTAAATCATCCAGATCATAGACAAGGCATTTATTCAAGTCTTTGTTTATTTTTGGAGACAGGTTTCATGTGTCTCAGGTTGTCTTATTACTGGTTTGTTTTTTTGTTTTTGTTTTTGTCAACTTGACACAAGTTAGAGCCATCTGTGAAAGGGGACCTTAACTGAGGAACTGCCTCCATCAGACTGCCTGTAGGCAAACCTTGATTAATGGTTGATGTGGGAGGGCCCAGACCATTGTGGATGGAGGCACCCCTGGGCAGGTGGTCCTGGTTCTATAAGAAAGCAGGCTGAGCAAGCCACCAGGAGCAAGCCAGTGAGCAGCTCCCCTCCATGGCCTGTGCTTCAGTTCCTGCCCTGACTGCTCTGGATGATGGACTGTAAGCTGTAAGGTGAAATAAATGCCTTTCTCTCTGAGTTGCTTTGGGTCGTGGTATTTATTTCCTAAGTAAAAAGCAAACTAATACAGTCTCACACTTGCTGTGTGGTGGAGGATGACCTCTGATCCTCCTGCCCCCACCTTCCAAGTGCTGGAACTACAGGTATGTGCCATCACAAACACCTGGGAATTAATGTTTCTCTTTCTCATCCCTGGGAATGCAAGGTAAAAGCAACATCTGTCCCTCGTAAAGTGCATTGGACAATTATACTCTGCAACTAAGTTAAAAGCTGAAAAGGAATTGTCCTGGGTGAGATGAAATACTGGCAATAAAAATAACAACAGCATTTGCTGTCTGATTGTTGTGGACAGTTCAGAAACCCGTCTGGCACCATGCAAGCGAAACCAGACCAGAATGAGTCAGCATGGACCCATCTGTGCGGAAGCAGCACTTATATTGCAACTGAGATGGGAGAGAGAATATCTGGGGAAAGGAGAATTAGCTGGGGCTGAGTAAGGACTTGGAGAATGGAGGAGGTGGAAGGGACCCCAATGCTCTCCTCATTCATTGAACTGTTTGAGCTCATGGGCATGGGGTAGAGGCGGAACTCAAAGGACTGTTGGAGGGGAGCTTTGAGCAAGCTGCCACCCGAAGAGCAGGAAGCAAAGGCTCCCGGACCCTTTGCTTCTGTCCTGTGAGACCTGGAATCAATGGGAGTACTCTGAGATGGCAGCTGGACAGTCTCACAGCTGGCGGCAGGGGTGGGGTGGGGTGGGGTGGGGTGTGTGTCCAAGGGGAGCAATCTGGAGAAGATGCAGTGCGGGATCATGATGGGCACTTGTGACACCTTGCCTTTTGTTGCTCCCGATAGTGACACAGGCTCGTTCTGGAAGAAGGGGGTAAGGGTTCACAAAAACGAGGTATTACTGTATGCATTACTTATTGGTGGTTTGCGACCAAAATGCATGATAGAAACAACTTGAGGAAGAAAAAAAACTTGTCTTGGCACATGTTTCAAAGGGTTCTGGCCGAGTGGAGTAGCTTAGCTAACAGGGTGGGAGTGGGGAGGTGGAGGAGGGGGAAGCAAGGAATGCACCTGCTCTCTCTTACTCTGCTCTTTTTGCCTCTTTTAATCCACCTAGACGCTCAGTCCACAGAGGTGCCACCAACACTCAGGGTCAGTCCCTCCAACCCTACCTCCTCCACCCCAATTAGTCCTTTGGAAAAGCTTCACTGATACACCCAAAGACACCTCCTTGGTCTCCTAGGCGACTCTAAATCTGGTCAAGTTAATGATGAAGTTCTTACACTGAAGAACTTGTTACTTTGACTCCTATGATAATCCCTATCACAACTGAACTATCTCTTAGCCCCTCATTTCTCTTCTGCTATGTCATATTTTTTTCTTCTGGCTGTTAACATCACCTGCCCCTGTGGTGGGGTGAAACAGTCTAAATATTGTGTCTACGTCAGCTGCCTTGTTCTAGAATCACTAATAAGATCTGAAAACCACATTTGCTGTTATTTTGTCTTATCATACCAGATTATACAAATGGAAAGAGGTGTTCTGGACTGTCTTAGTTAGGGTTCCCATTGTTACGAAGAGACACCAAGACCACAGCAACTCTTATAAAGGGAAACACTTAATTGGGACTGCCTTACAGGCTTCTAAATTCAGAGATTTAGTCTGCTGTCCCTTCTGGATGAGCAGGACACAAGAAAAAGCGACTACTGAACTCTGCCAAAACAGAGTAAGATGGTCTTTCAAAATTCCTGCTTCTGAAAATGGTCTGTCAGATACTCTAGGCCTGTAGCCAATTTGAATGCACCAACAATGCTGAGAAACTGGTGACTGTTCAGGCTACTGCTGTCTCTGTCTACTGTCGGTCAACTCCCAAAACTTGCTTGCATTCATCTCTCATTTTCTCAGGTATTATTATATTTCTTCTCAGGTCTTTGATGAGACTGAAGACTAACAGTTATAGTTACAATCTTCTCATCTTATAACATATTAAGTATTAGATTCAGGTTCTTCAGGATAGGATACCATGATTTTTGTAATATGCCATTTACCTATGCTCTAAACTTCTCTAGATTTTAGTATGTGTCTCTTGTTTGATGTTGTTCTTGTTGGTTGTAGATCCATTTGTTTATGTCATTACCCTCTATTTCTCCTTGATAATTATTCCTATTGCATATAGTTTTGTGTTAGGTTAGAACTTCCTTCCTTAGACAAAAGGGGGAGATGTAGGGGTGGGTGTCTGTGCTTCATCCCTGAAGCACTGCCCCTAGTAGGCAGCATGTAATTGGTAGGTACCTGTTCCCACCCTGGGGTGTGGCAGAGACGGGGACCCCTTAAGACCTGGGATGAGTACGTGCTTGCTCTCTCTTGGCTACCTCGTGGTCTTGGATGCTGATGCTGCACTGTTGTTGTGAAAGCTGCCATGTTGAAGCCTGGGATACGCTCCAGCAGCTGTTCTTCAATGTACTTCTCTACCAGGGAAATACATTCATTAAAAATGGGGGTATGGATGAGTTCATTCTCTTCTGTGTCTTCAAACTCCTGGTAGTACTTGTCCATGAAGTTCCTCTGCAGTACCTGGAACTTGTCATCCATAATAACGTCCTCTAAACATCCAACCACAGCATCAAATTCTGCATCAGAGGCGGAAGAGGACAGTGCAAAGCTCTCTTCTTCTAGGGCGTCTATTGTAGGGGCACCGCAGTCATCAGCCTAGGCCTGTGCCCCCCCCCTCAAGGGCCCGCAGGAGGCTGCACCAGCGCCCTGCCCAGAAATCACGAGAGGCTGGGGCTGAGGCTCCCGGCTGGGCCCTGTGCCTGCCGGCTGGTCGCTTAACCACCCCCCTCCAGTCAGCAGCTATACAAGACCCAGCAAGGTTGTAGCTCAACTAGGGAGCTGATATGGATGAGCTGGGAGGCGGGGAGGGGACAGTACCTGTGGAGTCGTGAGCTGAACAGGTAAGCGCTGGGTCCCCAGGAGGGGCAGGAATTTTAAGAGACAGAAGCGTGAAAAGTGTGCCACAGTAGCCGCAGAGACTAAGGGCGGAGGCCCCAGACTTTGGGCACCAGATAATGAGGAAATTCCATAAAGTCTATCTGATAATCAAAGGGATTTCTTCTGTAACAAGCATAAAGGAGTTGGTAGCAGCACCCAGGAGGGATGGGGCTCAGTCCAACGTGGTTCTCTGGAGAACTCTGCCTTGATCCACAACACCAGCATCCAAGACCACAAGGTAGCCAAGAGAGAGCAAGCACATACTCATCTCCGGTCTTAAGGGGTCCTCATCTCTGCCACACCCCAGGTTAGGGGTAGGGACCTAGCAGTTACCTCCTGCCTACTAGGGGCGGTGCTTCAGGGAGAAAACACAGACAGTAACCCCTACATTAGTCCATTATCATCAAGTCAGAAAACATGGTGGAGCGTAGGCAGACATGGTGCTGGAGAAGGAGCTGAGAGTTCTTCATCTGGGTCAGCAGGCAGCAGGAAGAGAGAGAGAGACACTGGGCCTGGCTTGAGCTTCTGACACCTCAGAGCCCACCCCAGTAAGTGACATGTGTCCTCCAACTATTCCATATCCACTCCAACAAGGCCACATCTCCAATAATGCTGCTTCTTATGAGTCTATGGAGGCCATTTCCATTCAAACCACCACATGGACACAAACAAAATGGAATTAAAGATCCTACATAGGCCCTCTGGCCGTTACAGGTCCTGCCTTTGGAGTCTGGCCCAGACTTAATGCAGACTCCTGTTTTCAGTAACCCAAGTAATTACCATGATTCTCTAAATCCTGTCATCATTGGCCTAGGGATGAGCTCTCTTCAATCAGAAACCTACTGTGGGGTCCTCCACATCCTCACAGAAGTTCTTCGGAGCGGCTGAGGGAAGAGGATGATCACATTAACTGGGAGGCTTGCTCAGTGATTTAGACACAGGTTGGCATGCCTCTTGTTGACCCTCCAGTGACATCCCTGGTCCACGAACACTGTCATCATATTGAATTGGGACCTGCACTCTACCCTACAGTTTACTTGGGGGAACTGTACTGCAAACAGAATTATTCAAGGCCATTCTTCTTGCAAGCCTCCCAGGGTCTGCAATCTTTCCTACCTTGTCAGCACAATTTTAAGGCTAATTCATTTATTTAAGTTTTTTGGTTACATTTTTTTCATTTTATTTTATGTGTGAGTGTTTTGACTGCATGAATGTATGTGCACCGTGTATGTGTGCTTAGTGTCTTCGAGGTCAGAAAAGAATATCTGATTCTCTAGACCTGGAGTTACCTATAGTTGTGAACCACCTTGTGGGCACTGGGAATCAAACCCAGGTCCCCTGCAAGAACAAGTGCTCTTAACCACTGAGCCATCTCTCCAGCCCCCTCATCAATTTTTTTTTTTTTTTTTTTTTTGGTTTTTCGAGACAGGGTTTCTCTGCATAGCTTTGCGCCTTTCCTGGAGCTCACTTGGTAGCCCAGGCTGGCCTCGAACTCACAGAGATCCGCCTGGCTCTGCCTCCCGAGTGCTGGGATTAAAGGCGTGCGCCACCACCGCCCGGCCCAATTTTTTTTTTTTTTTTTTAAATCTATTTTTAATTTTTATTTTTGAGATAAGGTTTTACTATGTAGCCCTGGATTGCCTGGATCTTGCAATATAGACCAGACTGGCCTTGAACCCAGAGATCCATCTGTCTCTGCCTCCTGAGTACTGGGATTAAAGGCATGCACCACCACACCTGGTCGATATCTAGCAATTTTTAAAAGATTTCCTTCTTTTATGTAGATATGAATGTTTTGCTTCCATGTGTTTGTGCACCAAATGCACATCCCGGTGCCTATGGAGGCCGAAAGAGGGCGTCAGGTCCTCTGGAACAGGAGTTAAGGATGGTTGTTAGCAGCCACCATGTGGGATCTGGGAATTGAAGTGAATCCTCTACCAGAGCAAGTGTGTGTGTGTGTGTGTGTGTGTGCATGTGAGTGTGCAAGTCTGTGAGTGAGCACAGAGAGGCCAGGCATGGATGTCTGGCGTCCTCGCTACAGCTCCCCTTTTGTCTTGTTGGCTTGAGCCTGCCCCTGTTCTTTTCTCTTAAACTGTAATAAAACTGCCTTTAAGCTTTCTTTTCAGTCACTTTTTAAATTATTTGATTAAGGAGATTAATAATTCAAAATTACAAGCCCCATTTCCTCTGGTAACCTGGTTAATGTAGGGCTCCCCAGAGTTTCCAGGAGTGCCCTCCCTTCCTAAGTGCTGGGATTATAGGCATACACCACCATACCTGGCTGGATTAGACCTGAAAAAACCCAGTTCTCTGAAAATTTCATACTTGTATACAAAGTATATTAGTTAAAACCACCTCCCACTCCCTCCAATTCCCCCAGGGTCATCCAACATATCTCCCTCCCATTTTTTTTTTAAAAATATAACACCGAGTCCAATGAGTACTGCCCATATGCAAATCAGTGTGGGGTTATACATTGAAGTGTGAGCAACTCTCACAAATGGCGGCCCTGACCCCCACCACCGGACAGTTGAAAAGGAGATGATTGTTACATTGACGTTAACCCATGCTGATTCTCACAAACTTTGTCATATTCTTTCCCGCTGAGGAAGTGGTAAGTGAAATCACCGAAGCAGCAGAATTGATACGAAGTCTGAGAATTGCAACATACGAAGTGAAAAGAGAAAAGCACAGTGCAATCATTCACAGGAGAGGCTCTCCACAGTCCAGTGCTGCTTAGTAAGAAATCAAAACCTGGAGTGAGGAAAGACAGCTCTGGGTTTTCTATGTGCTAAAACGTTGAATCTGTGGTACAGGCTGTCACGTTGGACAGACACAGCAGGCAGTTTCCACACTGGCACACATCTAAAATTAGCAAACATCACTTAAGCACATAGTAGGCTGTAGTTGAAAGTTTCTCCAGTCTCACCCAGCCCCTCAGTCTCACAGCCACTTATGAAATAATTACTCAGAGGCTTATATTAGCTACAAACTGTATGGCCAATGGCTTAAGTTTCTTCCTAGCTAGCTCTATCATCTTAAATCAACCCATTTCTATTCATCTATGTTTGGTCTACTAACCCAGTGACTGTGGCCCAGGAGGGGACTGGTTCCCAACCTCCCACAGCTGCAGCTTGTCCTCCCCTGCAGAAGATGGTGCTGGATGGGCTGGTCATTAAGGGGTGGGCTCCAGACCTGGGCGCCAGGCCTGGCCACAGACTCTTCCTGGAGGGCCCGAAGGGCCACTGTCAAAACCCAGAACGTGCAGACTACCTGGCCAGTGGATGCTTAAGACCAGCCCCAAGGCTGTGCTTCTATTACCTCAGTCCTTGGCTTCCCAGAATCATCACTGGGAGACTTTCTTCTTCTAACTTGATGTGTAGGGTTTTTCTTCCCCGAGCTCCTCACAAATCAGTATCACAGAGCCTTCCCTTTGGTGTTGGTGAAATTATTAAGGCCACTCCACATAGTTAAAAGGAGATTTATTTAATGGTGTAGCTTACAAATTAAGGGATAGGTAGGTCGTGGGGTCTGGGGAAGGTGTATCGCAATCCAGCGGTGTTCTCTGGAGCTCTGCTCGGTCCACCGCCACCATTCAGGGTCCCGGAACAGAGAGAGCGCTGGCCCATCCAGATCTCGGGTCTCCAGGCGCCTCCCTTGGCCCTGCCTTGTAGGCGTGACAGTTGAGTCTCAATGGGGGTTGGAACTTCCAGATCAAAGCTGGAATGGCTACCCACTACACTTTGGGCCCCAGAGGAGCAAGATGCAGACCCCAGTGCCCACTTTTATTGGGGTGCACGGTGGGGAAGTGGCTACAGTATTGATTAAAGGTTTCTTTGCTGTAAAAAAAAAAAAAACAACCCATTTCCATTTCTATTAATCTATGTTTTGCCACATGGCTGTGGCATTACTAGTCTGCCAGCATGTTGCTCCTTGAGCAGCAGGCTGGCACCTCTCCAGACTCTGCCTTTCTATTTCCTGTCTCTCTCCTTGCATTTCCCATCTGCCTCTAAGCTGCCTTGCCATAAGCCAAAGCAGCTTATTTATTAACCAATGGGAAAAACATATATTCACAGTGTACAGAAAGACATCCCCCAGTAGCAGGCCACCTTGGATTTTATTTTTAAAAAGAGTTTTGGAGCCTGGCAAGGTGTCATGTGCCTGTGTCTCATACTCAGGAAGAGGCATTCAGAGGCAGGAGGATGCCTAGAAATTCAAGGCCAGTGTGGTCTATGTAACAATTTCTTTTTTATTGTTTTGTTTTGTTTGTTTGTTTTTCCCATACAGAGTCTCACTATGTAGCTCTGACTGTCTTGGAATACACTCTGTAGACCTGGCTGTCCTAGAACTTACAGAGATCCGCCTGCCTCTGCCTCCTGTATGCTGGGATTAAAGGCATGTGCCATTATGCCTGGCTATGTGTAACAATTTCTAACTAAGCCAATCAAGGCTGCATAATGAGACCCTGCCTCAAAAACTTTTTTTAAAAATTAAGTTCAGTTTATGGTCTGTCACGATCACATTATGGGACCGGGCTAAAGGTCAGCTGGTAGAGTGCTTGCCCAATGTGCATAAATCCTGAATTTCTTTCCCAGCACTGCTTCAACCAGGCAAGGTAGTATACTCTTGGAAACTCATCGTTCAGGAAGTAGAGGCAGAAGGATTAAAAATTCAAGGTCATATCTGATACATAATGAGTTTAAAGCCAGTCTGGGATACATGAGACTGTCTTTAAAAAAAGAAAAGTTTGGGGGCAGGCCATGTGGCTCAGAAGGTCAAGTTGCTACCAAGCCTGACGAGTTTAACCCCTGAATCCCTCATGATAGGAGAGATCTGACTCCTGAAATTTGTACTGAGCTCCAGGTGTGTTGAAGCATAATAGTGTCCATAAATACACTAATACTCCCCCCAATAAAGAAGTGATAATGTGAAAAATGATGTTTCTTATTTGTTTACTTGGTTGTTTTTTTCTTTTTGTTCTTTTTCTTTTTCTTTTCTTTTCTTTTTTCTTTTTTTTGAGACAGGGTCTCACTATGTAGCATTGACTGTCGTGAAACTCTCTATGCAGACTGGGCTAGCCTTGAACTCAGGGAGATCTGCTTGCCTCTGCCTCCCAAATGCTGGGATTGATGGTCTGTCACCATGCCCAGCTAATTTTTTAATAAAAATAATAATAAAAAGGTTCACATTATAGATTATTTTGCTAAAGAAACACCATTCAGTCAGACCTGGTTTGGAAGCCTGGAATGCCAGCTACTTAGGAGGTTGAGGCAGGAGGATAGCAAGTTCTTTTCATCTTGGCTACCAAGTAAGTTCAAAGCCAGCCTGGGCAACTTTATAAAATCTTGTCTCAAAATAAGGAAGCAGTTAGTTCTGTTGCTAACATCCCACATGCTCACTGGCATGTACTAAATAAGTCAGTAATTAAAAAACATAACTATGCTGAGGGCATAGTTCAGGGCTAGATCACTTGCCTGGTGTGTGAGGTTGTACATTCAATCCTCAGCACTGCAACAAAAGATGGGGGAGGGTGTGGAACTGGTGTCAGCATTCAGCTCATTCCACAAATATTTATTGCCCCAGCGAGGCACACAGGCAAGCACAGAGCACATGACAGGAAGTAGAGCATCCCCTCGTCTTTGCTGATGTTCAAGGAAGGAAGACAGACGATAAACTCATGTGAAGGAAATTAGGTCCTGTGTCAGAAGGTGGCAGGAACAGTGGGAAGAAAGGGGAGGTTAGGGGGGAGACACGTGAGGAAGGCTGCAGTCTCTGGGGCAGGCTTTATTGAGAAGGAAGCCAGGCACTCCGACACGTTCTGATGCCTCGGCTGAAGGCAGGAAGATCGCTTGAGCATAAGTCATTTGAGACCAGCTGAAGCAACACAGCAAGACCCCATCTCAAAAATAAATAATTAGGAGCTGGAGAGGTGGCTCTGAAGGTTAGAGAACCTGTTGACTCTCGCAGAGGACCCAGGTTCAATTCCAAACACCACCATGGTGGCTCACAGCCATCTGTGACTCCAGTTCCCAGTGATCCGGCCCCCTCTTCCAACTGCCATGAGCACTGGGCACCCATGAGGTGCCCGTATGTACGTGCAGGCAGAACACTCATGCACATAATAGGAAAAAAATAAGCCTAAAAAAGTTTAAAATAAGTTAATTAATTTTTTAAAGTTCTGGAGAGAAAGAGACTGAGGGGAAATTTGAAGAAATATGCAAATATTTAGGTATACATAAAGATGCACGGCTGTCATACCAGCACCCCCGAGGTGGTGCAGGAGGATGAGGAATTCACGGTCTTCTCTGGCTACATACCAAGTTGAACAGTATCTTTAAAAAAAACAAAAAAACAAATGTTTGTGAGAAGAGCATTCCAGGAAGGGGTAGCAACTGGTACCGAGTCCCAAGAAAACAGCAGGAACAGCTCAGCTGATTCCAGAAATACAGAGGGGCCAGAGTGAATGGTGCAGAGAGCCAGACCGGAAAGGAAGAGGGATTGGGACGGAGTGCGGAGGGGGGCGGGTAGGAGGGGGAAAGGAGCGGGGCGTGGGGGGCGCGGCTGTAGAAGGGTTTCTTCTTCTTTTCCCTCTGACTTGAGAGCCTTGTTTTGGGACAGAGAAGGAATTCATTTTACCTTTTTTGTTTGTTTGTTTTAATTTTTAATTTTTTGGTTTTTTGAGACAGGGTTTCTCTGTAGTCCTAGCTGCAGGAACTCGCTCTGCAGACCAGGCTGGCCTCGACTCACAGAGATTCACCTGCCTCTGCCTCCCGAGAGCTGGCACCCCATTTCATTTGACACATTAAGAGTCTCCCTTGCTTCTTTACTGAGGATAAACAGGAGACAATACAGAAATGAGACACAGGAAGACCAGTGGGGAGAGATCCCTGCCACACTCCAGGAGAGGAGCCGAGAGAATGGTAGCCCCCAAACGGCGCGTGTACAGAGCAATCAAAAGCTGGGGGAAGGGAATCAAAGCCCTTCTGAGAAGAGCTGGGAGGAGCTAATAAGCATCACAGTTAGCTATCATCCCTGGGTTTCTTTGGGATCGGACATTAAGAATAGAAACAGGAGCCAGGTCTGTTGACACAGCCTGTAATTATAACTGCTCAGGAAGCTGAGGCAGGAAGATTGTAAATTCAAAGTTTGTCTGAGCTTCAACAGCAGCCTAGGTAACTTAGTAAGACCGTGTAGCTCCATGTAGAGCAATGACTTTTTAAAAAAATTAATTAAAGTAAATGAATATTATCCATATACTCAAAACTCTCAAACCGTGTCTCCTAACTTGTCTTCTTTTATTTATTTATTCATTTATTATTTTTCATATATTTTTATTTTATGCATAGGAGTTGTTAGAGACTAGGTGCTCCCCCCAGCAGCCTTCAGAGACACAGCACCAATAGATACATTATCACCACTGCCAAATGGGACACATTTCCACTGTCACCAGGAATCTCATATATGGTGATATTTTATTTGTACTGAAAAGTGATTTTATTTGTATGTTAATAAATAAAGTTGCCCAGGGGTCAGAGCTAATAGCAAGCCAAAGCAGAAGCCAGGTGGTGGTGGCACATGTCTTTAATCCCAGCACTTGGTAGGCCGAGCTATGCAGATCTCTATGTGTTCAAGGATACAGCCAGCATGGAGACACACGCCTTTAATCTCAATACCAACCATAGAAGACCTGGAGGTCTGTACAGACAGGCAGTGACGAGGAGGTCATGTGGTTGGGTTTACAACCAATGAGAAGGCAGAACAGAAAGTCAATAAAAGGACAGACACACAGGAAGTAGGCCTCTTGCTGAGGGGAAGGACAGCAGTGGCAGCGAAGGATAAGAAAGGTGGTTTTAAATTTCAGTTCTTAGCTATTGCTCTGACCTCTTGGGCTTTTAACTTTGCAATTGGCTCCGTGTTTCTTATTTAATAAGACTGTTCATCTACACTCATTCTGCCTATGCACATTTGCTATACCCCTTTAAAGGTCCCCGCCGTCCCCTCTTTGACATTCTGTCTCCCTCTCTTTCTCTGTCTGTCTCTGTCGCTCTTGTCCTGGTTCCAGGACAGGCCTGCCCCCACCCCATAAATATCTTGCAAGAGATCTGTTGGGTGGGGTGGTCTTTGCAGCATCCCCTGTCCCCTGACGGACCAATCTGCCAAGGTACTCTTCCTTCTGCCTCCAAACCCTAACATGAGTATTTTGCCTGCATGTATGTACATTTGCCATGTATATGGTTAGCACCTACTAAGGCCAGAAGATCCCATGGAACTAGAGGTACAGGTGGTTGTTGAGACACCATGGACATGCTGGAAACCAAATCTATATCCTCTGTAAGAGCAGCAAGCACTCTTAATTGTTATGGAGTTCAAGACCACTAGGAAAAGATCCTCAGACTCAATTCAGATTAAAATTAGCCATATTTATTAAAGCTGCTAGCAGGGTCACACTCTCTAACCTGAATGAGAGACCTGTCATCCAGAGGCAGGTGAAGAAAAGGCTTTTAAGGCAGAATCCACAATCTGCTCTGCCAAGATTAGGTGGATAAGGTGACCTCAACATAGTCCTTGAATGTCTGCATAAGCAAGTTACAGAAACTGAAATCAGCAGTTAGTCATAGCATACCAAGCTATGGTCACATTTCTGGGCATGAGTCAAAGAATCAGGGTTTCTGGGAATTTATCTTCCAGGAACTTGAAGTCAGAGACAAATGACTATTAGGTACTGAGATGTTTGTCTACCACAAAATGACATTTCTTCAGTTATCACATTAGCCTCTGAGCCACCTTGAACGCCCTTCTTTTGCTCTTATTTTGTCTATTATTTTTGTAGGGGTATGTGTGATGTGTATGGGAGTATGGGTGTGTGAATATCACAGAGGGCAGGGAACAGCTTTCAGGAGTCAATTCTCTCTTTACACCTTGAGTTTGGAGGATCAAACTCAGGCCATCAGGGTGGATGGCAAGCATTTTACCCACTGAAGCATCTCAATGGGCCTTGTTAGTCATTCTTGACTACTCCAAAATTCCTGAATGGAATCTAAAGTCACAAGAGGAGCAAGCATTAGTGGGGTGGGGGACCAAGAGGGCAGATTTAGTAACACCAACCTGATAGTGTTGATTGCTTAACTTGATCAAAATATAAAGAGACAGATACAAGGTAGTTATGCAAATTGTCCTTCCGACTTCAAAGTTTCTCCTTCACACTTACAGAACAGATTATTCAGCTTTTTCTTTGTTCTTGAGGCTAGGACACAAGAATTGGGACAGTAGCTTGGCATATAGTGCTTGCCTAAGTGTTCAAGGCCCTGGGTTTAAATAGAAAAGAGATAGAAAAGAGAAAACATAGGTAATTTTATAAATGAAGACTTCCTCCTTTGATTGTTTTGTCTTTGTTAGTTTTTGTTTGTTTCTGAGGCAGGACCTCACTATGAAGCCTTGACTGGTCCAGAACTCTCTGTGTTGACCGAGGTTGGCCCTGAACTCACAGAGATCCTCCTGTTTCTGCCTCCCAAGTACTGGAATTAAAGGCATGTGCCACCACACTTGGCTTGTTGCTTTGTTTTTTAAAACAGGGTCTCCCACCCCTCTTCATCCATCAGTCATGGGTGAGGGAGAGACACCTTCCTCTCTCCACCCCTGGCTACCTGTGGCTGGTGAGAGAGCTGGCCCCGGGGTCATGACACTGAGAGAGGCAGCCCTGCTCTACACTAGCTATAGCATGCTGGAGACTGGGCTCTGCACTCCTCCTGGGCAGCATGCCAGACCCTATTGTCAGGGTCCTAGGTGAGCCAGCCCTGAGGGCATGAGAGCAGGAGAGCTGAACTCCAACCCCCAACTCATAGGCTCCCTACAGCAACTGGGAGAGAGGGCCCTGCACCTTACCTGGGCAAGACAGGAGAGCTGGCCTTGACGATATGAGTGAGGGGAACCTGGATCTGAGGGCCTGAGAGCAGGAGCACTGGCACAAAACCCCCCACACCCCCACTCCACCCCTGGGTGAGCTAGCTGAGACAGTCACAATGAGGGAAAGCTGGTGGGCTGACCAACCCAGCTACCACTCAGGCCCAGAACCAGGACCATGAGTTGGCCACCCCAACATCCACCTCATCTGTGATCTGTTGGAGCAGGTGAAGGGGACGAACCTACAGACCCAAAACTGCAGGATCTCCACGACACAGGACAACAGGACATCCAAGAGGAGCCCGGGTGAGAGCCCATTCATATCTGTGGTGTAGGAGGAACCAGTGGCCTGAGCCAGACCAATGACTCGAGGCAATGAACACTCACATGCCAAAGGAAGGGAGCGCTGGATGCTGCGGTGGTGGAAGAATCACGAGCCATGGTTACCTTTCTAGGGCTTTATTGAGAGGGAGAGGGACAGAGAGAGAGAGAGAGAGAGAGAGAGAGAGAGAGAGAGAGAGAGAGAGAGAGAGAGAAAGTCAGGGAGACCGCACGGATGGGGAATATGGAAAAAGAGGGAGCATAGAGAGGGCACGCCCGCTTTTTAGGCTGGGACTCCGTAGTCGCAGGCTGGTGACGTCATGACATGATCCTTACACACACTCCAGCCTCCATGACAAGATTCTTCTTTTTCATCTTCTTTTTATTTTTTATTTTTGTTTTGTTTATTTGTTTGTTTCTATCTTTCTTTTTTTTTTTTTTTTCCAAGACAGGGTTTCTCTGTGTAGCTTTGCACCTTTCCTGGATCTCGCTCTGTAGACCAGGCTTGCCTCGAACTCACAGAGATCCACCTGCCTATGCCTCCCAAGTGCTGGGATTAAATAAAGGCGTGAGCCACCACCGCCTGGTTTGGTTTTTCTTTTGAATTTGGTTTTGTTTAGGTGGGGGTTGCAAGGGCAGAGGCAGGACAGGAGGAGACAGGGAGATGAGTGGGATCAGAAGGCCTGATGTAAAATCCACAAACAATCAAAAAAAGTAAAATAAACAAATGAGTCTCATACTGTAGCCTAGGTTAGCCTAGAATATACTATGTAACACAGACTGCCTTAAACAGCTGGTGCTTAGTGTGTATGTTTAGTTTAGAGTATATGCTGTATGTGTGCACTGTTCACCTACTTTTGAGACAAGGTCTCTCACTTGGCCTAGTACTAACCGATTTGTCTAGACTGGCTAGCCAGTGATCCCCAGAGATCTGCCTGTCTCCATCTCCCACTTCCCCAGCCCTGGGATTAAAGGCATATTTTTATATGGTTCTGGGGATTGAACCCAGGTCCTTATGGTTGCATGGCCACCAATTTACCAACTTACCTCTTTCTCTGTCTCTCTCTCTTGCTTTTTTTGAGACAGGATTTCTCTGTGTGGCCCTGGCCATTCTGGAACCAGCTGTGTAGACCACGCAACCTCTCTCTCTCTCTCTCTCTCTCTCTCTCTCTCTCTCTCTCTCTCTCTCTCTCCCTGGTTTTGGTTTTAGTAATGTTTAGTACTGTCCATACAGACACATAGTTTATCACCGATCTATGTGCACTCCACTGCCTCCCCATCTCCTCCTGCTTCCACCTCTGTAGTGCGGTGATTACAGATAGGCATCATCATACCTGGGCCCTTTGTTTGAGATGATTAACCCAGTGAGCAGAGCCATGAATTCTGTAAAGAAGGAGGGGGGCCGAGTCACAGCATTACTGTCTGAATTGCGAGGGAATAACATCAATTCCATTTTCCAAACAACTCACAAACAACACTCAAGCTCCCAAACTAATTGAGGAAATCAAGAAGTTGAATGGCAATTTTGATTTTTTTTCAATTGCAAAGCTGACCCTTTTAAAAAAGATGGTAACTGCCTACACAAAATAAACTGTGATTAAAAACTAAATATTTCCTGCATCAAGAAATATTCTTTCTAGTCTAACTGAGCTAAGCTGGATATCCACAGCTTCTGAGCAAGCTCTCACCCTGTGTTTAGTCCTTGGACCGAACTCGGGAAGATTAATTGTTGAAAAAGAATCTCACTGGGTAGACCCAGCTACTCTTGAACTTTGCATCCTTCTGCCTCAACCTGCCAAGTGCCGGGATTACAGACATGCTCCAGCATACCCAGTTTGGGATTAATTTTTAAACTGGAGGTTGCTAGACAGTTAAGCCAGTCTCATGCAGTCTTGGGCTTTCTGAACACAGGAACACCTCTTCCCTTCATGACTCAGGAAATAACATACAGAGCAAAGCATATGTGGAACCAAGCTTAGACAGGCACCTTGCAACAAATAATAAAACAGTGGGCACTGGCTATAGCCAGAGACCCAAAGGTGAGACTCTCCCCAGAGAAGGCAGGGAGGGAGGTCTGGCTCACGCAGAGTGTGTTTTTGCTCTGAGTCTGAGAAAAGCTGAGTCTAGCCACTTCTGCATAGGGGCGGCTCTGGGAGAGAATCTGTTCTTTCTTAAGCATGCTCCCATGATCCCATTGCTGGGGAGGCTGAGACAGGAGGCCAAGCCAGGTGCACAATGAGACTCTCTCATCGGAAAAATGAAAACAACACAGTAAGAGACCTAATTAGCACGGTGAATGTCTGTAAGCCTTCTCTACAGTCAACTTTGCCCTTCATCTCTTCCATGCCCCGTGGGGACCTCCTTTCTTGCTTTGCAGCCAAACATAGAGTTCAAAACCGAAACTAACTCCACACCCTAGAAATTACTCTGCCCCACCCCAGATTTTTCTTATTTTCGACCAATATCAAGTCCAGGACAGGATCAGCCCCATTCTGAGCGAATAGGGAGGGATCTTATAAGTGAGCAGGAAAAGACAATAAAAAGAGAAGAGGGGAAATGGGGAGTGACTCCGAGGACTGTTTTCCCTTAGCACAGTGCACCCTCGGTGTCGCAGAACGGGAGAAAAGGAAGGCTGATTTTAAAGTGAGCTGCTTCCTCTATTTGAGGAGGCCTGCCAAGGGATGCATCCTGCTGGAAAGACTCCAAATGGGCTCAGTTCTGTGGGGTGGGTCTACAGCCTGTGCAGAAGTAGGAAGCTGCAGAGAGGCATGACCTCAGAGGCTGGACGAACCTTTGCAGAGCTGCTGCTGCTTTTGACATCAACTTCCTTTTGCTGCCCGTCTTGGGAGAATGCGTATATTGTGTTTTGTTCAAGGACACCCGCCGCCGCCGCCCAGGTTCACCAGGAACCTCTTCGGTTTTTCCAATCCTGCTCTAACTCCATCTGGACTCTGGAAAAACTCAACCTAGAAGAAGCTTTGACTTTTAGAGGCTATGCAGCTCACTGTGTGGCTCAGGCTGGACTCAAACTTGTAATCCTCTGGCCTCAGCCCTCCCCCCACCAGTACTAGGGTTAGAGGGATTTACCACCATGTATGGAGGTGGAAAATTATCCTTGCAGTTGGGAGGAAGGTGTGGCAATAGATGGTGAGAGAAGCAGCTGGGAGAACTGTTAGGATCCTGTTCTCACTCTTCTGGGTTTAATGTCTTACTTCATCAGCGGGCAACTACATAACCAGCCTTAAAAAGCTGGACACGGACCCCCACCCTCCCTTTTCTGTTTCCTCTCTGCTTCCCTCCCCCACCAGGCCTGCTCCTCCTGCCCCCTTTCCCTCCATTAAAGCTCTAAAAACTAATACTGGGTTCTGCTGTGACTCTTCCGACAACCAGCCAGTGCCATTCATCCTTTCAAGAACCTGGGAGCAGAAGGCACAGAGGGTGACTCTGAAAACAGAAGAGGATGGAGAGAGAGACCACGTCAGGGTCGAACTAGACTTGATGCCTCAGGCCCGTCATCCAGCTTCTAGGAGACTGAGGTAGGAAAATCAAAAGCTCAAGGCTGCAGCCCTGTCTCAGAAAAGCAGGCAGAGGATATAGCCCAAAGGCATAACATTTTCTTAGCCTATACAAGGGCTGCCTTCAGTCTGGAGCACCAAATAAACGAATGAAATTAAAAAGTTGACTGAGGACATGACCCCGTGTGTGTAGCATGAGCAGCAGAGTCAGGATCTCCAAAACCCACAAACGTGGTGGGTGTGGCAGCCTGCCTTTAATCTTGGCAAGGGGTGCCTGAGACAGGGAGCCCTAAGATCAAGCTGGCTAGACAGACTAGCCAAAACAGCAAGCTCCAAGTTCAATGAGAGACTCTTCCTCAATAAATGAGGTGGAAAGGTTTTGAGGAAGACACCCGACATCAACCGTGGGCTTCTACACATGCCCACGTGTGCCTACATACATGTGAGCATGCACGCACACACAAAAACATACAGAAAACATGTGGACTCAGAAGGTACTCACTCTCCTCAACCTAATGCTTCCTCTGAAACAGAGGTACCCAGCCAGAAGAGGACCTGGCCCAGGAGCTGGCTAGCTTTAGGTGCTGTATTGACAGGCACGTGCTTATTCTGGATGACTGCTGGAATAAGGACAAACTCTGTAATATGTGCTCTTCTTTCCCAGAGTAGGTTTTGGCCATCTGGTGAGGCCACCTTGTTGGGGTTGCGACAGAGACGGTTCCCTTTTCTCAAGCTCTTCCCTGGTAGCAAAGCTTACAGCATAGATGGGAAATGCCTGTGTCTTGTAAAAACTCACACATCCACTTCAGGAGAATCCTTGCAAAGACGTGCTATGCTGGGAATGGCATGGGCTCCACCTTCCTGGTCTTTCCCCATCAACCTGGGCAGCATTTCCTGACTGAGCATCTCAATCCATCACTGAAGAGTTTTTGATTACTCAGGATTAATAGGTTTAGGGTATTTATTCATTACAAGAACATATACATACCCTGTAACTTGGCAATCATACCCTAGGTGGAACTGGAAACACCCCCTAATCTCTCCAAAGTAGTGCCACTCCCTGATGACTAAGCTTTCAAACATATGAGCCTATGGGGCCATTCTTATTCAAACCACCCCATTACATTCCTTGGCCCATATAGGCTTGTAGCCACATAATAATGCAAAAAATGCATTTAATCCAACTTCAAAGTCCCCATAGTCTATCACAGTCTCACTCAAAACTGTTTAGAAGTCCAAAGTTCAAAGTCTCTTCTGAGACTCAAGACAATCTCTTAATTGTAACCTTTGTAAAGTCAAAAGCAAAAACCATCCCATGCTCATGGATAGGCAAGATTAACATAGTAAAAATGGCAATCTTACCAAAAGCAATCTACAGATTTAATGCAATCCCCATCAAAATCCCAACACAATTCTTCACAGACTTGGAAAAAACAATACTCAACTTCACATGGAAAAACAAAAAACCCAGGATAGCTAAAAGAATCCTGTATAATAAAGCAACCTGTGGAGGCATCACCATCCCTGATCTCAAGCTCTACTATAGAACTATAGTAATAAAAACAGCTTGGTGCTGGCATAAAAACCGACATACGAATCAATGGAATCGAATTGAAGACCCTGACATTAATCCACACACATATGAACACCTGATTTTTGACAAAGAAGCCAAAACTATACAATGGAAAAAAGAAAGTATCTTCAACAAATGGTGCTGGCATAACTGGATGTCAACATGTAGAAGACTGCAAATAGAGCCACATCTATCACCATGCATAAAACTCAAGTCCAAGTGGATCAAAGACCTCAACATAAATCCAGTTACACTGAACTTGATAGAAGAGAAAGTAGGAAGTACTCTTGAATGCACTGGCACAGGAGACCACTTCCTAAATATACCATAGACACTGAGAGCAACAATTAATAAATGGGACCTCTTGAAACTGAGAAACTTTTGTAGGGCAAAAGACACAGTCAATAAGACAAAAAGACAGCCTACAGAATGGGAAAAGACCTTCACCAACCCCACATTTGACAGAGGACTGATCTCCAAAGTATATAAAGAACTCAAGTAACTAGACATCAAAGTACTGAACAGTCCAATTAAAAAATGGGCTAAAGAGCTAAACAGAATTCTTAAAAGAAGAATCTCAAATAGCTGAAAGACATTTAAGGAAATGCCTAACATCCTTAGTCGTCAGAGAAATGCAAATCAAAACGACTCTGAGATACCACCTTACACCTGTCAGAATGGCTATGATCAAAAACACTAATGACAGTCTATGTTGGAGAGGATGCAGAGCAAAGGGAACACTCCTCCACTGTTGGTGGGAATGCAAATTTGTACAACCACTGTGGAAATCGGTATGGCAGTTTCTCAGAAAATTGGAAATCAATCTACTGCAAGACCCAGCCATACCACTCTTGGGCATATACCCAAGGAATGCTCAATCATACCACAAAGATACATGCTCAACCATGTTCATAGCAGTTTGTAATATTTGTAATAGCCAGTTCATATTATTTGTAATAGCCAGAACCTGGAAACAACCTAGATGCCCGTCAACTAAAAAATGGATGAAAAAAATGTGGTACATATACACAATGGAGTACTACTCAGCAGAGAAAAACAATGACAGCATGAAATTTGCAGGTAAATGGATGGAACTAGAAAATATGATCCTGAGTGAGGTAACCCAGACCCAGAAGGACAAATATGGTATGTACTCACTCATAAGTGGATATTAGATATAAAGCAAAGAACAATCAGACTATAACCCACAGATCCAGGGAGGCTACATAGCAGGGGGGACCCTAGGATGACTGTGGCTTATAATGAGTTTTGGTTTTACTCAATCACAGGGCAAGCATCAGTGAAACATTTCACTATTAGGATAAGAATTTGTACTGTATCAAGCTGATGATAGAAAAAAATAAAAATAAAAAGATTGCTATCCTACTGTGTACTGAGCCTGTCTGTTTAAACTGTCTTTAAGAGAAAAATAGAGGGGCTGGAGAGATGGCTCAGAGGTTAAGAACACTGACTGCTCTTCCAGAGGTCCTGAGTTCAATTCCCAGCACCCACATGGTGGCTCACAACCATCTGTAATGAGATCTGGCACCCTCTTCTGGCCTGCAGGGATACATGCAGACAGAATACTGTATACATAATAAATAAATAAATAAATAAATAAATCTTTTAAAAAAAAAGAGAGAAAAATAGAAGCTCAGCCTCAGTTGGCTTGTATTTCCATGTCAATTTTTACAACCTAAGCTAATGCATAACTGAAATCTCAAATTATGTACTGGTCTATGCCCCTGACCCACAAACAATGCATGTATGTTTATATATTGGTTATGATAATCATTTTTTGGAAAGAACAAATGTAGGAATGTGCACCATGAATGTTGAAATCAATATATGGACATTGCTTGACAAACAATGATATTTGTAATATTTTTGTTACCTGGACCAGTTGGATTTACTGACAATCCCTTATAAACCTCTATTAAAGATTTCTGTAAAGTGTCCCTCATTCTTTCCTTCCCCATGGGATGCTCTTTGTACTGTTCAATAAAAGAGAGAGAGAGAAAAGCAGATCACATACTTCCAACATACAATGGCATGGCACAGAATATGCATTGCCATCCCAAATACTGGACTAAAGCAAGACCAAAAACCAGCTGGGCAAACTCTAAACTCTGCATCTCCATGTCTGATGTCAAAATGCTCTTCGAATCTCCAACTCCTATTTTAGCTTTGTTGACTACAACACACTTTTCTCTACTGGACTGGTTCCACACTCCCTGTAGCAACTCTTCTTGGCAGGTATCCCACCACTGTGGGATCTCCAACATTTGGGGTCTCCAACACAATCCAGGCTTCAACTTCACAGCTTCACACAATGGCCTCTCTAGGCCTTGACACACACCTGGCCTCAGCGGCTTTACTTAGCTATGGAGGGAAATTCTATAATCCCTTTCTTGTGTCCTTGATTCTAAAGTCAAAACCACATGGCTGAAGCTGCCAGGTTCTTCTGCTTACTGGAGCTGAACATGGATCCCACATTCAAATAAGTTTTCACCAGCCTTCTGTTTATCATGGTTTCCTTCACTTCCTAAGCTTTATTTAATTCCTTTTTACAGTTTGGAAGTTTGGCTGGGGTTGGGTCTTGCTCTGAGGTCACCACTCCCTTTATTCCATTTAGCATCAGGTTTTTCTTTAAACTTTTTATCTCATTAAGCACTGGACTTAGCTCTATTACACTTCCTGGTGCTCCCTTTTCTCTTCAAACTGTGCATTTTGTATTTTTCCTTGCTCAGCTTGCTCCTTTTCGTTTTCAATCTACATAAGAGTGATTACTCGTAATCACATGACACAATCACACAACACTGTCGTGAAATCTCCTCTGCCAATGCCACTAAACCAAAGCTCTTCAATTTAGCCTCAGGTAGATTTTTTTGGATGAGGGCAGAAAGCAGCCACATTCTTTGCCAAAATATTACAAGAACTGTCTCTAGTCCACTTACTAATATTCTTCCCCTCTGAAATCTTTTGAGCCAAGCTATCATGACTACATTGCTCTCAGCACCACTGTCTCCCATGCTCCTACTAGTGTGCCCCATTAAGCCACCACTTAAAAAGGGTTCAACTGCTTTTCTAGTCCAAAGTCCCAAAGTCCACATTCTGCCAACAAGCAGCATGCTCAGGCCTGTCACAGCACAACCCCACTCCTGGTACTAACTTCTGTCTTAGTCAATGTTCTATTGCTGTGAAGAGACACCATGACCACTGAAACTCTTACAAAAGAAAACATTTAATTGGGGCTTGCTTACAATTTCAGAGGTTTAGTCCATTATCCTCATGGCAGAGAGCATGACCTCACACAGGAAGACATGGTCTGGAGAAGTAACTGAGGGTTCTACATCCAGATCCAAAGGCAGCAGGAAAAGAGAAACACTGGGACTGTCCTGGGCTTTTTGAAACCTCAAAGCCCACCCCCTAGTGACACACTTCCTCCAACAAGGCCACACCTCCTAATCCCTCCCAAGTAGTGCCACTCTCTGATGACTAAGCAGTCAAACATATGAGCCTATGGGGCCATTTTTTTTTAATTTATTTATTTTTTTAATTTAATTTTATTTTATTTTACAATACCATTCAGTTCTACATATCATCCACAGGTTCCCCTATTCTTCCCCCTCCCACCCCCTCCCCTTACCTCCAGCCTACCCCCCATTCCCACCTCCTCCAGGGCAAATCCTCCCCCAGGACTGCAATCAGCCTGGTAGACTCAGTCCAGGCAGGTCCAGTCCTATGGGGCCATTTTTATTTCAAACCACCACATATATGTCTGGTGCTTCACTTGCCCTGTATGTCTGTGAACTATGTGCATGCCTGGTACCCTTGGAGGTCAGAAGAAGGCATCAGATCCCCTGGAATTAGAGTCACAAATTGTTGTAAGTGACCATGTAAGTGTTAGGAACTGAACCCGGGTCCTCTAGAAAAGAAGTCAGTACTCTTAACACAAAACCATGTCTCTAGGCCCATACCCTCTGTTTTAATGAAAGAAATGAAGCATTAAATTAAACTTGAAGCTCCTTTTGCCTTTGCATCCCTGTCGTCCCATTAACTGCCCTCACGTGTTCACCACCTAGTCCCCTCAGCTACCATGCTTTTGTTTGTTTGTTTGTTTGATTGGTTGGTTGGTTGGTTGGTTGGTTTTTGAGACAGAGTCTTGCATGACCCATGCTGGCCATGAACTTCTGATCCTCCTGCCCATGCCTCCAAAGTGCTATAATTACAGGTATGTTCCACTGTGTTTGGCTTTCATGGTGATTTTCACTTAAAGAGAGAGAGAGAGAAAGAGAGAGAATAAAAAATATTTTTCGTGTATCTAACTTGCCTACTTTATACTTTACAACTTGTTTGGGTTTTCTGTCTTGAGTAGAATCTCCCTGTCTTCACAATTATGCATATTCTCTCTCTCTCTCTCTCTCTCTCTCTCTCTCTCCCCCCCCCCCCCCCCCCGTCCCCCTCTCCCTCTCCCTCCCTCCCTCTCTCTTTTGAGACAGGTTTCTCTGTGTAACTGCCGTGGCTGTCCTGGAACTCACTCTGTAGTGCAGGCTGGCCTTGAACTCACAGAGTTCCACCTGCCTCTGCCTCCCAAGTGCTGGGATTAACGTCATTCGCCGCTGCCACCACCACCCAGTTGCATATTTTCTTTCAGTATTTTATCCTTCATATTTAGATGAGATTGGAAGATAAGTTGGAGGTTGTTTGGACTTCCAACTTTCTCTAGACAGTTGATGAGAAAGAAAAATAAACACGTGTTGTGTATCTGTTTCCTCCAACGAGCACACTCTTTCCTGGGCGGGGAGGGAGGCGCTAACAAACCTGCGATCTCTAGCCCAGAGAGTCCCAGGCTTCCAAAGGCCCATGGAAAGCAGAAGACAGCCTCTGGGTGGAGCCGGCTGCAGGCTGTGGGGGACCCTCCAGGGGGACAGCTTTTGTGAGCTGTCATCCATGCCGGGGTGGGCTTCCTGGTGATGTGGCTGCTTTGGACTCACTCCTGCTCCTGTGTGTAGCTGCAGGGAACTCACGGTGTCCAACCGGCTTGGCATGGGTGGGATCCTTTCTTTGTTCTTATCTGGAGTGAATAGGTGTTTTATTCTCATTTCCCCAGGAAAAGCTGACATAATACAACTAACTCATAAAGGCAAGTGCAGCAGCAAGCCCGTTAGCAAGAAGTCAACTTTTTAAAAAAACTATTTTAAAATATAAAATAGGATGAAGTGGGTTTTTTGTTTGTTTTTGTTTTGTTTTGTTTAGAGCTGGGGATACAGCACTTGCCTAAGTATACATGAGGCCCTAGGTTCAATCCCCAGCCCAGGATGAACAGTACAAAACACATTCAAGGCTGGGTGTGGAAGCACAGGAGTGCAAACCAGCACTAAGAGGACAGATCATGAGTTCAAGAACATCCTGGCACATGGCAAGCTTGAAGCCGGCCTGGACTACAAGAGACCCTGTCTCAAAAAAAAAAAAAAAAAAAAAAAAAAAAAACAGAAAAAATTAAATCTATAATATTTGTTTTTTCCAATGTAGTCCTCAAAAAATATTTTTGTATTTTTCCATGTGATGCATGGCTTAGGAATTAGTGTGAAGACTAGCTGAAAGCAGCCAGGCTAGTGGCCCAAGCCTGTGATGCCACACTGGAGTCTGAATCAAGAAGATCACAAGTTCAAGGCTAGCCTGAGCTGTATAAAAAGTTCCAGGCTGTCTCAAGATAAACAAACAAAAAACCAGGGGCTAGGGCTGTAGTTCTGTGGTTAGGTTTTTTGGTTTTGCTTTGTTTTTGTTTCGTCTAGCAAGTTCGAGGCCTTAGGACCCAGAATCCAACAGAAGACAAAAGAAAGTAGTGCCTGGTGTTAAAGCTTTCTTACTTTGCTCTCTTAGGCCTCTCCCGACCCCCACCCCGTCTCCCTTTCCGTCCCCCTCCCCACCCCCCCTCCCCACCTCCAATCACCCGGCAGTGCAATGTACTCTGACTACAGCCAGGGTTTGGAGGACAAGGGCACAAATATTGTCACTGCTCCTACGTCCCTCTCCTGCAGTATGCAGTGCCTGATTTCAGCGCTTCCCAGCAAGGACCAACATCACCATTATCCTTAAGCCGAAAGTCCCTTCGAGTGTAGCTGGAGAGTTTTCTCTCCAGATTTCGCCAAGCCCCGGCAGTCCCTTAGCCCACGTATAAAATAAACATACAGATGTTTGTTTATATATATATATATATATATATATATATATATATATATATATATATTACTTTTAAAAAAGTGTATGAATGCACATATGTCTGTGCACCACATATGTGCCTGGTGCCCACAGAGGCCAGAAGAGGGAATGAGATCTCCTAGAACTAGAGTTACAGATGGTTGTGAACCACCATGTGGGTGCTTGGAATCGAACTAGGGTCCTCTGGAACAGCATCCAGTGTTCTTAACCACTGAGTCACTCTCCAGCCCCAGACGTTTATATTACTTAAACTGTTTGGCCTAATGGCTCAGGCTTCTAGCTATCTAGTTCTTACATCTTAAAATAATCCATTTCTATAAATCTATACCTTGCCATGTGGCTTGTGGCTTACCGGCATCTTCACGTGCTGCTGGTCATGGCGGCAGCTGGCAGTGTCTTCCTGACTCAGCCTTCCACTTCCTAGAATTCTCCTCTCTCCTTGTCCCACCTACTTCCTGTCTGGCCACTGGCCAATCAGTGTTTTATTTATATAGAACGATATCCATAGCATTCGAGCAAAGCTTGAATTCTTTTTTTGTTAAATTAAGAAAAAAAATTTAAGGCAGGCAGTAATGGCACACACCTTTAATCCCAGCACTCAGGAGGCAGAGGCAGGTGTGATAGGAATTCCCACCACGCCGGGCGGTGGTGGCGCACACCTTTAATCCCAGTACTCGGGAGGCAGAGGCAGGCGTATCTCTGTGAGTTCGAGGCCAGCCTGGACTACCAAGTGAGTTCCAGGAAAAGGCGCAAAGCTACACAGAGAAACCCTGTCTCAAAAAACAAAAAACAAAAAGCAAAAAACAAAAAACAAAAAACAAAAAACAAAAAAAGAAAAGAAAAAAAAGGAATTCCCACCACGCCCCCATGGTTGCAGATGCCCTGCGGGACACTTAGTCATTTCCGAGTCATACGTCCTGCGTGACCCATGACCCCGTGGTTGCGTGGTTTCGTGGTTGCGTAAAGAGAGCAGCACAACCATGTGATCTATGCATATGCCTGGAATATGCACATGGGCCTGTGTGCGCAGATGAGGCTTGGCCTTTAAAAGCCGGCCCCCATGTTCCCCGCCCCCTTCACACACGTGTCCTTCCCCAGGCCTAATCACATCTGTCCTTCTCTCCTCATCTTAATAAAGCTCTTGTTAGTGGATTCTGTTGTGTTTCGTGGCTTTTCCTTGCAGGGTAAGAGCGCCGCTTAAAAACAGCAAGGTGGATCTGTGAGTTCAAGGCCAGCCTGGTCTACAGAGTGAGTTCCAGGACAGCCAGGGCTAACAGAGAAACCCTGTCTCAAAAAACTTAAAAAAAAAAAAAAAAAAAAGTAACTAATTTATTAATTTTGGGGTGTGTGTGTGTGGTGCACACACCATGGTACAGGTGTGGACATCAGAGGATAACTTGCAGGTGATGGTTTTCTCCTACCATGTTGGCTCCTGGGACCGGGCACTCAGGCTTGGCAGCAAGCACAGGGACCCACAGACGTCATCTCATAGACCTTAAATTGAAATTCTTGAACAGAGTTCATACTTAGGTTGGATGTAGCCACAAATGGACTAGAAACAAGACAAAGCTTGTGTTTCTGGTTCAGCTTGCCTGTTTCCAGCTGAGAGTGCTTATGACTAAATCACCGATTTAATTACTCACAGCTGCCCAAAAAAGCAGACTCCGGCAAAAATTTCTGTCCCTGGCCATGGAGATGGAGGTAGGTAGGGGCACATTTTGAAGAAAGGTGAGACCAGACTTTCTTTTTTTCTTTTGTTTTGTTTTTGTTTTATGAGACAGCATTTCTGTATCCCTGACTGTCCTGGAATTCACTCTGTAGACCAGGCTGGCCTTGAACTTGGAGAAACCCTGCCTCTGACTCTGAGTGCTGGGATCAAAGGCCTCTGCCACCACACCTGGCTCAGGACTGCACTTTCATTAGACTATCTTTCCACATTTGGTAGATGAGTCGATAGCTCATTTCAATGGCCCTGAAATGTGCTTATGGCATTATTAAGGGAACAGGGGTATGGGGTATGGGGTCATTTCCTTTTCTTTCTAAGATTTTTTTAAATTTTGTGAATATGTGTATGTCTGTGTGTGGGTTTGTGTACATGTGTTTGCCTGCAGAAGCCAGAAGAGGATTGGAGTTAGAGATGGTGATGAGTGGCCTGATGTGGGTGCTGGGAATTGAACTCAGTTCCTGCAGAAAGGCATCAAGTGCTCAACTCCTGAGCCATCTCTCCAGCCCTTAAAATTCTTTCTTTCTCTCTCTCTTTCTCTCTCTTTCTTTCTTTTTTCCTTCCTTCCTTCCTTCCTTCCTTCCTTCCTTCCTTCCTTCCTTCCTTCCTTCCTTCCTTTCTCTCTCTCTCTCTTTCTTCTTTCTTTCTTTCTTTCTTTCTTTCTTTCTTTCTTTCTTTCTTTCTTTCTTTCTTTCTTTCTTTCTTTCTTTCTTTCTTTCTTTCTTGTTTTGTTTGTCTTGGTTTTGGTTTTTCAAGACAGTGTTTCTCTGTGTAACCTCGGCTATCCTGGAACTCACTTTGTAAACCAGACTGGCCTCAGACTCACAGAGACCTGCCCGCCTCTGCTTCCCAAGTGCTGAGATTAAAGGCATGCACCACCACTGTGCAGCTAAAATCCTTTTTTAAAGTTTTTTTTTTTTTTTTTTTTTTTGTACGGATTTTTAATGACTGGACCGGGAACACAGGACAATTGGAACTCATCATCAAATAATTTCTCTCCTCTGCTCCTCCAGAAACATGGCAGCCATAGCCTGTCTACTTTGTAACTTCACTTACAAGGTTAGTGAAATACTTTGTCAACACAGTACTCAGGGTTAATAATTGATCTAACCAGGGTAAAATCCATGTTCCTTTGCCATGATGCATCTTATTTTATTTTTGCAAAGGACTTAGTTATTCCATGCTGATAAGGTAGCTCAGTGCTGTGTCACCAGATCATTCTAGAACATAATGTTCTTCACAGAGCTTCCTGTAGCAGATAACCTCCACTGTGGGGATAACACTATGATCATTCTGAGAGACCTGACTAGAAAAAAGAAGAAAGGGACCCAAAAGACAAGATCACATTTGGGTGGTATTTGAAACAGATTATATGTATCACAAAACTGAGAATTTTCATGTAGGCTTTTCCCACCCCACCCCCCAATGGGTTAGAATTGCACCCAGGCCCTCAAAAATGCTAGGCAAGCACTGGGTTGGGGCATTTTAAAGTGAATTTTTATCCAAGTATGTAGATACTCAAAAGAACACAGTATAGCTTGGGCATGCTGGCATGCATTTAATCCCAGCACTTGGGAGGCAAACACAGGTAGATCTCAGTGAGTTCAAGGACAGGCTGGTCTACAGAATAAATGTCAGCCAGAAATAACACAGTGAGACCCTGTCTCAAAAAACAAAAACAAAAATAAAAATTCAAAAACAGTGAGTTCTAAGCCAGTCAGCCAGCCAGGGCTACAGAACAAGGCTATGTCCTTAACAAACACACCCCAGGTCATTAGCGCGCAGCTTAATGAGTTTCTTTCTTTCTTTTTCTTTTTCTTTTCCTTTTTTTTTTTTTTTTTTTTTTTTGGTTTTTTGACACAGGGTTTCTCTGTAGCTTTGGAGCCTGCCCTGGACTAGCTCTGTAGACCAGGCTGGCCTCGAACTCACAGAGATCTACCTGCCTCTGCCTGCCGAGTGCTGGGATTACAGGCGTGTGCCACCACCGCCTGGCAATGAGTTTCTAAAAAGTACACATTCTTAATGTTCAGAGACTATGAAACTGAACTGCCTGACTGGTCTCCAGACACATCTCATCACACAGTCCTAACCATTTCTTCTTCCTCCTGCTCTTCCTCCTCATCATATGCTAGGGAGGCACTTTGCCTCAGAGCTGCAGTTCCAGATCAGCATTGTATGTAATGTTATTTACTTAGGAACTTTTAAAGATTTATTTATTTTTATTATTTGTGTGTGTGTGTGTGTGTGTGTGTGTGTGTGTGTGTGTGTGTGTGTGTGTGTGTTTGAAATAGGGTCTCTCTATATAGCCTTGACTGTCAACGAACTCACTATATAGACCAGGCTAGCCTTAAACTCACAGAGATCTGTCTGTCTCTGTCTCCTAAATGCTGGAATGAAAGGCATGGGCCACCACACTTTGCTTATTTTATTTTATGTGTATAAATGTTTTGTCTGCATATACGTGTGTGCACCACATGCTTGCCACAGGTCAGAAGAGGGGTGGGATCCCCTGGGACAAGAGCTACAGACAGTTGTGAGCTGCCACGTGGGCTCTGGGAATTGAACCCAGGTCCTCTGCAAGAACAACAAGTGCTCTTAACTATTGAGCCAATTCTCCGGCCCTGGGTTGTTGTGGAATACATACTTTAACTATATAAAGATGTGTTATATATGTTGTGGAACATTACTTTAATTATGTAAAGATGTGTTGCTGTTTTACCTTGCCTGCCTAAGGCACCTGATTGGTCCAATAAAAAGCTGAAAGGCCAGTAGCTAGGCAGAAGAGGGACAGGCAGGGCTGGTGGGTAGAGAGAATAAGTAGGAAGAGGAATCTAGGCTGGAGAGAAAGAGAAGAGAACAAGGGAGGAAGAGAGGGAGATGCCCAGGGGCAGCCACCAGCCAGCCAGCCAGATGTGGAAGAGGTAGGAAAAGTAGGACACACAGAATGAAAGAAAGGTAAAAAGCCCCAAGGCAAAACATAGATGAAGAGAAACAGGTTAAATTAAGTTATAAGAGCCAGTGGGACAAGCATAAGATAAGGCAAAGCATTCATAACTAATAAGAAGTCTCTGTGTCAGGATTTGGGAGCTGGTTGGTGGCCCAAAGACAGCCTACTACACTGGTTTGGTTTTTAACTTATTTTAAAAAGATATTTTTATTATTTATTTATTTGTTTATTTATTGGTTTTTCAAGACAGGATTTCAGGATTTCTCTGTGTAGCCCTGGTTGTCCTAGAACTTGCTCTGTAGACCAGGCTGGCCTGGAACTAAGAGACCCTCCTGCCTCAGCCTCCTGAGTGCTGAGATTAAAAGTGTTTGCCACACTGACAGGCGATTTTTTTTTTTTTAGTTTTTACGTCTGTGTGTCTGTGTGTCTGTATGTGGGTTTGTGCACTATTCTTGGAGGTCAGAAGAGGGGACCAGATCCCCTTAGCTGGAATTACTGGCAGTTGTGAGCTGTCCAATGCGGGTGCTGAGAACTGAACTCGGGTCCTCTGAAAAAGCAGTATACATTCTGAACTGCTGAGCCGAGTCTCTAGTCCTGCGGTAGTCTGAATGTAATTGGCTCACATAAGCTTATGGGGAGTGGCACTATTAGGAGGTGTGTCTTTGTTGGTGTAGGTGTGGCCTTGTTGGAGGAAGTGTGTCACTGTGGAGGCGGGCTTTGAGGTGTCCTATGCTCAAGCCATGCCCAGTGTTTCAGACCACTTCCTGTTGTCTGTGGGTCAAGATGTAGGACTCTCAGCTCCTTCTCCAGCACCATGTCTGCCTGCACACTGCCATGTCCCACCACGATGATCATGGACTAAGCCTCTGAAACTGTAAGCCACCCAATTAAATGTTTTCCTTTATAGGAGTTGCTGTGGTCATGGTGTCTCTTCACAGCAATAGAAACCATAAGACAAGCCCTAAACGATTTTTTTTCTAGTATATTATACACACGTGAAAGTACACGAACCGACGTTCACATGCAGAGTTTGGTGGATTCTCATGAAATGAGCAACTGTCAGGAGTACCCATCTAGAAACAGTACATTAACTCTACTCTCAAAACTTCCTTATTATCCCTTTTAGTCACTATTCTTTCCCACAGAGTAACCGCTGTGTTAATTTCAAACTCACAGATTAGTTTTGATTGGTTTTTGTACTTTATACAAATGAAATAACTAAAAAGCCCCTTTCTCAATGCCTCTGCTCAACACCAACAGTGGCCAGTGTTCTGTCTGTTTCGTTGGCCCACTTCACGTGCTCTTTCCTGTCTTTGCTCACTCTGGTCAGTGTGGAATGCATTGCTTCCAGATTTTCTAGTCTAACACACTGTAAATTCAATATGCTCTCCCCTGATAACTGGAGAAATTGAAATTGAGTATTCTTCCTTGTATTTATTGGCCACTTAGATATCTATCATCCATCTATATATCATCTGTCTGTCTATCTATCTATCTACCCATCTTTCTACCATCTATCTATATATCTATATATCTATCATCTAATCTACCATCTATCTATATATCTATCATCTAATCTACCATCTATCTATTTATTACTATTTATCTACTTATTTTGAAATAGGGCCTTTCTATGTAGCCCAAGATGGCCTGGAAGTTAGTATATAGACCAGGCTGGCCTCAATTTCACTGAGATCTCCGTGCACCACCATACTGGGCCATGCTGGACTTTTGACTGACCTGGTCTTTGTGCAGGTCTTGAGCAGGTAACTGCAGGTGCTGTGAATTAGGAAGCACAGCAACCTTGTCATATCCAGAAGACGGGGTTTCACGGCACTGCTTCCCATCTTCCAGACGGACACACACGGCGTCAACCTGCCTTCTAGATAGTTATGTCTGTACTGCAGGTTAGTGCTGTTCTCAACTGTGGTTGGAGACCCTTCTGTGGCTGTGGGGAGCAGTTAACTCAGAGACTCATAACTGGTCAAAGAGCTTAGAATAAGTGACTTTTAGCCGGGCAGTGGTGGCACACGCCTTTAATCCCAGCACTCGGGAGGCAGAGGCAGGCAGATCTCTGTGAGTTCGAGGCCCGCCTGGTCTACAGAGCGAGATCCAGGAAAGGTACAAATCTACACAGAGAAACCCTGTCTCGAAAAACAAAAAAAAACAAAACAAAACAAAAACAAAAAAAAAAGAATAAGTGACTTTTAGTGTTCAGCCCTAAATGAAATATCTGTATCCATTCTCAAGAGGCTCAGAGAACGGTACAGAAAAATGAAGCAGAAACTCTGCTTAAAATAATAATTCTTCTGTTCTGAAGGATCAGAGGCGTAGCACAGTGGTAGAGCACTTGCATAGCATTCTTGGTCCCTGGGTTTGATAGCCAGCACCACAAATTAAATAAATAAAACAAAGTTTTATATTTAAGCTGGCTAGAACTTACAGATACTCATAGCACTTTTTTGTGTATGTGTGTGTGTGTGGGTATTGTGAGGACTTTCTCCATTGAGACAAAAACTTCTACCCCTCATAGTCCACCAAGGACAAACGAAAGTATGATTCTACTAAAGTCCAATTTGGGAAACTTACAGATCGTGGGTTGGGGGTCACTTGTAGGAGCACTGGTGACCCCAAAGAGCCATACCCCCAGGACAATCTTACCCAGTCCTGATGATTAGAGTCTCATAACACCTTCCATGGTCCACATTCTCTGGTATCTCCCAGGACCATGAGGCCACGTGGAATTATATATAGATGGCTGGGAGATGAGATCCTCACCACACCCCTCCTGCGGGCAATGGTCAACAGGCCCAAATCTAAGGGTTTCTCACAAGCATGGAACCAGAGGTTAGCATTGGCATGTCTCCTTCAATGTTGAAGGATGGAGTTGAACTTGGCTGTATCCCTCCCATTTCAGTACCCCTCCCTCCTACTCTGTTGCTCTTCCTCAGGTCCCTCATCCCTAGGGAGTAACAGGAACATCCCAAAAAGTACAATTCTTTTTAAAAAAGTTTTACTACACTTATTTATTTGTGTGTGTGCACACACACATGCATGTGTAGGTGTGCATGTATACACACACCAGCTCATGTGCAGATGTCAGAGGATGGAGGGCAGCTTTCAGGAGTCAGTTTCCTCTTTCCATCGTTGGGTCCCAGGGATCAAACTCAGATAGTTAGGCATGGCAGAACCTCCTCACCCTTGAGACAGGTTTTCACAGTGTGGTCCTGGCTGTCCTGGAACTCACTATACACACCAGGCTGGCCTTCAATTCACAGAGGTCTGCTTGCCTCTGCCTCCTGAGTGCTGGGATTACTTCCTTTAACCACGAAAGTTCTAGTGATGGAACTTAGGTCATCGGGGTTGCTGGCTGGACCATCTCACCGGCCCTTATTTTACTGCTACCTCCAGAGTGTGCCTGGCAATGGCAAACTTCTTTATTCCCTGAGCCATCTAGTCAGGCTGAGAAACCTAGTTCCAAAGAGTATACTCTGTGCCCCACCTTCCAAATAGCCGCTGTGGACTTAAAACCAAGAAGCACCCTTGGGAGGCAGAAGCAGGCGGATCTCAGTGAGTTCAAGGTCAGCCTGATCTACAACCGGAGTTCCAGGATAGTCAGGGCTGTTATACAAAGAAACCAAACAAACCAACAAATAAAACCCAAGAGGCAGAAGTGTAAGGCAACAGCTCCACTGACCCCAGAGCTAAAACAACATCTTGCCATCTTTTTTCTTTCTAAGATTTGTTATGTGTTCTGCCTGCATGTGTCCCTGCAGGCCAGAAGAGGGCACCAGATTTCATTACAGATGGTTGGGAGCCACCATGTGGTTACTGGAAATTGAACTCAGGACCTCTGGAAGAGCAGCCAGTGCTCTTAACCTCTAAGCCATCTCTCCAGCCATCTTAAGCCAGCCCCACAGCTCTTAACATCTCTGTTGCTTTACATGGTTCCCTCCATTTTTTCATGCCATTTATTTGTGAGCTGAACAATATTATTTGTGAAAATAGGCTCACAAGTCATGGAAACAACGGGATGTGCCCTATCCACACATCTGGTTTTAAATCCTCAATTTGTGGCTGATCTATTTCCCTAAGTATTGGTTGCTTTTCTCACCCCTGTGATAAAATACATGATGTGAAGAGGGAGGAATCCCTGAGGGAATGAAATCGGGAGCAAATGTGTGCTGCTGACATACCCATGACCCAGGAGAAAACGATAAACCTAACTAGGGGTGGATGAGGCTCAGAGGGACGGACGGCAAGGTCTTCCTCTCTTCCGTGTGCAAATGTTGATAGTGTGTGCAAGAAGTGTGCGCCATAGCTTTATTTCCCCTGATATTTCCAGCCAGAAGACTGCTGCTCCTCTCTAGACAGGGCTCCCTCTGAGGTCAGCTAAACCTGCCTCCTCCACGCAGCTGTGTGCAGTAACCCTGCCCCCTTGTGTATCTGTATGTAACAGCTCTACCACCTTCTTCAACTCCATATAATAAACACCCTGAGTTTCCAGGGTCCTGCAGCTTCTCCATCAGGGTCCAGTCACCCCAAACCCACCTTCCCTCTGTGTGTCTGTGTGCGTGTCTCTTTTCTTCATTCCCTCACCATGCTAGCCAGGTCTGTCCCAGGAGAAATGTAAGGCAAGAAGAGGTCACATCGGCTCCGTCATGCTGGGGAAAGCACAGTGGCAGGGACCAGGCAGCTGGTCACACCGCATCCACAGTCGGGAAGCAGAGGCATTACTGCCGATGCCCACCCTTCTCTCTCTCCAGGACCCCAGCTCATGGAACAGTGCCACCCACATCCAGAGTGGGTCTTCCCACCTCAACCCACTCGAGACATGACAGACATGGCCAGAGGTTTGTTTCCTGGGTGAGTCTAGATCCTGTCAAGTTCACAGTCAACATCAACAACTGCAGTGTATAAAATAAAAGATTTTTAAAGAACATAAGCACAGTAGCTGTTGTTTTTCTCTTAAAACGTTATTGCATTTATTTGTTTAGTGTGTGTGTGCATGTGTGCAGAGGTCAGAGGATGTAGGAGTCGCCCCTATGACCACGACCGTTCTAGGGATGGAACCCCGGTCATCAGCTTTGCCGGCAAGTGTCCTCATTGGCTGAGCCTCCTCACTGCCCTTATTTCTTACCGCGATCTCCAAAGTCAGTCATCCACTTGTTGAAACCAGGAACTTGGCTGTTTCTGGTAAGAGGCTGGAAGGCTAGACCTTGTTGCTTTGGATCCTTAGGCATTAGAGCAGAAACCATTCTGTTCTCCACAGACACTAGTTCATTAAACTCTGTTAAATAAGGAGAATAGGAGCTGGAGAAATGGTCCAGTGGTTAAGAGCCCTGGCTGCTCTCCTAGAGGACTTCACAACCATCCGTAACTCCAGTTCCAGGGCAACCAGCGTCCTCTTCTAGCCTCCTTGGGTGCATGTGGTGACAGACACACAAGGAAGAAAATCATCATACAAATAAAATAAAAAGTGGAATAAAGAAGAGTTCTCTTTTTGTACTTTCAACAGTTCTCTGTAGATTCACAATCCAGCAGATTCATTATGTATAATAAAATAACATAATCCAACAGTCAATATATAATAAAATAATAACATAATCCAACAGTCAATATATATAATAAAATAATAACCTAATCTAACAGATTCAATATGCATAATAAAATACTAACATAATACAACAGATTCAATATATATAACATAATCCAACAGTCAATATAAATAATAAAATAATAACATAATCCTACAGATTCATAACTTCAGCCATTAATGAATGTTAAAATATGACAACAGCTGGGTGGTAGCACCCACCTTTAATCCCAGCACTCGGGAGGCAGAAGCAGACAACCAAATAAACAAAAAATGAAAAGACAACAAACACAGAAGAGAAGCCTCAACACAGAGTGAAACCAAAGATTTCGGTTCGTTCTAACCAACTGGAACCCATTAATCATTGACATCAATTTTCCAGGGAGACTCTTCAAATCTGCACTCCCATGTTTAACAAGTTTCATTTCTGTGTGTTTATGTGACTAACAACAGGAAAGGAAAATATTACAACATAAGGTATTTTTTTTACAGGATTAAATAAATTAAATAAAATGGTATGGCCTTTACTTCTCTCTTGAGTTATCACTTTATCCTGCCATAGAGATTTTCGAATGACTTTTTTTTTCAATTCCCGTAAGCATCATCATAAAGACAATTGAGCTACCCACTCTGCTCTCCAGCGCCACCTTGTGGGAGTGGATATTAGCACACAGCTTGATGCCAGCCACATCAGAGCAAGTCAAAATAACTGTGTGGCTACCAAATGCAACCCAGACTAGAACAGAGGGCATTTGAGTACCAAAGTTTTATCAATTTGGGAATTGGTCTTTGGTTTTATTGTTGTTTGTTTTTTTTTTTTGTTTTGTTTTTTTGTTTTTTGAAACGGGATCTTTCTAGATAGCCCTGGCTGGCCTAGAACTTGCTGTGTAGAACAAGCTGGCCTTGAACTCACAGAACTCGGCCTGCCTCTGCCTCCCAAGTACTAGGAGTAAAGGTGTGCACCACCATGCCTGGATTAGAAGCCTGCTTCTAATGATCAGGTCTGGAAGGATATCACATCAAGAGTACATGTTCCAGGACCTTTCTTTTGTTTTCTTCTTCATTCCTAAAGGAGAAACAGTATTCGTGAATAAGGATAAATTCAAGAAAATAACAATTTCATTGTTGCCAGAAGGTATCATGTAAATTGCTAGAGTTACAGAAGTGTGTGAAACAATCTTGAGATTTCCACAAAGAAAAACTTGCTTTTTTTGCTGCTTCCAACTTCATGACCAGTGGTCATGGGGTATGCTTCATGAGCAATGCTAAAAATATGTATAGTTATACTTATGCATGTATTTCCATATATTGGTGAAGTTTTAAGGACATATCTTTTAAGCATCTGAAGATACCAAGTGTATATAAATGTATATGTACACACACATATCTTTAAAATCTTGTACAGTCCCCACAGTTACATATTATTATTCTCATATTTTAAGACAGAGATGGTAAAGCTGAAAAACCATGTGCCAGTCAAGCAGGGTGGCACACACCTTTGATCCCAGCACTTGGGAGGCAGAGGCAGGCAGAGCTCTGTGGGCTCGAGGCCAGCCTGGTCTACAGAGTGAGTTCTAGGACAGCCAGGGCTACACAGAGAAACCCTCACTTGCTCAGGGTCACATACTGAGCCAGTTAGCAGAGTTGGTTTGGGAACTGGAACACTTACCTCTTGGGCCAGAACATATAGTATGGGTCCTGTCCACCACAAGCTTGAGAAAACACAGAAGGTAGACATATTCTAGTGAGAGGCAATGGGAAGGTTAGAGATGTGGGCGTCAGTTCTTAACTCATTTGATTTTTTTTTTTTTAACCAAAGCAAAAGAAAGACCATGCTTGTCTCTTGTCTTGATGGGGTCAAGGTCTGTACTTAAGAGGCTAATTCAAACATGAACATCTGCCACAAACCTAGCAAATGCTTGTTACTACTCACATAAAAGAAGAATGAATAAGCAGATACTGTCTCAGCTTGTGTTAACTAAATGCACAGTCCCAAGTAGAAGACACATATTAAATAAGCAAGTAGGCAAATATGGGTAATATTTTAAATTATACATTGAAGGAAGGAAGTGTCCTTTTGGGAAAGAGGGTAAGATGGTGGACCTAGAGCAGTGGTTCTCAGCCATGGGTCTCATCCCTTTTAACACACCCCTATCTCCAAAAATATTCACATTATGATTCATGACAGTGAGGAACCTGCCTGACTCCATTTTGAAGGCAGGAGCCATTATGCTGTATTTTTTTAAATAAGTTTCTATTTACTGTGAGAGTTGAGTTGCTCTCTGTTTCCTGGAACCTGACCTCCCCAACCCATGACCTTTATTTATTTATTTATTTTAAATACCCTGGCTCTCCCTGGCCCCTCCCTAATCACATGGTGGGTGACCACATGATGTTTTTTTTTATTATTATTTCTTATTGCCCCATTGTCTTCCTTCTATAAAATTACTGGTGATTTTACCACTTAAAAGGGGCCCAAGAGATGAATTCGGGGCTGCTCTCTTTAACTCAACTTGGGAGACGGTTGCTGGCCAGCTCTTGGGTGCACCTCAATAAAAAAAAAAAAAATCAAGCTTACTTCAATTTGGCTCAAATTGTGGTAGTGGTCATATTCTTGCCATTGGGATTAACATTTCCTGGAGGCCCCAACAAGAATCAGACCACTCACCCGAATTCTAATCCTGGCTGAGGCTGCCTTCAATTCTCGGACTATTGGGGTGAACTTTTGTGCTGAGAAAAGCAACAAGCATCTACAGAGGCCTCCTGGTGAGTTACAGTCTGTTGTATGGGGTCCCCATCTGGGACATGGAGGAGGTCCGAGGGGACCCCAATATTCTCCGTCCAGGGCAAAAAGCGAGATGTTGCACTGCCCACCTGAGGTTCTTGGTCTGGTTTTGTGTCCTGTTTGTCTTGTCTTTGTGAGTCTCGTTGGCCTCATTTTTACTCTCCTCTTTTTGCCTTGTGTACTTACTGTGGTAAGTGGTTGATTTTGGACTTGGGGCCACTAAACTGACAGACAGTATGGGTAATAAGACTAGCAAGCCCAACAGCCCTCTAACCTGTGTTCTAAAGAATGTTGACAAACTTTACTTCCCTATAGTTAAGGAGGACTGTAACTATTCTATCAGCAAGGGTCACCTCCGACCATCCTGTGAAACTTTTGACTCTCAGGTGGCCTGGGCAGTGGTTAATGTCACCCTCAGTAAGCCTGACCACCCAGATCGGATTGGAGACGTCTTTCCTTGGGCTGAAGCAGCTTCCAATCCACCTGCCTGGATGAAAGTCTGTATGGTCCACAATGGGCAAGGTGGCCAAGCCCCGGAAGTCCGCAGATGGACCTTCCGAGGGCCTGTAGCAGAGACCAATGAACTCCCTCTGAAGACCGTTCTGCAGGGCTCACAGGAGGAAGAACCCCTCCTCCTCCTTATAACCTCTTCTCCCCTCCTCACCTCAGCCTCCGCCACCCGTCCCCACCACCAAGGCCTCACTCTGCCCCCACGTCTGCACCCACCCCTACCCCACCATCTAGCTCTTCCCCACCTCCACCTATCTTCTGACACCCCCCGCCCCGGGTCTTCTCTACCTCCCCCTGTCCTTCCCCTCCCACACCTGCCAGGGAGTCCCATATGGCACCCCCCTACTTCTCCAAGTCTGGTTCTGGGGCGGCACCCCCTTTGGTCCTCGCTCCCCTATGGTCATTTCCTGACAATCGTTACCTGTATGTCCCTTTCTCCACCACAGACCTCTACAACTGGAAGAAACAGAACCCCCCTTTAAACACTAACCCCAATTCCTTAGTTCCTCTCATTGATTCTATCTTTTTCAATCATCTCCCCACATGGGATGAGTGTCCACAGATGCCATTAGTCTCTTCACTGCTGACGAAAGGGAATGGAGTCTCATGAAAGCACCTGAAACACGGCCTGGAATAGCTTCAGTGGCTGGCAGAGGCCACTGACCGTGCTCTGCCAGGAAGGAAACCCCAGTGGGACTACAACACAGAGACAGGAAGGAGATCAGTGAACACCACCAGCTTCTGCTCGATGGGATGAAACGGGCAGGCCTGAGGGCCAGCAACCTACCTAAGGTAACAGATGTGGAACGGGGCCCAGATGAATCTGTTATTTATTAAGCGGTGCTGTTTACCGTGCGAGAAAAGACACTATAGGAGTTTATTAAGCGAATGGGGGGGGGTGTGTGTGCGTAGGCCTATAGAATGTGCAGAAAGAGAGGGAAGGAACAGGCGGAACCCGCTTTTATAGCCCCCCCCCCCCCGCACATGCGCATACGGGCCTACGTAACTATGCCACACATGTGCAGAGATTACGTGATCACACTGAGTGCAAATTATGTGATCACACAGCTCACAGATTATGTAGGGCATAAGGCCCTGGGATGACTAAGCATTTTGCCTGGCTACTGGACGGACAGCGCATGTGCAGTCATGTAGTTGGGGGAGTGGCTAGGAATTCTAGTAGAATCACCTTCATCTTTCCTTAAGCGCCTCCTGGATACCTATTGGTTATACACCCCTATAGACCCAAAGGACCCAGCGAATCTCAAGGTGATTAACTTGGCCTCTGTTACTCAGTCAGCCCCTGACATACGTAGAAAGATACAATAGATGGATGGTTTTCAGGAAAGAACAGTCAGAACTATTAGAGATAGCCCAGAGAGTGTTTGATGGCAGAGACAGCAAAGATCTGCTACGATGGGGTATGCTACCACGGCTGCACCACAAGCCCCAGGCACTCTCAATTCTGCTCATGCACACCATGATAAAAAGAGGAGAGCTTTACAAAAGGACCAAAGTACCTACTGCAAAGGGTCATCAGAAAAATGAATGTCCACTCTGGAAACAGGCAGGTAGGCCCCTCCAAACCCAAGCCAATCCTAGCTAGAAGGATTAGGGAGGCTGAGGCTCCTCTGAACTAAGCCCCCAGGAGCCTATGATAACCTTCACCAGAGGGAGCCAACCTGTAAAACTTCTAGTGGACACAGCGGTTACTCCTTCGGTCGGTATTACAGGAGCCCTGGGACCCCTTACCAACTGAACAATGGAAGTACAGGGGCAACAGGAATGTCAACGAATATAAATGGACCACTGACTGGACTGTTAGCCTAGGACTAGGAACTGTGACTCCTTCTTTTACTGTTATTCCTGAATGTCCCTACCCTTTACTGGGGTGGGACCTCTTGAACAAGCTCCAGGCAACATTATCATTCGCAGGAGACTCTCCTAGGTTGCAATTGGGAAGTCCTGCTAAGGTTTTAACTATAACCTGCCCAATAAGTGAGAAAGAAATTGCTGATCCAGGAAATTCCTACAGTTTAGGCAGAGGACAATCCTCCTGGTTTGGCAAAACATGTGCAACATCTCGGGCAATACCCATCAAGTCAAGTAGTACCGTATCAGTCTAGAAGCCAGGGATGGGATTAAAATTCCCATCAGGCACACTGTATTGGACTTAAAAGATGCATTCTTCTCCATCCCTCTGTCAAAATTAAGCCACCTTCGCCTTTTGATGGGCTGACCTTAAACTGCAGATATCAGGACAACTAAAAGGACCAGACTGTCTCAAGGGTTCAAATCTCTCCCTCCACCTTTGCTGAAGCACTCACCTAGGACTTAAGTTTCTTCTGTAGTAAGTACCCTGACCTAACCTTGCTTCAATTTGTAGATGCTTTATTATTGGCTGCTAAAGATGAGGAGGACTGTTTGAGAGCCACCAGCCTTTTGGAAACTCTAGCCCAATTAGACTATAGAGTTTAAAAAAAAAAAACTCAAACTTGCTCACCCCAAGTTACTTACTTGGGATATGAGCTGAGAGAAGAGAAAAGACTGTTGTCCTGGGCCCGCGTAGCAGCCATACTGCAAATCCTAACTCCAACAACCAAGAAACAAGTTAGGGAATTTCTGGGAGCTCTTGGGTGTTGCCGTCTTTGGATACCTGGTTTTGCTGAAATTGCCAAATAATGAGGAAATTCCATGGAGTCTATTTGATAATCAAAGGGATTTATTTATGGGTTAACTCATAACAAGCCTAAAGGAGTTGGTCTCAGGATCCAGGAGGGGTGGGGCATGGTCCAATGCGGTTCTCTGGAGAGCTCTGCCTTGATCAGCCACACCAGCATCTAGCATCCAAGACCACGAGGTAGCCAAGAGAAAACGAGCACGTCTCATCTCAGGTCTTAAGGGGTCCCTGTCTCATCCACACCCTGCAGGGGGGCAGGTACCTAGTGGTTACCCGCTGCCTACAAGAGCTGATGCTTCAGGGTGCAGACAACCACCCTACAGCCAAATTCCTGTACTCTGCTATGACCGGGGTCAGGGCCCCTTTGGAATGGACTGGGGAACATGGAAAGCCTTTAAGAAGTTAAAAGAAGCCCTGGTACAGGCCCCCCGAGGTAACTCTACCTGATTTCTCCGAGCCCTTTCATCCTTATGTCTACAAAAGAAAGGGCGTTGTCAAGGGAATTCTACCCTGGGTTCGTGGACAAGGCCAGTAGCTTCCATCTCAAAGAGACTGAATCCTGTAGCCTCTGGATGGCCCCCTGTTTGAGAGCCACTGAAGTCCCTGCAATTCTTGTAAAAGAAGCTGACCAGGTCACGTTGGGACAGATTCTACTGTAACTGCTGCACACACTGTGGAAGCCTCGCTGAGGAACACCACCAACCGGTGGATGTCTAACGCCTGTCTGATGCGGTACCAGGCCCTCCTTTTAGATAAGGACAGACTAAATTTTGATAAATTCTTAGCCACTAGTCCCACCACCCTGCCCCGGATGATGACCCCGAGGAGCCCATCCATGACTTCCTGGGGATACTGGACATCATCCAAGGTATGCGACCTGACCTGACAGACGTTCCTCTCACTACAGATCTCACTGCAGATCTCGATACAAACGGCAGCAGCTTCATTCAAGAAGGAACCAGATATGCAGGGGTGGTGGTGATTACAGGCCAGGAGGTCATTTGGGCACAAGCCTTGCCCAGGGGCACATCTGCCCAGGGAGCAGAAATAATTGCTCTGACACAGGCTTTAAGATGGGCCTCAGGCATGTCCCTCTCTTTCTCCTCATTCTCTTCTCCTTCTCTCTCCCATTCTTCTCCAGCCTAGCTTTCTCCTCCTATTCATTCTCTCTGCCCGTCATCCCCACCTATCCTTCTCTCTGCCTAGCTATTGGCTGGTCAGCTCTTTATTAGTTGTGCCTTAGACAGGCAAGGTGAAACACATCTTTACGTAATTAAACGTTCAGCAGAAACAAATGTAACACATTTTTACATCCTTAACAAAGGCAGCAGAAACAAATGTAACAAAGCTTCACACAGTGAAAGTAATATTCTGCAGCGTAGACAAATGGAACACATCTTGGTCTGGTTAAAATAATATTCCACAACATCACACCCTCCCCTTTGGTAAACAAAGGGATGGATTTTTTTTTTCTGTGAAAATAATACTTCCTCTGCACTCCCAGCAGGATGTAAGGGTCTGTGTGGGGTAGGACATTTTACACCTCTTTTACTCAGCAAATCTTTATAGTCTATTAATAGAATCACAAGAGCTCTTCCTGGAAATTGTGATGATTCCTTGTATCTAGTAGATCTTACTGCAGTTGCTGCCTCCACAGCCTTTCTGTCCCCCGTCCCAGGACTTGTTGTTGGACGACAAAAAGAGGTTTCTGAAATGGCCTGCCTAGTTTCAAAAACTACTAATATTGCAGCAAAAACATTAGCAGAAATTAAATAAGAAACGAGAGAACTGAGAACAACTGTTCTTCAAAACAGAGAGCTACCATAGGTTACCTGTTAGTTAAACATAATCCTGGTGGTCAGCAGTGTACTGGAACATGCTATTTTAATATCTCTAATTTCTCGAATACTGTTGACAACCAAAGTGATAATATATGTAAAGAAATAGACAAAATCTCTCAAACAAATTTAGACAGACCCAAATGGCTAAGATGGCTCTCCCCCTTCATTGGCCCTCTAATATCATTTCTACTAGTTATCATGATCAGGCCCTGTGTGTCACTGACTTGATCACCAGTCAGATGATACTATTAACACCTCCCCCTATCAAAGATCTGACATGGAAACATAAGTCAATGGGGGAATGAGGAACCGGCCTGACTTCATTTTGAAGGCAGGAGCCATTATGCTGTATTTTTAAAAATATGTTTCTATTACTGTGAGAGCTGAGCTGCTCTCTGTTTCCTGGAACCTGACCTACCCCAACCCATGACCTTAATCTGTTTTTGAGAATACCCTGACCCTCCCTGACCCTCCCTGACCCTCCTTGACCCCTTCTTAATCACATGGTGATCACATGATGTTTTTAAAAGATGTTTTTGTATTTCATCATTGCCCCCATTGTCTCCCTTCTATAAAACTACTTGTGATTTTACTACTTAAAAGGGGCCCAAGAGATGAATTCAGAGATGTTCCCTTGAATATGACTTAGGAGGCAGTTGCTGGCCAGCTATTAGGTGAACCCCAATAAAAAAAAATCAAGCTTCAAATTTGGCTCAAATTGTGGTGGTGGTGGTCTTATACTGGCCATTGGGATTTCTAACAGTAGCAAAATCACAGTAATGAAGCCGCAATGAAAATAGTTTCATGGTTGAAGTCACCACAACATGAGGAATTATAATCAAGGGTCAAGGCATTAGGAAGGTTGAGAACCACTGACTTAGAGGAAGTGATTTACTGGGGGGGGGGGGGAATCTAAAGAGTGGAGTGGTTAGGTGTGAGCATGCCTATAATTCCAGCACGTGGGGGGATAGAGGCAGGAGCACCAGGAGTTCAAGGTCATCCTTGGCTGCATAGCAAGTTCAAGGCCGGCCTAAATGAGGCCCTGCCTCAACAACAACAAAGCGCGGGCTGGAGGCTGTGTACAGAGCAGGGACGAGACAGTGGGAAGTCCTTAACCCCTTGCAAGTGAGACCTGGTACGGAAGAGTTGAAGACATTTGCAAAAGTAATTTCCTGGAGGCCTCGCGTCCCTAGGCTGCTCAAGGAGACAGCGGTGAAGAGAACCTGTCAGGACAGAGAGGGCAGCGGGCCGAAGGACAGGAAGGGGGGACGCAATGTTGCTGGAGGGTCACTGGGGCATGGAAGGAGGAGGACAGTGGAGAAGATTCCATTTCATGCCGTGACCCTCAACAGTGGTGACAGGGCAGAGGGCAATGGTCCTTACAAGGGGACAATAAATACATGGCTGAGTCCAGACACAGGGACAGAAGCATTTTGACCTTTGACTCTCCTCACTCCACGTGGGAGGACTCCTGTGGCTTGAGCGCGAAAATCCAAGTCTGGATTCCCCCAAGGCTCTGCTTTCAGGTGCTGTACAGCCCTGCCACCTGCTGGTGAACTCTGGTAGGTTCCCTGCAGAAAATGCAGGCCTAGGCAGCAAAGACAGAGCTACGCCACTTAGACATGTGTCTTGTTTCTATTATGGTGACAAAACACCACAACCAGGCTGGAGAGATGGCTCAGAGGTCAAGAGCACCGACTGCTCTTCCAGAGGTCCCGAGTTCAATTCCCAGTGCCCACATGGTGGCGCACAACCAACTGTAATGAGATCTGGTGCCCTCTTCTGTGTATATAATAAATAAATCTTAAAAAAAAAAACCACACAACCAAGACAGCATATAAAAAAGGGCATTTAATTATGCTTACGGTTTCTCTGTGGCAGAGAAAAGGCATGGCAGCAGGAATGGCTGAGAACTCACATCCTGAACCATATCAAAGAGGCAGAGAGCCCACCAGGAATGACAGGAGGCTTTGAGACCTCAAGGCCCCAGGAACACACCTCCTCCAACAAAGCCACACCTCCTAATCCTTCCCAAACAGTTCCACCAACTGAGGACCGAGTATTCAAATACATGGGCCTCTGGGGCTGTTCTCATCCAAACCACCACAGCATAAACGCTTCACTTTTGAACATATCCCCATCAGACTTGGGCTCAGAATAATGTTCTGCTGCTTGTGGATTGGGATGTAGATCTCTCAACTACTTCTCCAGCAAACAGACCATTTCTTTCCTTCTTACTCCATGGCTGGCTGTGTAGCCAGGTGGCTGAGTGGCTGAGTGGCTGGCCCCTGAAGTCCTCCTCCTTCCTCTCTTATTCATTGATCTTCTTTTTTTCCTCCTAGATTTCTCCTTCTATTTATTCTCTCTGCCTGAAGCCCCGCCTATCCTTTCTCCTGCCTTGCTATTGGCCGTTCAGCTCTTTATTAGACCAATCAGGTGTTTTAGACAGACACAGTAACACAGCTTCACAGAGATAAACAAATGCAGCATAAAAGAATGCAACACATCTTTGCATCATTAAACAAATGTTCCACAGCATAAACAAATGTAACACATCTTATAATAATATTCTACAACACCTGAGAAATGCTGGCTTTTATCTAACCACCAGAAATCCTTTTACAATTCAGCTTGAGCTCATTTCTAGATATATGGAGTGCCTGAGACATAACAGTGATTTTTACACAGCAGGCTGATTAGTTTTTATGACAACCTGACACAAGTTAGAGTCATTTTAGAAAAGGGATTTTTTTTTTTTTTTAGTTTTTTTTTTTTAGTTTTTTTCAAGACACAGTTTCTCTGTGTAGCTTCAGAGCCTGTCCTGGAACTCACTCTGTAAATCAGGCTAGCCTTGAACTCACAGAGATCTTCCTGGCTCTGCCCCCCAAGTGCCAAGATTAAAGGCATGTGCCACCATTGTCCGGCTGGAAAAGGGAATCGTAATTCAGAAAAATGCCTCAATCAGATTGGCCTGTGGATAAGCCCAAAGGGCATTTTCTTGATTAATGATGATGAGGCATGGCCCAGCCCACTGTGAGTGGTGCCAGCCCTGGGCTGGTGGTCCTGAGTTGTATGAGACAGCAGTCTGAGCAAGCCAGTAAGCAGCACTCCTCTATGGCCTCTCCACCTGCTCCTACCTCCAGGTTCGTGCACCAGCTTCCCTCAGAAATGGACTCTCACTGGGGTTAAGAACACTGACTGCTCTTCCAGAGGTCCTGAGTTCAACTCCCACCAACCACATGGTGGCTCACAACCATCTGTAATGAGATCTGGTGCCCTCTAATGGCATGTAGGGACACATGCAGACAGAACACTGTACACATAATAAATAAATCTTTTAAAAAAAAGAGAAAGAAATGGACTCTCTCATGGAAGTGTAAGCAAATAAATCCTTCCCTCCCCACTTTGCTTGTGTCATGGTTTGTTTGTTTGTTTTGTCGTTGTTGTTGTTTTGAGACAGGGTTTCTCTGTGTAACAGCTCTGGATGTCCTGGATCTCGCTTTATAGACCGGGCTGGTCTTGAACTCACAGAGATCTGCCTGTCTCTGCCTCCCAAGTGCTGGAATTAAAGGCGTGTGCACCATCACTCGGCTAGTCTTTTTTTTTTTTTTTTTTAATCAAAGCAATAGAAGGCAAACTACCACCCACAGAATGCCAGCCCTCTGGAGTGGTGGTGGGGAGGAAGGCGGAGAGAGGAGGAGGGGGAAGATATACAATGAGAATTGCCAGGTGGTCTTTTTTTTTTTTTTTTTTTTTTTGGTTTTTTTCGAGACAGGGTTTCTCTGTGTAGCTTTGCGCCTTTCCTGGAACTCACTTGGTAGCCCAGGCTGGCCTCGAACTCCCAGAGATCCGCCTGGCTCTGCCTCCCGAGTGCTGGGATTAAAGGCGTGCGCCACCACCGCCCGGCTGTTGCCAGGTGGTCTTAATAGACATTGCCCATTGTCTCCCCCAGGGCTTCCCACCAGCCCTATGGGAACATTCATTCATTCATATTTTGTTTCACATTCTGGTGTTTATATCCTCTGGTGTTAGCCAAGTAAACAGAAGGGGTTTTAACAGAGTTACTTGGAGACTTCACCCAAGCTCTTGGAGCTTGTGTACCATGGAGATGAGTGTGACCCCAGTTTTGAAATATCCTCCAGGCTAAAGTGGCTGATAAGTCAGAGCGGAGCGGGGCGACCAAACAGGACCTCACTTCCTCTGAGGGCCGGCCCACCCAGGCTTCTTAGAGTCCACTGCAGCTCCTGGATGCTTCTATGACCCATTCCTGAGTGAAAAAATGACTATGACAGACGTGACAGTCAGTGGAGGGCAGGTCCACAGTCTACAGCCCTGTTTCCAGGGAGCCCAGCAAGAAACTCCTGAGACTACACAGATCAGCCCTGGGGGTCCCTTTCCCACAGAGACACCCGCGCGGTGCCCGTTTTGAGGCCTTCCCATCCTGTCTTGGAAGAGATGCCTGAGATGGGTTGGGGAACAGGAAGAGAATCACAGCAGAGAAAGAGACCGGAGAGCTGACCCCACCCTCCACCCTGGCAGCTTCTCAGCCTTGAAGCAGGCCTGAGCAGGGAGATGAAGGGAAGGATCAAGTTAGGCAACAGAGTTGAGTTATGATTGAGACAGCCATCTTAACCTTCTAATTACTAAAATATTCCTGATACACCTCACACCCTGAAACTGTTCCTCCTGGAGATGTGCTTACATCATCTATCTGGAACTCCATCCTTTCCTGTTTCTCAGGCCCAAAGCCATCTCCTTCCCACCACACTGTACCAGTGAGCCACCTCCATGTTATGGTCTCTATGGCTTAAAATAAAAGACTACTCCAATTCAGTTTGGGTGATTTTGTATCTAGGATTCCTGCTTTCAGGAAAGTAAAAATCAGTAGACTCTGCAGGATATTTTTATTGTTGTTGTTTTGGTTTGGGTTTTTTTTTTTTTTTTTTTTTAGACATCTCTCCTTTAACTAAGGTTGTCCTCAAAACTCTCTATGTAAACAAAGATGTCCTTGACCTTCTGATCCTCCAGCCTCTATCTACCATCCAAGTGCTAGAGTTACCGCAACAGCCACACACCTGGTTGTTTTGTTTTCTGAGATAAGTACATCCAAAGCCCAGGATGGCCCCAAACTTGCTATGTAGCCAAGGATGACCTTGAACTCATGATCTGCCTGCCCCCACCTCCCGAGTACTAGAACTATAGTCCTGAGCCACCATACCCAGCTTAGACGAGTCTTCTTAGGTAGCCCTGGCTGGCTTGGAATTCACCATGTAGCCTGGGATGGCCTGGAATTCACTGTGTAGCCTGGGCTGGCCTTGAACTTGCAGTAGCCTTTGTTTCTGCCACTTGAGTATTGGGGGGTGGGGGCGGCTTAGGTGTGTGTGTAGAGGTGTTGTGTAGCAGCTTCCTACCATTTTAATGTTCCATCCTTCAGGGAAGCCCCACCCCATCCCACCCCCACCCCACCCCCACCCCACCCCCCAACTCACAGAGATCCACCTGCCTCTGCCTCCCGAGTGCTGGGATTAAAGGCATGTGCCAGTGCCACCCACCTGGCCAGGGAAGCTCTTTAAGACAGAAGATAAACAACTCAAAATAGCTTCAGGAAGTCCATGAAACTGACCAGATTCACTCGGTCCCTCACTGCCAAGACTGAGCAATAAAGATTGCCGAGTGTCACTCTCAGACAAGCTAAGCTGAAAAGAAGCATCTCAGAGGAGCCAAGCTGCGGAGAAGACTCGGAGACCACAGTGGCTCCCTTGAGGAAGTGGAATTAGAGTTATGGACAGTTGTGAACTACCATGTGGGTGCTGGGAATTGAACCTGAATCTCTGTAAGAACAAGTACTCTTTAATAGGTTTTCTACCCCCAGACAATAAGTTTCTCCACTATTGGAGACTAAGGGGGTCCAGCCCCTCGATAGTCCCCTCCCAGGGTCTGGGAAGAAACTACAATCAGCTGATAATTAATCTTTGATGAGAAGAAATGAATCTATGTACACGAAACTCCTAGGTCCATATGTTGTGCCCTGGGCACGACACCACCCCTTCCCCCAAGAAACCACCGGAGACACGAACTCACCAAAATGCAAAAGCAAGGTTTGCTGAAGCAGTTCAAGCCGCGTGGCAGGGACCTCCTCCAGCCTTCCACATACACTTTATTATTTTGTGATGGTTCTCTCTCTACACAGCTTCTATTCTGCTCTCATGCCTAGCTCCTTTCTTGCCTGATTTCTCTCTATATTTGTCTACTGTTCCCTCTAAGTTCTATCTTAATTCTCTCATCTTAATTCTGCCTCATCTAGGTCCTTTTCATCTTGTTCTTACCCAGCTAGTACTTGCCCATCTGACTCTTCCTCATCTTCCATCTTGTCCACACGTACTCTCTGGTCAAAATCCTCCTTATCCCTCCCTGTTCTCCGTCTCTCTGTCCTCCCTAAGTCTCTCCAGAGTCTAGTTATAAACCCAAGCAATAGCAATCCCCTGGTCAAGCAAGGTCACCAGGCTTGAATTCTACGGGGTTATAAAGGCAGGTAAGAATTTTCCTCAGGCAGTGACCAGCAGGCTTCCAGGATCAAACAGAGGGGTGATAAGAATCACATAGAGGGGCAGGAATTGTTAATTATCATTTGCAACCCAAAAGGGAAGTGACTAATGAATTAACCAAAGGCTAAATTTGAGTAATAGCTAAGAAGAGGGATCTTATGTGCTTAACTATAATCTTAAATGTGATTGGTAGAAAATGTAAAGTATCTGTAAGTTGATAGATCAATGGGAGAAAATAAAACTGTCCTCTTTTATTTCTGTGGCTCATATCTGTCCAGGCTGTTTATCTGCAGGGTGGGGGAAAATGTGCTTGGTTCTAGGCAACCTGTGTACAGCTAAATGCCTCTGGTGATAGTTTAAGGGAGATCTGGAACTAGAGGTAAGGTTTGGGAAAGGAGGAAGTTAAGCTTAATTGGCATATCCACCAGGCTTTCTCAAACAGGTAGCCTGGATGCTTAAGTCTGTTCATAGAGAGTTCAGCGGTATCTCTGATAAGGTACTTTCCTCCGTCTGGGGATAGTCCTGGCCAGATGTGGCCAATGACGATAATTACAGGGAGGCTTAAACTGGGGTTCTGACTGTGCATAACTGTCAGCACAGAAAGTTATCTAAATATTCCTAGAAGTGGTTAGGTAAGGAGTTAGAGGTCTATAAAGTTAGTAAGACTGTAAGAAAGGAGGGTCCAGGCTAAACTGTGTAAAGCTATTACTTAAGGTCCACCTGACCTAGGCAGTGTCTCCTTGTGGAATTTACCTTAAATCAGGAGACTTGCATGTGGACTGTTATTATTGTTAGTCCTTGAATGTGGCTAAGGGGGATATCTGATTCCAGTGTTGAAAGGGGAAAAACAGATGGGCTGGGGGGAAGGAAGTCTTTCCTGAGGCTGTACTTCAAATACCTTGAATGTGTATGTCCAGAGAGTGATCAGTCCATACTATTAGCCCTTCTTAGGGAAAAAATCAATTGGGAAAACTATGAAGGCACACATGATTTTCATAACAGAATATAGCTGATATATAACAAGCCAAGTAACACCAAAAGCTCCTTGGAATGTGGCTTCCTCTGGAGGATTTCCCTGATTCCTCCAGGTAGTGACTTTGCCATAACCAGCTGAGTTCTTATGATATATTCCTGCGGCCCTCGGCACTCCACCAATGCAGTAAGCCAGATCAAGCCGAATTGAAGAGATATTACAACAGTGTTGTGAAGTGTCCCGGTACAGGCGTGTGTTCACTCAGATCCATGGAAAGAAGACTCAGAGGCACCTTAAGAATGAATTTAGCCTTTCTCGGCTGCAGGGGGATCCGGTCTCTACGGACTGAAGCACTTTCCCTTCACCCAGAGCATTTTTATTTTTCTCAGTATTTACACTTTAGCATTTGATTTCCATATGTTCAAAACAACCTGAAAAAAAAGCCCCAGAAATACAATGCCAAGTGCAGATTCCTCTACTCATCAGGTACCACGGTTTTGCAGGTTTCCTGAACCAAGTTTTGCATAGACCTTTGTATCCTTGGGAGACTCTGAGACAAGATTCATATAGGGCTATAAGAGAAACAAAAGGTATCCGTTAAACAAAAGATGGGTCAGGGCTAGGTGCTGCTCTCTGGTGTCCAGACCAGGAGCAGCTCAGGGGGAGTGTGGCCACACAACAGGTTTGTTTGAGCAAAGCCACTCCCAGGCAGGTTCTCCAGTTCTAGAGGTCAAGGCTAGAGAAGCCACACGCCCAAACGAAAGCAGGGAGATTATATAGCTTGTAGGTGAGGGGTGATGATGTATCCACCACAAACTGGGTTTGTGACCAAGTATGGTCAAAAGCTGAGTGCTTTATGCGGGGACCTAGGCAACCGGCAGCTTCCGCGGAGGAAGCTGCAGTAGTCGACAGGAATTCAGAACTGGGCTTGTTGGTGCCCTCCCTTTGTTCAGAGGATATCTGAGTGGGCGGGGTTTGGAGACAGAGGAGGGAATGGGGCCTTCCAGATCATGCATGGGCGAGCTGGAGGTTCCAACCAAACACTCTTAACTGCTGAGCCATCTTCCGGTCTTTCAGAGTTCATTCCTATTCGTCCCCAGGGCCACAAATAGTCAAAAGCTCTATGTGTCCTGGTTTTTTTGTCTTAATTTTTTTTTTAATTCTATATATGTCTGTGTGAGGGTATGTCATGTGTGAGTGCAGGGGCCCTTGGAGTGAGTCCAAAGGAGGGTGTCAGAGCCTCTGGAGCTTTAGTTACAGGCAGGTCTGAGCTACCTGACATGGGTGCTGGACACTAAACCTGAGTCCTCTGGAAGAGCAGTGCATGCTCTTAACTGCTGAGACATTGTCTTAGTTAAGGTTTCTGTTGCTGTGAAGAGACACTATAACCACAGCAACTCTTATAAAAAGAAACATTTACAGTTTCAGAAGTTTAGTCCATTTTCACTGTAGTGAGATAAGATAGCGGTGCAGGCAGACATGGTGCTGGAGAAGGAGCTGAGAGGCCTACATCTTGATCCGCAGGCAGCAGAGGGAGTCTGTCACAGTGGGCATAGCTTGAGCATAGGAGACCTCAAAGCCTGTCCCCACAGTGACACACTTCCTCCAATAAGGCTACACCTACTCCAACAAGGCCACATCTCCTAATAGTGCCAGTCCCTATTATGCCAGTGTATTATGGGGACCAAATACATTCAAACCACCACAGCTCTCCATCTCTCCAGGCCCTGCTGATTGGCTTTCTTTGAGAAGGGTCTCACTGTAGAGCCCTGACTAGCCTGGAACTTGCTATGTAGATGAGGCTGGCCTCAAATTCACAGAGATCCACCAGCCATTGGTTTCCCCAGGACTAGAGTTAACGATGACTGCGGACTGTCATGTGGGCACTGGGACTGGAATTGGGTCCTTTGCAAACACAAGTATGTCTTACCATGGAACCATCTCTGTAGCCCCCAGTACTGGACTTTTTGATGACAGTCCTGGTTGGACTGAAAGTGTGGAAGTTCTTATCTCTTGTTAAATGATTTAGCAGTAACTACAAGCTGGTAGCTCTCCAGAGCTGACACCTAGGACAGTGCCTCCAAAGCCCTCTGAATGAGCTCCTGCCACTTTGTTACCCAGCATCCAGACACCAGGCTTCTGTGGAAACAGCAGGCTACGAAGTTCCTGAGTGACCCCTCTCTGTTCTGAATTCTTTTGTTGTTGTTATGTTTCGAGACAAGGTTTCTCTGTATAGTCTTGGTTGTCCTGGAACTCATTCTATAGACCAGGCTGGCCTTGAACTCAGAGATCCACCTGCCCCTGCCTCCCAAGTGCTGGGATTAAAGGTGTGCATCACCACCGTGCAACTCTGTCCTCAATTCTTATGAAGGGAGATTTACAGATGTTCCCTAAGTTAGTAAGCAATTCTCTTTGGCTTTTATGACCAGTCTAGTGGTGGGCATGTGGACCAAGCCTAGGTTTTGTTTAGCTGCTAAGAGTTGCCAGGTAGATCAATGCAGAGTGAACATTTTTTGCATGACCTAGATCCAGCTATGCCTGAAAGTCATTTCTCTGGACTTTCAGTTATGGTAGTGAATCAAATCCTTTCTTGAATATATAAAAACTTTTTTTTTTAAAGATTTATTTATTATGTATACATTGTTCTGTCTGTATGTATCCCCACAGGCCAGAAGAGGGCACCAGATCTCATTACAGATGGTTGTGAGCCACCATGTGGTTGCTGGGAATTGAACTCAGGACCTTTGGAAGAGCAAGCAGTGCTCTTAACCTCTGAGCCATCTCTCCAGCCCCGAATATATAAAAACTTTTAAAAAAAATTAGAAAAAGTCTTAAATACCCAGCCATTGCACTATGGTGGCTTCCTGTTGTTTGTTTTTTCCTTAAGATAAAGCTGTTAGGGCTGGAGAGATGGCTCAGAGGTTAAGAACACTGGCTGCTCTTCCAGAGGTCCTGAGTTCAATTTCCAGCAACCACATGGTGGCTGACAACCATCTGTAATGAGATCTGGCGCCCTCTTCTGACATGCAGGCATATATGCAGACAGAATGCTGTGTACATAATAAATAAATGAATCTTTTTTTTTTTTTTAGATAAAGCTGTTAGGTCTTAGGCAGTCCATATCCAAAAATGAATTCAAGCTGCACTATAGAAGGATTTCTGGCTTTTGAATAAAAGCCAGCGTTCCTCAGGAACTTGGGAAACGGGTTCCGCATCTCCAAAAGGAGTCATTTTCCTTGCCTCTGGCAGAAGGAAGGGACATGGCTGTCCGTTGACACTCACCTGTGGTTTCTTTCATACCAAAGCCCATACTGGCCTCCAGGCTCTTCAGTCCCTATTCACAAGTACTTGTTATGCGTTTCAAAACCACCACCCTAGTCTCCTAGCCCTTCCCACCTCCTCCTCTACGCTCAGCTCCCTCGGCTCCCAGGGACAGCCTAGCTGCTGTCTCTGTTGCTAGCCTCTTGCTCTCTTGCCATTCTCCGCTGTCTCCGCTCTCTCCTGCCCTGCTAGCCCTGGTCATGTCCAGTTTTTACTTCCGCTCTGGACTCTCCCAGACGCCTCAGGATAATCTCTCTCTCTTATCCACAACCAAAACCTTTCTCCCTCCCACCCCCTGCTGGGCATGGTGGCACATGCCTAGGTAGAGGCAGACGGGTCTCTGAGTTGGAGCCAGCCGGGGTAACACAGAGCAATTGTGTCTCAAAAAACTAAACCAAACCAAGCCAAGCCAAATTCCCCCCTACTGGAGCAGCCATTTTAATGGTTTCTTTACTCCCCCCCCCCCCACGGCACCCACACACACACAGAAGCTAGCCCGAAACTCCTAAGAGACCCACCAGCCTCTGCCCACCAAGTGCTGGAATTAAAGGTCTGTGCCATTGTGTTGGTTAATTTTATGTCAGTTTTACACAAGCTTGAGACACTGGGAAGAGGAACTCTCAGTTGAGAAAATGCCCCCATAAGATTTGTCTGTAGGCAACACTATTTTTGTTTGTTTGTTTTGTTTTTTCCAAGACAGGGTCTCACTGTATAGCTCTGACTCTTCTGAAACTCGATATGTAGACCAGGCTGGCTTTGAACTCATAGAGATCCACCTACCTCTGTCTCCTGAGTGCTGGGGTTAAAGGCATGTGCTTTGTAAGGTGTTTTCTTGATGATTATATAGGAGGGCAAGCTCACTGTGTGGGGGATGGCGGGTGGGGGTGTGTGTGCCTGGATGTTAAAAAGCAGGCTGAGAAAGTCATGGAGACCAAGCCAGTAAACAGCACACTTATGGCTTCTGCTTCAGCTGCTTACAGGTTCCTGTGTTGACTTCTCTCCGTAATGCAGTGTGACCTGAGATGGGGTGTAAGCTGAAATAAACTCTTTTTTCCCTTAAATTGTGTTGGTTTTGCTTATGGTGCTTTACTGAAGCAATAGAAACCCCAAGATAGCCACCATCCCTGGTCTTCTTGTGGCATTTTGATTGTCTAGCACACATCCATTTTCCTTTCTGTGGTAATAGCAACTCTGATTTCCTACTTGCTTGCTGAATCCTTATGTTGATTCAGTAACTTGTCCTGACTGGGGCCGTGAGGGAATGAAGGAAAAATAAACACAGTCACACCAAAGAGCTGGAATCAGGTAGGCTTGGTTCTCTGGTGGAGAAGCCTCAGCCACCTGGAAGCTCAGCATGTTTATTATACAGAATTGAACAGGGTGGCAGGGTTACTGCATCGAGCTGAACAAGGAGGCGGGGCTACTGCATAGAGCTGAACAAGGAGGCGGGGCTACTGCATAGAGCTGAACAAGGAGGCGGGGCTATTGCATAGAGCTGGACAAGGAGGGGGGCTATTGCATAGAGCTGGACAAGGAGGCGGGGCTACTGCATAAAGCTGAACAAGGAGGCGGGGCTATTGCATAAAGCTGAACAAGGAGGCGGGGCTACTGCATAAAGCTGAACAAGGAGGCGGGGCTATTGCATAGAGCTTAACAAGGAGGCGGGGCTGTTGCATAGAGCTGAACAAGGAGGCGGAGCTATTGCATAGAGCTGGACAAGGAGGCGGGGTCATTGCATAGAGCTGAACAAAGAAGCAGATTTAGCTAATCTTGGTAGAGGCAGTCTCCATAGCATAGCAGTCTTTAGGCTATAAATATCTAAGGGGAGAAAGCTATGGTAAACATTTTCTTTACACACTATCAACATCCACACATGGACCACAGGAAGGCTTTGCCATCTGTGGCGGTTTGAGTAAGAATCGCCCCATGGGCTCATACATTTGAACCACCAGTGACTAGAACTCTGTGACAGGATTAGACGGATTGGAGGAAGTGTGCCATGGAGGGGCTGGGGGCGGGCTTTGAGGTCTCAAAAGCCCATGCTAAGCCTAGTTCTTTTTCTGTCTTCCTGCTGCCTATGGATCAGGATGTAGCTCCCCTCTACCTCCCCAGCACCATGTCTGCCTGAGTGTCACCAGGTCCCCACCATGATGGTAATATAGATACTAAATCTCTGAAACTGTGAGCAAGCTCCCAATTAAAGGCTTTCTTTCATTAGAGTAGCCTTGGTCATGGCGTCTCTTCACAGCAACAGAACACTGGCTAGTACTATCCCTCTGAGTCTCACCCTGAGAAGGCTTTTCCATTTTCCCATGGGTCTTGGCTATGGTTCTTGGTGTGACTGTCTATTGTCGACAACACATACTCACTCAGGTCTCACGCGCTTAGGGCTTCCTCCACTCCTCTCCCTCCCTCCCTCCCTCCCTCCATCCCTCCTTCTCTTTCTTCCTGCCTATACAAGGTCTCACTATAAAGCCCCAACTATCCTAGGACTCACTATAAAGACCAGGTAAGCTTCTAACTCAGAGATCCTCCTGCCTCTGCCTCCTGAGTTGCTGGGATTAAAGGCGTGCACCATCAGGCCTGGCCAGCACCGGTTCCTTGTCAGTGAATCTCCCTGTTTTTAGGCCCATGAGCTCTATGTACCTTCTGTTCATCAACAGCTGATTATATCACCAGCACCAGCCAAGTATCTGAACTGTATCCCCTAACCACTCTGACTGGTTTAGAGACAGTTACCTGCCCTAACTGTGGTCGTTTGAATGTAATTGGCCCCCATAATCTCATAGGGAGTGGCACTATTTGGAGGTGTGGCTTTATTGGAATGGGTGTGGCCTTGCTGGAAGAAGTGTGTCACTGTAGGGGTGAGCTTCGAGGTTTCCTATGCTCAGGATACTGCCCAGTGTCTCAGTCAACTTTCTGTTGCCTGCTAGATGTAGGACTCTTAGCTACTACTCCAGCACCATATCTGTCTGCATGTCGCCACGCTCCCCACCATGATAATGATGGACTGAACCTCTGAAACTGTAAATGAGCCATCTCAATTAAATGTTTTCTTTTTAAGACTTGCCGTGGTCATGGTGTCTCTTCACAGCAATAGAAACCCTAAGACACTAACTCTATTTATTTATTTATTATTTTTGAGACAGTGTCTCTGACTCTGAACCTGTGGGATTATATTATCTTCCTCCAGCCTCCAAAACAGGGGTTTTGTGTGGGGGTTTGAATGAGATGTTCCCCATACATCTCAGGCATTTGAATATTTGGTCCCCAGGTGGTGCGTGGCCTTCTTTGGTGAGACTTAGGAGGTGTGGCCTCGCTAAGGAAGTGTGTCATTGGAGACCAGCTTTGAGCTTACAAAGATGTCTATTTCTAGTATACTTCCTTTGCTTCCAGTTTGTGGTCCAAGGTGTGAACTCTCAACTGCTGTTCCAGCTACCTGTGCCTGCTACCATTCATCACCACCATGGACCATTATCCCTCTGGAACTTTAAGCCCCAAAGAAGACTGTTATTCTGTAAACTGCTTTTAGGGCAGCGATCGAAAAGTCATTAGTACAGTAGGCTGGACTGTCAGTGTGATGAGAACAGGAGACAGAATCTGGCCAGGCTGTTGGGGGAGTGCTGGGAAAGGAGTACTTTTGCCTCTTGTCCTTGGTAATCAGCTCTGTCTTGGCCAGAAGCCTGGAATGTTCTTGTTTCTGTGAGAAGTTCGTCCCCAGTCACAGGCCAGGAATACCAACAATGTTTAAATGCACTGGTCTGTGTTCTGGCTTCCTGTTTTTATCTTCCTTCTCCTTCTACACAGTAACTTAATGAGCACAGCTACCTGGAAGGGCTGTGTGAACAGATCTTCATTAGCCTCCGAGGCTGTGCGCCAGAATCTAGCCAGACACTGGGATGGAGAGAGAGGCACACGAACACCTTGGGGTGGGTCACCTGGCTCAGGCCAGGTCACTCCTCATGCCTTAACCCAGCAAGTCTCTAAAGTTAGTAAACAAACAAACAAAGAAACTAAACTCTTAGATAGAGACCTTCTCCTCCTAATGGGAGCTCTTCCCACCTCCAACCCATACAATAAATGAATAAAAATGTAACAAAAAATTTAAGTTCTAACTCAGTAGTAGAGAACTGAATAGAGTTTTCCAGGGGTGGAGGGAACCAGGGAAGTGTTGATCACTGGATGCACCTTTTCAGTTAGGTAAGAGAGATACAGGCAAAGATCTACTGTAAAATGTGGTAACTAGTTAAAAACAATCAGTGCTACACTCACTAAAAGACTGGGGTTTGGGGCTGGAGAGATGGCTCAGCTGTTAAGAGCACTGACTGCTCTTCCAGAGGACCTGGGTTCAATTCCCAGCACCCACATGGCAGCTCACAACTGTCCTTGACTTCTGTCCTAGGAGATCTGACACCCTCACACAGACATCCATGCAGGCAAAACACCAATGCACATAAAATACAAATAAATAAATTATAATAAGAAAAGATTGGGTTTTAAGTGCTTTCACCGAAACAGGCACTTAGAAGCGTCTTTTGCTAAAAAGGCATCAATTCCTCCCACGGTCCCTGTGTTTGGCATTGTTCTGTTGCTGTGGAGAAGCACCATGACCAAAGTCAACTCTTATAAAAAGAAAGCATTTAATTGGAGGTAAAGAGAGAGCAAGATTTGCCTTGGCACGGGCTTTTCAAACCCTCCTTCTCCAATAAGGCCACCTCTCATAATCCTTTCTAAACAGTCCGCCAACCGAGAAGCGAACATTCACATCTTTATTCACACCACCACAAACACCAGATGCACAGATGTTCAAGTTCTTTAGCTAAAATGGGGATAAGATTTGCATATAGCCTACCCATATCCTCCCAGGAGAGAGAGAGAGGGGGTGGGGTGGGGGGAGGTTCCAGGCCTTGGGCTTCTTATGTAGGGGAGAGTGACTAAACTTTTGGTCTGTCTCCCCTCGCCCCACCTCCACCCCTAAGGAATAGGATTGCAGGTATGCACCGTCATATCTAGTTTATGCTGTACTAGGGATCTAACCCAGGGCTTCGTCCATGCTATGCTGCCGTTTGAGATATATCCCCAGCCTCACCCCACATACTTTAAATCATGTTTTACTTTAATAAAATTATTAATTTAACTTTATGTGCATTGGTGTTTTGCCTGCATGCATGTCTTTGTGAGGGTATTGGAACCCCTGGAACTGGAGTTACAGACAGTTATGAGCTGCCATGTGGGTGCTGGGAATTGAACCTGGGTCCCCTGGAAGGGTAGCCAGTGATCTTAACTCCTGAGCCATCTCTCCAGTCCCCATCTGTTTTACTTTTATTTATTTATTTATTTATTTATTTAGATTTATTTATTTATTATGTATACAGTGTTCTGCCTGCATATATGTCTGCAGGCCAGAAGAGGGCACCAGATCTCATTACAGATGGTTGTGAGCCACCATGTGGTTGCTGGGAATTGAACTCAGAACCTTTGGAAGAGCAATCAGTTCTCTTAACCTTTGAGCCATCTCTCCAGCCCCCCTGTTTTACTTTTAATACTGAATACAATACAAATATTAATAGTTATCAGTCTGTTTAGAGTATAGTGGCTATAAAGTCATTCATTTCTAATACAGATGCACTCTCTACACTATTTTTTTTTAAGTTTTAAAGATTTATTTACTTTACTTTATGTGCATGAGTGTTTTGCATGTATGTATGTGCACCATGTGCAAGCCTGGTGCCCACAGAGGTCAGAAGAAGGCATCAGATTGCCTGGAACTGGAGTTACAGACGGTTGTGAGCCATCATTGTGGGTGCTGAGAATTGAACCCAGTCCTCTACAAGAGAAATAAATGTCCTTAATTGCTGACCTATCTGTCTAGCCCTTTCTATACTATTTTCATTTGGGGCTGGTGGAACCTGTGGCTGTGGGAACTGAAGATATAAAGGGTGTTATGTTTCATCTTTTAAATACCAACTCAGAACAATTTAGAATCACCTGGGAAGGTAGTCCCAGTGGAGGACTGTCTAGATCAGGCTGGCCTTCGAGGATGTTGGTGGGGAGGATTATCTTGAATAGCGGGAAGATTTGCCCACTCTGAGTGGCATCCTCCCTGAGCAGAGGCTCTAGACTGTCTAAGAACAGAGAGTGAGCTTAACTCTAGTGTGTATTCGTTAATCCATCTGCATTAAGACTGAATGCAACCATGCGCTTCAAGCTCTTGACACCTTGGCTCCACCATGAGGGCTGTAACCCAGAACCGAGAACTACAGTAAGCCCGTTCTCCTTAAATAGCTTTTCTTCCAGGGTATTTTATCCTAGCAGCAGGAAAAGAAACTAAGGCAAAGGATGAACTATTTGGATTATGTCTAAGTACAGAAAACACAACACAAACAAAACCTGTGCACAGAACCCAAAGACATAAAAAAGGAAAGGGGAAGGGGGGAGGAGAAGGGGGAGGGGCAGTGCTTACAGTCAGCACTGGCAAGTTTCTAGAAAACTGTTTTTTTAGAAGTCCATAACGTGCTTGACAAATCGTCTTTCTACATTAATGTAACCGTAAAAAATATCAACCAAAGAGTAAATTGCTTATTTAGCCTTTTTCAAACTTGAACATTTGAAATGATGATGATGTACGTGTGTGTCTGTGTATCGTGTGTATAGACAAATGGCACGCGTGTGGAGGGCAGAGGACAGTTGTGTGGAGTCAGTTCTCTACGTCCACTTTTATGGAGGCTCTGGGGATTGAACTCAGGCTGCCGAGCTTACACGACTAACCGTGCTATTAATTGCTGAGCTATTTTCTTTTCCTTTTTTTAATTTAAGTGGATACGTATGGGTGTTTTGCCTGCACGGATGTGTGTAATTCACTTGTGGGCCCGGTGCCCAGGGAGGCTAGGAGAGGACATCAGATCCCTTAGGATTGGCGTTACAGATGGTTATGAGCTCCCCTACAGGTGCTGGACTTTGAAATCCAGTCCTCTGGAAGAGCAGCTGGTGCTCTTAATCACGAGCCATCTCTCCAGCTCCTTGCTGAACCATCTTGCTGGCCCTTTTTACTTAAAGACACTTGGGGTGGGTGTGTGTGTGTGTGTGTGTGTGTGTGTGTGTGTGTGTGTGTGTGTGTGTGTGTGTAGGAGTATTCCTGTGTGCACACCTATTGTGAATACTAGGCAAGCACCCTACCGCTGAGCTAAATCCCAACTTCTCTCTGTGACAGAAAGATGAAATATCTTGCACAGATGTTCAAAGAAAATACAAGTTCAATCCACTGTAGGTGAGGGCACCAGGTTGCCATACTTTTGTGAGGACAATTTGCAGGAGTCGGTCTTCTCCTTTGATCACGTGGTTCTCAAGCTCCGGTCAGCAGGCTTGGTGGCAGCCACCTTTATCTGCTGAGTCATCTCTCCAGTCCAAATTTTAACTTTATTTTATCAGAAATTTCTGTATAGTTTATGGTAGACAATGACCAAATAGACTATTTACCTATACTTTATGCATTCATGACATATATCGTTTTCTTTTTTTTGGACATTTCTAGGCTACACGGTGTAGATGTAACCAACTGTCTTATTAAATCAGAAACAATGTAAAAGAGAAAGCCAAGAGGTCAGAGCTCAGAGCTAAAATCTCACCCTTCCTCCTGCTGTGTCCCAGCTTCTCGAAAGAGAGCTATATCCTGTGTGTAAGTCGTTTTTTCTAGTCATTCTGCCTTCTCATTGGTTGTAAACCCAAACACGTGACTACCTCGTCACTGTCTGAATGTACAGCCCCCTAGGTCTTAAAGGCATATGTCTCCAATGCTGGCTGTATCCCTGAACACACAGAGATCTATGGGATTAAAGGCATGTGCCACCACCGCCACACTCTGTCTATGGCTCTAATAGCTCTGACCCCCAGGCAACTTTATTTATTAACATACAACCAAAATCACATTTCAGTACAATTAGAATACCACCACATTTCCCCTTTTCTATTTTAATAAAAAGAAAAAAAAGCAAAAGGTTATAACAAAAGAAAAACTATATACAAAAGTACAATAACTATATACAATATATACTAGTAATAAATACCTAAACAGGTATTTGATAAATCAGAGAAAATAATTCCATTATCTATCCTATTTTGGTAAATCCAAGATGTATTTAATGCACTTTCTATCCTAATTAATTTTCAACTATAACTAACTAATCTTCAACCATAACTAACTAATCTTCAACTCCCTCAGAGACCCAAGAAGGGAATAATATTAGCTAACAAAAATAAAAACAGGAAGTGCATGCAAGCAACTTCTAAAAAATTTGTGAGTTGACAGAAACAGCCAGCTGCCTGGGCAGTCACCTGAGGTTTCTCCATAGTGTTGGGGCATCATCTTCAGCCTATAGGCTTAGTGTATCTGACAGACTCATTTGTGAAGTAGGATGTACACAAGGTCAACAGTTCAACCTCACATTGGGTGAGAGCAGTCCATGTACCAGAAACACCTGAATTCCACTAGTGTCCTGTCATGATTCAGGATTTTAAATTCTGGAAATTGTTGACAGTTTTTTAATTCAGCTGTTCATTCTTCTTGGCTGTGTATATATGGCTTCATCTCAGCAACATGGTTTATCTTTGAATTTTTTCAAATGTAAACCTCAAAAAAAATAATTCCACATATAAGTGGACCCCTGCAATCAAATCCAGGTTGTTCAGGGGTCAACTGTATAGTCATTATTCCATCATGTAAATTCACTGTGTCTCAATATAGTCATCTGCAAAGTAAGGAAGTCGAGGGGGTCTGGGGAGATGGCTCCATAGTTAAGAGCTTGTAGTGCTCTTGCAGAGAACCTGAGTGCTTCCCAGCACCCATGTTGGATGGCTCACAACTCTCTGATGCCTTCTTCTGCACTCCAAGGGCACCTGCACTCACACTCGCGCGCGCGCGCGCACACACACACACACACACACACACACACACACACACACAAATTGTAGACTTAAAATATAAAGTAATACATTTTATTACTACTATTAATAATAATGTAAAGCTGATGGTTGAGGATGTAACTCAGTAGTACAGACTAGCCTGGTCTGATCCCCCAGCATCACAAAAAGTCGTAATGTAAACTAAGGAGCTTGTGTTGTGACAGCTCAGAGGCGGGCAGAGCACCTGAGACAGTGCCATTCATCACTCAGGTACAGGGGCACACACCAGACAGTCATCTCCACGTGCTGAACACACAGGAGTTTCAGTAACAGCCAAAATGAGGGAGCAAAGTGGACTCCCAGCACCACTGGGCTAAACTGAAACATTGCGTTATAGCAGTGGTTCTCAACCTTCCTAACTCTGTGACCCTCTTAACACAGTTCCTCATGTTGTGGTGACCATAAATTTATTTTTGTTGTTACTTCATAACTATAATTTTGCTATGTTTATGCATTGTAATGCAAATATCTGTGTTTTCCAATAGTCTTAGGCCACCCCTGTGAAAGGGTCATTTGACCCCCAAAGGGGTCGTGACCCAGGGGTTCAGAACCATTGTTTTAGAGAAAGAGCGGTAACTTCTACCTCCTCTCCTTTCTACCGGATCTAAAAATGGGATCAGGAGGCTAGACAGGGAGGAGGTTCACAGCTCCACGCCCCAGGAGTGTAGGAGGCAGTCTCCACGGGACCGTATGTCTTAGTTACTTTTCCTGTTGCTGACGCCTTTAGTCCCAGCACTCAGGAGGCAGAGACAGGAGGATCTCTGTGAGTTGGAGTACAGCCTGGTCTACAGAGTGAGTTCTAAGGACAGCCAGAGCCACACAGAGAAACCCTGTCTCAAAAAACAGAGAGACACAGACACAGACACATACACACAGAGAGCCAGAGAGCCAGAGCCAGAAGAGAGCCACAGACACACAGATACACAGACACACACAGACACAGACACAGACACACACACACACACACACACACACACACACACACAGAGAGAGAGAGAGAGAGAGAGAGAGAGAGAGAGAGAGAGAGAGAGAGAGAGTTGGCTCATAGCTCAAGGGTACATCATGATGGGGATGCTGCATTGGAAGTCAGGAAACAGAAGGATGAATGCTGGTGCTCCCTCTTTTTAAACAGTCCAGAACCCCAGCCTAGGAAACGGTGCTACTTTCCTTTAGGATGGATCATCCTCTCTCAACTAACCTAAGATAATCCTCACAGGCACGTCCAGAGGCCCACCTAATCTAACTAGTCCCTTACAGATGTGCCTGGAGGTGTGTCTCCTAGGTGATTGTAGACATCAAATTCACAATCAATATTAACCGTCACTCCTATAATACAAATTCACAATCAATATTATCCGTCACTCCTAAATACAGAGAAGTCTACAAGAGGGGAGCTGGAGAGAAGGCTTAGCAGTTAAGAGCGTTTACAGTTCTATCAGGAGACCAGTGTTCAGATCCCAGCATCCAAATCAGATGGCTTAAAGATACCCGTAACTGCAGCTCCCAGGGATCCAGAGCCCCCTTCTAGCCTCCATGGGTACCTACATACACACACATTCACAGACACATACACATACAAATAAAACAAATAAATCTTAAAAAAAAAAAAGAAAGAAAAAGAAAAGAGGACACAAGGGAGGTCTGGTGTGGTGGCTTTGCCTACAATCCTCAAACTTAGGAGTACTAGGCAGGAGGATGGCTGAGGGTTCAGCCTAGGCTGCACAGCAAGACCGGCCTGGGATATGGGGGAGAATTGTCTCAGAAGGGGAGGGGGGAAAGAGGGATCCCAGAAGAGAGTAGGTAGAAGAACTAGGCCAGGCCTCTCTCATGCAGAGCAGGCCTGAGCCCGGTCTTCTTGGCTGATTTAACCAGCCCAAGATCACATTTAGTTGTTTGCTAGACTTCAAGGCCGGAAGCAGCTTGTGAAAAAGCTGTTGTACAGGCTGCTGCCGGGAGGCTTGGCCACGGAAAGTCTCTTCTTCATGTTCCATTAGAGATTTAAATTTATCTCGGCCCCCACAGACCTTGGGCTTGTTCTGTTCTGCTGCTGCCTCCACCTCCGGATGCTGGGGTAGCCGAATGGTTTCCCAGCTGGGGATGGAAGCCAGGCTTGTACGCGGTAGGCAAGCACTTCACAACTGAGCCGAAACCTAGCTCCTCTGTTCCCTTTTCAATAGCAAATTACTATTAACATCCAGATTCTAGGTGTATATATAGTCCTTGAGCTTTTGTGTGTGTTATGTATGTATGTGTGTATGCATGTATATATATGTGTGTATATATGTCTGTATATGTACATGTATGTGTATGTATGTATATACACTATGAGTCCAAGGGACTGAACTCAGGTCATCAAGCAGGCACCTTTACTTGCTGAGCCACGTTGCTGGCCTAATGACAAAATATTAAACCTGGAAACACATCAACAATGAGTACTTGAGATAGTAACATATGTAACAGAACTGTGGAATTTGAAAAGCTCTGCCAGTATGCTTATGTAGGGTATCTTTCACGGTTTACCTAGAAGCCCAAGGGAGTGCTGGGCCTACAGTGTAATTAAATAGGCTACACTAACCATCTTGCAGCTTATGTTGGGTAAGGTGATGGAGCCTTGACAGGAGGAAATTAAAAAAGCAAAAGCTTCGTCATTCCCTGTTTAGTTAGGACCGAGACCACCACCAGCTTGGCTGTGTGCAAAATCTTTAGAAAGATGTAGCAAGCTGGGTTTTAGAACCAGGGCAATCACAAAGGACAGATGTAGATATTATAGATAAAGAGAACCAGGCTCAGAAGCCTGCACTGAATGTTAAAATGCTACCACCGAGCTAACGCTTGCTTCAGCACAGAATCCTCACAATCACCCGTATGTACATTTAGAGGTTATTATGCCCCTGCACAGTCAAAGTTCTGTATGCACTACAAAACAGTTAGTTTCAGGGCCAGAATCAAAAGTGGACTTGTGCAGGACATGGTGCTGTATGCCTTTAATCCCAGCACTTGGGAGACAGACCCCCCTACACCCCCCACCTCCCCACCCCCGTCCCATCTCTTGAGTCAGAGGACAGCCTGATATTAGCTCCAGGTCAGCCAAGAATAGACAGTGGGATTGTCTCAGAAAAAAAAAAAAATTAAAATTACATGCAACTTTTTTTTTGGAGACAGGTGTGTGTGTGTGTGTGTGTGTGTGTGTGTGTGTGTGTGTGTGTGTAGCTTTGGTTGTCATAGAACTAGCACTGTAGACCAAGCTGGCCTTGAACTCACGGAGGTACATCCGCCTGTGCCTCTGCCTCCTCGATTGCTGGGACTAAAGGCGCGCGCCACCACCGTCCGGCTAAATGAAAGTCTTACTCTTTTTTCTTTCGTTTTGACAGGGTCTCACTATATAGCTCTAAGCTGGCCCGGAACTCGCTATGTAGACCAGGTTGGCCTCCTGGGATTAAAGCCACCACGCCCGGCTTGGAGTTGTTTGATTTCAAAACCGAGACTCCTAAGTTGCATGCGTGCACATTTTAGTTTATTTTTTTTAAAAAAAGAGGTGCGCGTAGCACTTGTCCCAGTTTCTAAGGGAAGCTACCGAGGGTCACGAATTTGAGGCCAGCATCTGGCAACATAGCGAGTTCCTGTTTGAAAAAAAAAAGGAAGTGGGAAGCGGTGAAGCCGAAACAACGAAAGCATCCCGGCCGGCTGCAACCGGAGGTACGGAATAAACGCAAGGTTTGCAACAGGGGTGGGCGTCTCCGCCAAGGCCTAGGGGCAATGACACATGCCGCCTCGGGCCCTCCAGGTGGCTTTCGGTCTCCCCAGCCGGCTGCCCCACCCCTCCCCACCGCACACCTGCGCTCCTTCACCGGCCGCCCTCGACTGCAGGCGGCTAGGCCGCGCCCTTGGTCCCGAGACACCTGGGACCGAGCCACCGCCCCGCACGCCGGGCGCAGCGCCGGAAGCAGAGAGCAGCGAGAGGGCGCGCCAGCGCCGGCCAATGCTCATTGGCCTTCTCGGCTGCCAATCACCACTCGCTCGGCGGAGCGGCGGGCGGACGGGGACTTCCGGCGTGGGAGGAGCGACGGGCCGAGGGCGGGGCCTCGTGGAGGAGGAAGCAGGCCAAGCCGGGCGGCGGCTCTCCAAGGCGAACCATGGACAGCCAGGGCAGGAAGGTGGTGGTGTGCGACAACGGCACTGGGGTAAGACCCGGCGGGGTGGCCGCGAGTATGTGCGGGGTGCGCGTGGACCCTCGGCTGCGGGGCTGCGCTGCGGGGGCGCGGGCGGGCGAGCGGGCGGGTTCTCGGGGGGCGCTCGCTGGGGGCGCGGGCGGGCGGACGGGCGGGCGCTCGCCGTAGCCGCGGGTGAGCCGGTGGCCCGGAGCTAGGTGGTCCTCAGTGCACCCCGAAAGCGGCGAGGCCGCTCCCCAAACGCCCCCGGGCGTCCGCCCGCGCCCCGAGAACCGTGGCCCTGCGTGGGTCTGGGTGGGGGTGGGCCCGGTTCCTGGGTGGTGAGAGGTCTCCATTTCGGAGCCTCGCCTGTGTCCATACAAGACCCAGCGGCCTTCCTCTTCCTGTGTAGCTGAAGATGCCGAATGCGAGGCAGGAAACGGGTTCCGCAGAGAAAAGGGGAAGTGCTGTCAGGCCCTGGGCCGCGGCCCTCGCTCTCGGCCTCCCGGCTGCCCCAGGAGAGTGTGTGGGCTGTCCTTGTCGCCTGTGGTTTGGAGGGACGGTGGGCAGCTCCAGCTTCACCCTTTGCTCTGCATGCAACCCCTCATAGATCGTCGTTTCCGTGGGAAGACTTAGGAGACCTCGGATCTCTCCAGTTAATTCTGGTGGGAAGTGAATCAGTTCTGGTGCCTCCTCCCTGCCTTCCTCCCCCCCCCCCCCATCAGTGCAGGATACAGACCTTAGTCTTAAAGATCCTAAAACTGTCCAAATCAGACTAAAGCGCTGATTTAGAACCTATTTGCAAGTGGTTTCTTTCTGCCCTTGTTTAAAAATGTGTTCGGAGCATCAGTTCCCAATTTTGAAGATGGAAATGTTTCTTTTGAATGAATTCTTTAGTGGTTTCTAACTATTTTAGTGTTGCAACAGTTTGTGACTTTTCTCTGCCACAAATGTGACAATATGAATTAAAGATTTTACTTGAACTATCGCTTTGGAAGCCAGGTTGTTGAGGGGGGTAAGGACCTGATACTCACTGCCATTCTACTGCCCTTGATTGAATTTATTACAAACTTTGACAATTATTGTACAAGCTTCATTTAAGCTAAGTTAAATTTGGACTAGAATAGAATAAGTATTGTAATACAGAGGGACATCCTTACCACTGCTGTGGTGATATGCCTAAGATTTAGAAACATAAAAGTTTTTAAGCAAACCCATTTATGTGTCTTCATTAAAGATATTTATGTTTGCAGACTTCATGTAGGGATACATAAAATGCATTTCATATTCTTTGAGATAAAGGATAAAGCAGTGAGGAAAGTTAGGTAGAGTTTCATAAAGCTTCTAAATTATCAGGAGAAAGATTTTTTAAACAAAGCATGTATTGTTGCATTCTATTTAAACTAAATTATAAACATTTAAACTTTTATAAAATTCTTATTTAAAAAAGTGCTCATTAAAAAAAATACTACTTAGGGCTGCGTGGTGGTGGTGCCCGCTGCGAATGCTTTTAATCCCAGCACTTGAGAGGCAGAGGCCGGTGGATCTCTGAGTTTAAGGCCAGCCTGGTCTACAGAGTGAGTTCCAGGATAGCCAAGACTACACAGAGAAAACCTGTATTGAACACCCCCCCCCCAAAAAAAAAAATTGCTATTTGGTACCAAAGAGATGGCTCAGCAGTTAAGAGCACTTGTCAATCTTGCAGAGGACCCGAGTTTGATTCCCATCATCTTGCATGGCAGCTTACAGCCTTCTGTAACTCTAGTTCCAGCATCCAGTGCCCTCTTCTGGCTTCCGTGGGTACTAGGCACATGTAGGGTACACAAGCAAATATGCGAGTAAAACACACATACACCTAAAATAGAAACAAGTCTTTAAAATGCTGTTAAAAGGACTGCCGTGCCGTGCTGGCATAGTCTTTTTATGCCAGCACTTGGGAGGCAGAATGGCTACATAGTGAGACTCCCCCCCCCCCTTTTTAAATCCTATTCATTTGGGCAAAAAGATCAGTTGCTGTGGAATAAATGAAGGGAAAAACATTTTGTATATGGTATTACTCTTGTAGTTATTAATAAACTTTAACTTTATGAATGAAATAGCTTTTTTTTTTTTTTTTCGTTTTTTCAAGACAGGGTTTCTCTGTGTAGCTTTTGTGCCTTTCCTGGGACTCACTTGGTAGTCCAGGCTGGCCTCGAACTCACAGAGATCCGCCTGGCTCTGCCTCCCGAGTGCTGGGATTAAAGGCGTGCACCACCACCGCCCGGCTGAAATAGCTTTGATACTCATATCCATTCATATATAGCTCTGACTTAAATCATATCATAGTTAGGAATGTTTGGTGTTTCTAAAAAAAAAAGTGAGGACTAAGAGCTGCTTAGAATCTGTTTTCTTAACTACTTATTCTTCTAAGTTCTTGGTTTTATTTAGGTACCTGAAGTTACGGTAATGTCTTTACAATTAAATATTAAAGAAGACATTAAGATTTGGGGTTTTGTTTTGTTTTTAAATCATGGCAAAGGGGCTAAGCACCTGTCCTTGAAGCCCTAGAACCCACATAAAGCTGGGACCATAATTCCAGTGCTTCTGCCATAAGGTAGGAGACAGAGAAGGGAGACCCTCTAAAAGCTTTTGAACTAGCTGGCGCTGTGTATGCAACAGTGGACAAGAAAAGAGCCAAAGATGAGGGCACGTGTGTGATGTCCTCTGATGTCCACATGTGCACCATAGCATGCATCCACACATGAACCCTTGTGCACACCGTACACTCGAGAGACTAGAGACTGGAGATGTTAGTGCATAAGCTAGAGTGCTTGCCTGATCTTTGAGAAACCTGGGGGTCCATCTCCAGCATCACACAAACCAAATGTGGCATATACCTATAATCCCTGCACATGGGAGGTGGTTGCAGAAGTATCTTAAGTCATTAATCAATGGTGGCTTCATTTACCTTTGTATACTTTAGATTTTAAAATGCGGTCTATTAGAGAAGTTGGTTTTTTTTTGTTTTTGTTTTTGTTTTTTTTAATGATGTTGGGGATTGAACCCAAGGATTTGGACACGGGAAGTAAATGTTCTTTCTGAGGTGTCCCCAACCCTAAAAAGTTAAATAAAAAAATATTTTTAAAAGATTTGTTATATTTTTGTGTGCATAGGTGTTTTGCCTGCATGTGTGTATGTGCACCATATGTGTGTCTGGTGCCCGAGGGGGTTGGATCCTCTGGTACCGGACTCTTGGATAATTATGAGGCACCTTGTGCGTACTGGGAATCAAACCTAGATCCTTTGCAAGAACAAGTGCTCTTGACTACGTCTCTCCAGCCAGAAGATATTAAAATTTTAATCCCTCTCACAGGCACATAATTGGATGTTGGAAGTAGAGATGTGTTCTTTTGATCACATGCTAGATGCTAGGCCTGCTCTATTTTCCCATTGCCCACAACTAGACCCTTGTCTCAGTAGCCCAGAGAAGGAAACCTGCTTTCTAGAATAGGGCTTCTGAAAGTAGCCATTTAGGCAAAAGTCAGGATACCTCTTTTCCTGTGAGATTTGATTCCTTTCAAATTGAGTCCAGGTTCCTGGTGTTAATATATGGTTAATATAAACTTCAATATAAACTCACCAACAGTGACATCATTCCCCAACAAAATGCAGATTTCCCAAGTGACTTCTGTGTTGCTGGCATAATGCTTAATAAAGTTGAATGGTTAGACATAGACATTTATAGTTCTAGAAGAATGTTATACTTAAAATTCACCTTTCTAATTGATTGTAGTCTGTTTTTTATCAGGCTTCTGCTAACTTATATGTTGGATTTAGGAATATTTTAAGTAAAAACAAAACAAGAATTTCACTGGGTGGTGGTGGCACACACCTTTAACCAGGCAGATCTCTGTGGGTTTGAGGCCAGCCTGGTCTACAGAGTGAGATCCAGAACAGGCACCAAAACTACACAGAGAAACCATCTCGAAAAACCAAAACCAAACAAACAAGAACTTGAGTTTTGCCTTGTGAAAGGCAGTAGTCTTATAGAACAACCATGGCCTCAAATAAGAATGGCCACTGTGAAGTTAAAGTATAAGCACCACCAACTATTAAGGGGAAAATACAAAACAAATGAGCTCAAAGGGGAGGTTAGAAATCCCAGTGAGTGTGATAGAGCATGTCTGTAACTCCAGTGCTTGGGGTGGAGAAGCGGAAGGATCAGGAATTCAAGATCAGCCTGGGCCACATGAGGCCTTGTCTCAAAAGACAAGAAAATCCTCCTGGGTGCCACTTCCAGCTCTTGGGAGACTAAAGCAGGAAAATCCCCAATTCAAGGCTAGCCTGGTCTACATAGTGATACCCTGTCTCCAGGGGCCCAGGAATCATTACACAAGAGGTGGTGGAAGGGGAGCCCAGGGCAGTGGGTGACCACAGGGAAACAGCACTGCTGGACACCAGGACTCAGCAGTGTGACAGCATGCACAAGACCCATGCCAACCAGGCCAGGTTCCTGCGTCCCACCCCAGCCAAGCAGACCGACAGACCGTTTTCTCTAATAATATAGCCCCTGAGAAGTCAGCCCCACTCCCATAGAGGGCTATGTACCCAAGTATATTTGGACATACTTGCCTTGGTGGAAAACAAAGACAGAGTTGAGTGGGAAGGGAGGGGGGGTTGACCTGGGGGCAGCACGGTGAATATGGTCAAAACATGTTTACAAAACTCTCAAAAAACTAATAAAATATTTAAAAATAAAATAAAAATGTTTTTGAATCTTTTTGTTAGTTTTGCTTTAGAGGCAGGTTTCTATGTGTGTAGCCCTGATTGTCCTGGAATTTGCTCTGTAAACCAGGCTGGCCTTGAACTCACAGAGGTCTGCCTGCTTCAGCCTCCTGCCTGCTGGGATTAAAGGCATGTGTCACACTGCCCAGCTTTGAATCTTTTTTAAGGAAAAGGTTGCTTTGATATCAAATGTAGACAGATCTTTTGTTCATTTTGCCTTAAGGAACACTGTGCCTCTTAACTATTTGATGACTCAGGAGGAAGTAGAGAGCCTGCTTAAACCACAGTGCTACAAGGAAGAAACTATATATGGTCAAATCTGTTCTTAACACAGCCTGTTGCACACAGAACTGTCACCAGCCTTAAAATGATGGACATGCAGGAGGAATGTCACTGATTAAAGTGACACCAAAAGAGTAGCATAGAAAAGGATATTTTCTTTGTATGTTGTTATATCATGGCTCTTTATTTATTTTTTTTTTTGAGTTTAGCTTGCCTATTAATTTTACGTTGCTGAATTGGATTGTTTTCATATTATTGGAGCCTAATGCATTCAAATTTGAAACAATGTACAACAGTATGGTTTTTACTGTATTGATGGAATGTCTTGTGCCTTTAGAAATGCTGGCACTGGACTCCCAAGACAGCATCTGCAACCACCAAGCTACTGCTTAGGCAGGAAGAGTGGGTAGGTGGTGATGTCTGTTTTTGAAAGAAGGGTCTGGAGTCTGGGCTGGCCTCCAGCTTGCCACATAGCTGGGGACAGCCTTGAACTTCTGTCCTTCCTTCACCTCTCATGTGCCACCGTGCCTGGTTTATGGGCTGGGAAACCAACTCAAGGCTTAGTGCATGGTAGGTGAGCACTGTGCTGTCTGAGCTACATCCCCACCCCCACCCCCTATTTGTAGTAGCTTTAATTTGAAGTCTGATTTTCCTCCTCCTGCTTTTGGTAAAGTGGTGAGAGTGGTTTAGAATGGTTGTTTCTGCAGTTTCAGGGCTCTCATTTTTGTCCTCTGGGGTACTTGGAAAAGGTTTCCTTGCTTAAAGTATATGGAGAACTTGAAGGGCCCTTGAGCTGACCAGCAGGTGAAGGTGCTTGTTGCCAACCTGAGTTAGATTCCTGAGAACCTATAGAGAAGGGGAACAATGTACCAGGGGACTCGTGTGTGCACACACACAGTTTTTAAAGTGTAGTTTAATTTTTTAAAATAATTTTTATGATTTAAAAAATTTTTAATTGTTTTATGTTTATGGGTGTCACTGGCATGCCTGATGCCCATGGAAGTCAAAAGAGGGCATCAGATCACCTGGAATTGTAGTTACAGACAGTTGTGAGCTGCCACATGGGTGCTGGGAATTATTGAACCCTAGTCTTCTAGGAAAAGTAGCTAGTCTTTTTTTTTTTTTTTTTTTTTTTTTTTTTTTTTTTTTTTTGGTTTTTCGAGACAGGGTTTCTCTGTGTAGCTTTGCGCCTTTCCTGGAGCTCACTTGGTAGCCCAGGCTGGCCTCGAACTCACAGAGATCCGCCTGGCTCTGCCTCCCGAGTGCTGGGATTAAAGGCGTGCGCCACCGACGCCCGGCCTTTTTTTTTTTTTTAAACTTTTATCTGCATTTATTTTATGCTGAATTTATCCCCATAAGTTTTTGTATCTTAAGTTTTTTCTTGAATATCTTTTTCCTATTTTGGTTTTTTGAGACAGGGTTTCTCTGTGTAGCTTTGTGCCTGTCCTGGAACTCACTCTGTAGCCCAGGCAGGCCTCGAACTCACAGAGATCCGCTTGCCTCTGCCTCCTGAGTGCTGGGATTAAAGGCGTGTGCAACCACCACCCAGCTCTGGGATATGTTTTTCTTCTGGCTTTAGAAAATTTGTTCCTTTTCAGTGAGGAGCATCTCAGTTTGACAGAAGGACCTCATGTATGGGTTAATCTGGCCATGAGCTCTGTAACTAGTGCTTTTAACTCCAGCCCCTAAAAAGAATTTTAAGATATGAACATCTGCACAGTTGTAATCAGAAGACGTTGATGTGACCTGACCCTTTCCTTTGCTATTGTGTATATGTGTGAGTGGCAGGGAGACCAATCAACCTTAGCAGTCTCCTCCCTGTACCAGGATTTACTTTACCCCTTCGTGGGGTCCCCTTCCCTTTCTTTGTGTAGATTAGCCCTCTAGTCACACTTGTTTCTTTGGTAGCGCTGGCATTCCAGCCCACTGTCTTGTGCATGCTAAGCAAGCCCTGTACTACTGAGCTGTATCTCTAACCAGCTTCTAATTTTCTTCGAGACTGTTTATACCCATACGAGTGAGCGTTTCATCGTGATTAATGGGGAATTCTGTATCTGTTAATTTTGAGGGTTTTGTTGTTGTTTTGGTTATCCTTGTTGAAAGCCTCGTTGGCCTTGAACTAAGATCTTGCTCCTCAGAGTGCTGTCTCTAAAGGCCTGCACCTCTTTATCTGGCCTTCATTAAGGTTAAACATAAGATTTTTGTATTCAAATAGTATTAGTTTTGTACATTCAAAATGTCTGTGGAAATTATGACAGTAGGCTGATGATAATGACAGACTTTATACTAAAATTTATATGGTGGAGATATGATGGGAATATTTTCTGTGAGTTTTTATTATTTCAGCTTAGTTATCAGTTAAGCTGGGTTTTGACTGGAGGACAGAAATGTTATGATTTAGGAGAATTGTGTGAGAGATTTTATACATACACACACACACACACACACACACACACACACACACGAGGAGGGGAGTATAGCTCAAGTTGGCTTAGAACTTGTGGTCTTTCTGCCTCAGCCTCTAGAGTGTTAGGACTACAGGCATGAACTGCCACACCTAGCAGAGGCTATTTCTTTCCTCTGTGGTAATTGTTCCCCCAAGTCTTTCTAGGTCACATTAATCAATAATTTGAGTTGACATATGGGAACATGAAGGAGTGTTCCTGAATTCTATTTAACATTCCTTTGGGATGAACCTTATACTCTGAATTTCATTTCTCAACCACTGTCAGATGAGCAAGGAGAGTACCTGATTACAAGGTCTTCAGACCATACTGACATGTGCCTTCAGAGGTAACCCAAGAGGAATTGTGTTTTTATTTAAGACAGAAATCTTACTATGAATAAAGCTTTGGTTGGCCTGGCACTCACTATGTAGCTCAGGCTGGCCTACAAGCATGTGCTGTTATACCAACAGTATATTCTACAGTAATATGCTTTTACAAATGTGTAGCTATACCTAAAAAATGCTCAACAGTGAGCTAACTAGGATTAAGCTTTGTGAGTATGGAACAAAGCATCTAAATAGTATGATTTACTTAGGCTCTGAAAGCATATATAGACAGAGATAATAGGAATTAAGGTGGTGCTAGGGAGCTGAAATTCTTAGTTTTAGACATTTTTCGTAATTACCTTTAATTACTTTAAATCATAATTTTAACATATTTGTGAGGTTCTGTTCAAAAAGACTAAGTTCTGGATAGCAGAATGTTCTAGGCTATTTATAATCAAATAGGATTCATCATTGTTTCCAAAAGGGCTGCTGTAGAGACAGTGAAGGTGTTCGTATTTTGGCAGGATTGATGTAAGCTCACATTATAGGTTTGTAGAGGTCAGAGGACCACAAGCAAGAAGAAGTTCTCGCCTTCCACCTTGTGGGTCCCAGGAATTAAACTCAGGTCATCAGCAAGTGCCCTTACCCACTGAACCATCTTATGGGCCAGGACATTGATATATTCTATGCACCTTTGGAAAGGAGAACCCTTACATTCTGCTGGTGGGAATGAAAATTAGTCAAGCTCCTTTGGAAATTGATATGGAGACTCCTCCCAAGACTATGAATACCCACAGCTGAAGAGAGGGACTTACTGGTAAGTCCTTGCCTTGCCTTGCAAGCATGAGGAGCTGAGTTCAGTCTAGAGCCCATGCACACATGGTGGTTTAGGACTGTAATCCCAGTGCTGTGGAGGCAGAGGCCAGCCAGGCCAGTGACCCCATCTCAAAGAAGGCGGGTATTTCTGTTTGTTTTTTTGTTTGTTTAGTTGTTATTGGGGGGTGGTTTGAGACAGGCTTTCTCTGTGTACAGCTCTGGCTGTCCTGGGACTGACTTTGTAGACCAGGCTGGCCCCAAACTCAGAGAGATCTGTCTGCCTCTGCCTCCCGAGTGCTGAGATTAAAGGCATGTGCCACTGTGCCTGGCTAAGGTGGACATTTCTGAGGATGACACTGGAGGTTACCCTATGGTCTGCATGTATGTATATGGGCACATGCACACACTTGTTTTCAAAAGATTAAAAATAAAACTAGGCTGGGCGGTGGTGGCGGCGGCGGCGGCGGCACTGGGAGGCAGAGGCAGGCGGATCTCTGAGTTCAAGGCCAGCTAGGGCCATACAGAGAAACCCTGTTTTGAAAAAACTAGGGAAAAAAAAAGAAAAAAACTAAACTATCAAATGACATAGTTATACCAACTACTCTTGAGTATTTACCCAAAAGTCAGCATCCCACAGATAAATAACCATGTTTATTGCTGCACTGTTCATAAGAGCCAACAAATGAATTGATAAAAATTCTGTATAGTCACAGAAGAATTTCAGCACTAAAGAATGAAATTATGTTATTTGCAGGGAAATGGATGCAACCATAGACCATATTAAGTGAAGAAGACTTGATAAAGACCATGTTTTCTGTCATTTGTGGATCATAGACTTTTTAAAATAGATACTCAAAATCATTTTTTTAAAGATTTAAAGATTTGTTTATTTATTATATATACACAGTATTCTGCCTGCATACATGCCTGCATGCCAGAAGAGGGCACCAGGTCTCATTATAGATGGTTGTGAGCCACCATGTGGTTGCTGGGAATTGAACTCAGGACCTCTGGAAGAGCAGCCAGTGCGCTTAACCTCTGAGCCATCTCTCCAGACCCCCAATTTTTTTTTCCCCGAGACTGTATAGCTTTGTGCCTTTCCTGGATCTCGCTCTGTAGCCCAGGCTGGCCTCGAACTCAAAGAGATCCGCCTGGCTCTGCCTCCGAGTGCTGGGATTAAAGGTGTGTGTCACCTCCGCCCGTCATTTTTTTTTTTTTTTAGTGTGTCATGAAAGTAGAGGTGAAACTGAGCCAACAGAGGGCACTAGGAGGAGGAAGAAAAGGGAGAGACGGGTGTAGATGTAACCAACTGTTTTATTAAATAAGAAACACAGAAACAATGTAAAAGAGAAAGCAGAGAGGTCAGAGCTAAAATCTCACCCTTCTTCCTGCGGTGTCCCAGCTTCCCGAAAGAGAGCTATATCCTGTCTGTTCGTCTTTTTATAGTATGTTGTTCTGCCTTCTCATTGGTTGTAAACCCAAACACGTGACTGCCTCGTCACTGTCTGAATGTACAGCCCCCTAGGTCTTAAAGGCATATGTCTCCAATGCTGGCTGTATCCCTGAACACACAGAGATCTATAGGTTTAAAGGCGTGTGCCACCACCGCCACACTCTTGCTATGGCTCTAATAGCTCTGACCCCCGGGCAACTTTATTTATTAACATACAATCAAAATCACATTTCAGTACAATTAGATTACCACCACAGACGGGGAGGAGGGTGTGGTTTATGAACCCACGATTATACATTCAGTATATACCAGGATAGTTTTTTCTGTTGATCTTTAGAGTTTTCTTCCATTGGCTTGAGTTAGAGTGTTAGGATACAGCACAGACTGCCCTTGGACTTGTAAATAATCTTGCCTGAGCTTTCCAGGTGCAAGTGCAATGTTGCCAGACCTGGCTTTCTGCCCACCTTTGTACTGTTACTAATGTGCATCACTTTCAAGTACTCTTTCACCTTAGTTCTTCTAAAAGTGTATGGTCCCTGATGCCACAGAACAGTAGACTTTCTGTAGGGAATTGATTCACCCCATCTCCCTGTGTATCTCTATCTCCTTCCTCTTCTCCCCCCCCCCCTCGTGTAGTTGTTCATAATGTAGTATAATATTTGTATATGACCTTAAGTCTATTACCTAACTCAATGCTGTCATAGTTGTTTATGGTTTTGAGCCAGGGTCTCATGCAGTTCGGGCTGGCCTCAAATTCCATATGTTAAGTTTGGCCAGCTAAGGCTGGCCTTGAACACCTGTCCTACCACCACCTCCAGAGTCCGAGGATTACAGGAGTGTACCATCAGTGCACAGCCCTAACACAACTTAAACCTTGTCTAAAGAGTTATTTCCTAGTGTTTAGGGAGGAATGGTAAGGTGAAAGGTGCTTTTAGATATGATTTAGACATTTTTATTGTATTTATTTGTGAATGGAGGGGCGTGCACACGCCACAGCATCTATGTAGAGTTCAGAGGACAGCGATGTGGGAGTTGATTCTCTCTTTCTACAAGTGTGGGTTCTGAAGATTGAACTTAGGTCGTCAGGTTGGGCAACAAGTGCCTTTACCTCCTAAGGTATCACATTGGTCCTGCTTCAGATATTTTGATCTATGATTAGTTGAGTCCATGGATGGATAGGGAACCCACCAGCTATATTTGTATTTTAAAATAACCATAATCTCATGCTTGTAAATGAACGGTTCTTTCAATACTTACCAGTCATTTAATGTGTACCTCTTATATGTGTACCTCTGTTACAGGCATTCTCAGTAAACACAAAAATCCTTGTAATTTAGCATGCATTGGATGAAGACCTTACTAATGTTGTGGAGATTCTGATAGTATTTCCATTTATTTATTTTTATTTTATGTGCATTGGTGTTTTTTTTTTTTTTTTTTTTTTTTTTTTTTTTTTTTTGTTTGTTTGTTTTTCGAGACAGGGTTTCTCTGTGTAGCTTTGCGCCTTTTCTGGAACTCACTTGGTAGTCCAGGCTGGCCTCGAACTCACAGAGATCCGCCTGGCTCTGCCTCCCAAGTGCTGGGATTAAAGGCGTGCGCCACCACCGCCCGGCTATGTGCATTGGTGTTTTGCCTGCATATATGTCTGTGTGAGGGTGTTAGATCTTGGAGTTATAGACACTTGTGAGCTGCCATGTGGATGCTAGGAATTGAACCCAAGTCCTCTGGAAAAGCAGTGCCCTTAACCACTGAGCCAGCTTTCCAGCCCCCAGCATTTCCTTTCTTCCTGTATATTAGTTATTTTTCTGGTCATTGGACCAGTACCTCATCAAAGTAACTTAAAAGAGGATGGGCTTATTTTGGCTCATAGTTTAGAAGGTAATTCTGCCCATGGTGTCAGGGAAGGCATGATGGCAGGATCAGTTCCTGTTTATGGCAGAGGGAATGTGAGGTGCTTGCTCATATTTTGGTAGACGAGGAAGTGGGGGGAGAGAGAGAGATGTAGCCAGAAGTAGGACTGAGTTCTAACTGCTAAAACCTGCCTCTCATAACCCACTTCCTTCCTGGGTCCTACCTATTAGATAGAGTACATGTCTACCTCAAGAGACCACCAGCTGGGGGCCAAGTGTTCAACCGCGTCCTCAACCGTAACGTCCTCCTATCTGAAAGTTTTACTTGCCTTTTCCTCGAGACATCTACTTTTCAAACAGTCTTAATGAGCCCCGGCTGACCTGGAAATTGCTGTTGGCCAGGGTGGCCTTGAACTTGTAGTTCTCCTGTCTGCTTCCTTTGTGCTTAGATTATAAGCGTGCAGTGTCTGCTCTTGAAAAATATATTGAGTGCTGTAGCTCAGAGGTAGAGCATTTGCCTAACATGTCTAAGGTCCTGTATCTCAAAAAAAGGAGGAAAAGATTCCTCATCAGGCATGGTGACACATGCCTGTAATCATAACACATGAATCACCACACCCAGCTTTCCATTTTAGGTTTTAGTGTGGTTTCTAAATCTCCTAAACTACAAAGTTTCTTATGTGTGAAATGAAAGAATCATTAGAATCACTGATGTAGTCCTTGGAGAAGGGTCTTGCTTGAATATGAAATAGTTACCTGGTATTACTAAATATTAAAATGAAAATAACTAATATGACAATTTTACATGTGAAAATACACATGATGTTAGTCCAGATATCATTTTTTTTTTTTTTCCATTTTTGGAAAATGAGGTTGCTTAAATGAGTGGATATTTAAAAGCATGGTTTCGGGCTGGGGATGTGGTTCAGTGGTAAAACACTTACCTAGCACACACAAGCCCCTCTGTTCTATTCCTAGCACTTTAAAAAAGTAAAACAAATCCACCTTTTATGGGCTAGAGAAACTGCTCAGCAGTTAAGAGCACTGGTTGCTCTTGTAGAGGACCCAGGTTCAATTCCCAGCACCTCACAGCTGTCTGTAACTCCATTTCCAGGGGAGCTGATACCCGCATACAAACGTACTTGTAGGCAAGATACCAATGCACATGAAATAAAAATACATAAATCTTAAAAGCCTGGCTTCGAATCAGAGCTGCTTTTGTTGTTTGTTTTATTTTTGTTTGTTCGAGACAGGGTTTCTCTGTGTAGCCCTTGGCTGTCGTGGAGCTCACTCTGTAGACCAGGCTGGCCTCCAACTCAGAGGTCCACCTGTCTCTGCTGCTGGAATGCTGGGATTAAAGGTGTGCACCACCATTGCCAGGCTGAATCGAAGCTTTTATTGTGTTCATTTTCTTTCATTTCTCCTTTAAAAATTCCTTAGCATTTGTTGAGTGGATGTGTCCATTTCCAGAGACTTCCTGGGTGAGCACTGTGTGCTGGAGCTTCCTTCAGGCATCAAGCTCCAGCGTCAATCACTCAGTTTAGCTCCCTGCTTGAGCACCTTACCTTCTGGAGACACTTGGGCCCTAAGGAAGCAATTACCCCGAAACTAAATATGAACTCTGTTCTAAATAGTTTTAAGTCAGCTTGACATAAGCTAGTCAGCTGAGAGGAGGGAACCTCAATTAAGAAAATGCCTCTATAGCCGGGCGGTGGTGGCGCACGCCTTTAATCCCAGCACTCGGGAGGCAGAGGCAGGCGGATCTCTGTGAGTTCGAGGCCAGCCTGGGCTACCAAGTGAGTTCCAGGAAAAGGCGCAAAGCTACACAGAGAAACCCTGTCTCGAAAAACCAAAAAAAAAAAAAAAAAAAAGAAAATGCCTCTAGCTGGGTGGTGGTGGTGGATGCCTTCAATTCTAGCACTCAGAAAGCAGAGTCAGATGGATCTCTATGAGTTCGAGGCCAGTCTGGTCTACAGAGAGAGTTCCAGGACAGCCGGGGCTACATAGAGAAACCATGTTCAGAAACAAGCAAACAAAAAAGAAAAAGAAAAAGAGATGCCTCTTTAAGATTGGGTTGTGGGCAGGCCTGTGGGGCATTTCATAATTAGTAATCGGTGGGGGAGAGCCAGTCCATTGTGGGTGGTGCCACCCGGGGGTGGTTCTGAGGTCTATAAGAAAGCAGGGGAAGCCGGGCGGTGGTGGCACATGCCTTTAATCCCACCACTCTGGAGGCAGAGGCAGGCGGATCTCTGTGAGTTCGAGGCCAGCTTGGTCTACAGAGTGATTTCCAGGACAGGCTCCAAAAGCTACACAGAGAAACCCTGTCTTGGAAAAAAAAACCAAAAAAAAAAAAAGAAGAAGAAGAAAGAAGGAAGGAAGGAAGGAAGGAAGGAAGGAAGGAAGGAAGGAAGGAAGGAAGGAAGGAAGGAAGGAAGGAAGGAGAGAAGGAGAGAAGGAGAGAAGGAGAGAAAGAGAGAAAGAGAGAAAGAAAGAAAGAAAGAAAGAAAGAAAGAAAGAAAGAAAGAAAGAAAGAAAGAAAGAAAGAAAGAAAGAAAGAAAAGAAAGAAAGAAAGAAAAGGAAGAAAGCAGCTGAGCAGCTGAGCAAGCCTTGAGAAACAAGCCCATATTAGCACTCCTCCATGGTCTCTGCATCAGCTCCTGCCTCCAGGTTCCAGTCCTGTTTGAGTTCTGTCCTGACTTCCCTCAGTGATGGACTGTGATGTGGGAATGTAAGCCACATCAACCCTTTCCTCCCCAAGTTGTTTTGGTCATGGTGTTTGATCACAGCAATAGCAACCCTAACTAAGACAAGGTCTGAGAGTACTTGGTACTTGGGAGAACTTAAAGAGATGGCATGAGGAATAGAATGGGTGACCACTTTGGATGGTTTGAAAGCAAAGTGCTGTTTTCTGATACTCTTTTTTTTTTTTTTTGTTTTGTTTTGTTTTGTTTTGTTTTTCGAGACAGGGTTTCTCTGCGTAGCTTTGCGCCTTTCCTGGAACTCGCTTTGGAGACCAGGCTGGCCTCGAACTCACAGAGATCCACCTGCCTCTGCCTCCCGAGTGCTGGGATTAAAGGCGTGCGCCACCACCGCCCGGCCTGATACTCCTTTTAAATCACTGTAGTAAATGCTTGGATACTAACACTAACCCACTCATTTCTGTTTCCTTCCAGTTTGTGAAGTGTGGATATGCAGGCTCTAACTTTCCAGAACACATCTTCCCAGCTTTGGTTGGAAGACCTATTATCAGATCAACCACCAAAGTGGGAAACATTGAAATCAAGGTAATGTTTTATTCATTGTTAAAGAACCATGAGGCTGTGTGAGGTGATCTTTGAATTAAATAGTGTAAAGTAAAATGTCAGGAAAAGCAAAGAAGAGAACAGAATTTCTCGTAATTTTAATGTATAGTAACACCTCAACAAAGGCAAAAACCCCCCTGAAGTTAATTTTATCTTTTTGTTTACGTATAGCATGGTGCCATTATGATATGGAGTATAAAAAACATTAGCTTTAGAATTAAGTACAAAATTGATATATATTAGTGCCTATGCCGTCTTAGTGTCTCTGAGACGTGGGGCTTTTCTGACCTCCTACTCTTTCATGCAGTCAGTCAGGAAGACCCAGAAGTCTAGGCCTGGTTCCTCTTCTTCCCATTCCAGTTGATTTTCATAATGTGCGGGAAGAAACCAGGCAGCTCCTTATTTGGTCTTAACACTTTGTCTTTCCGTAATGGAAGAGGGGGACAAGTTGTCATTAGCCAATACTTTACATGAGAGGCTCAACAAATTTTCTTCCACTGAGCTAGAAATCAAGCAGGAGTCACATTATTTTATAAGAAATAGACTAATTAAAAGATCATGAATTGACTACATTCTTAAGGTAGATAGGGTCCAGATTATAAAAAAACAGTAGAATTTAGGGGCTTTTTTAGTGAGGCTTTTCTTTCTTTCTTTTTTTTAATAGTTAACACTGTTTGGTCCTGTTTGGACAGTCTTTGTCAAGACTCAGGGTGTATATCTTTGGGATATTTGTTTGAGGTACAGAGAAAAGTGATGGGTGTAATAGACGATAGAGATAAATTACTGTGTTCTAGGTCTCAACTGTGGGAGCTCGAGAACAGAGTTACATAATAAATAAAAATACACATGGAAACGTAGATTCTGTGGTTTTTTTTTTTTTTTTTTTTAAATAACCTAAAAGTGAATTCTGGCCTTTGGTAGGTTTCCAAAACCAAGTAGTTCACTCAGTATGAGACATTTTAGGAAAGGCTTTGCAGGGAAATTTTGTCAGATTCCTTTTTCTCTTTTCATAAATTTTCATTCTGATTGAATTTTATCTTTTTTATTTTTATTTTTTTGGAGACAAGATCTTACTGTGTATCCTTGGCTGGCCTTGATCTCAGAGAGAGCATGCTTCTGCCTCCAAGTGTAAGATTAAAGGCCTTCATCAGGAAGCCTGGCAGGTTCTGTCTTGAAAGGACTTCAATTTGAAATTCAGCTAGTAATGTGATGAGGGAACACTGAGTGTAAAGAGTGCATTTTACTTAGAGGCTGGCCTTTGTACATTTTTATAGATGATAACATTTTTGAGGTTCAGAGAAATATCACATGTAGCCATTTTTATTCTCCAACACAACAAAAACAGCACATTTCTTCTCACCTGTTTTCTTGCTTTTTAAGGCCAAGTAATAAAAATGAAGTTTTCTTGTGAGACATTTTCCAGGGACTGCTGATAGAGTGTGTCAGTGTGTTTTTACTTCCGCTATTTCACGTCTTTAAGGCTTTCCAGTTAAATTGCGTTTCCTTTCACTTGACTGCTAGGGTTTAGATAAACACTCCTGAACTAAACTCTGACCTACTCAGCTAGACCATGTATTGTCCATGTTTTTCTTAATTGAAGTTCTTAAATTCAGTAATGAACTAAAGAACAGTTTGGAATTCCCGTGCTTAGCGAATTGACTTATATTTATTTTTAAGTCTTGTTAGCTAAAATGTGATGGTAGACTAAGACAGTGGGAATTTAAATCACCTACTTAATTCCCACAGAGTTCATGTGGCCCTGATGTTAACCCTGTAAGATATAGTGGCACTGCATCTGACCTCGGCCTAACTGTCTCTGTTGCTTGTGTGTTTAGACCTTTCGGTGGGGATTTTGTGTAGGCCTTTTCTGACTCTCGCTCTACCTTCTCTCTCCTTTCTTGACCTGTTGAAGTAGAGTAACAAAACGATGGTAAGTGAGGTCACACACGTGCTCTGCTTGTTTCCACTTCGCCTTGCTGGGACAGTAGCTGTTGTTTGTGTCCCTTCAGTATTGGGGAGGGGGAAATCCATATTTTTGTTTTAAGTGCTTTAATTTTTTAACCTTTTTCATTTCTTCAGTTTGGTAGCAACTAATAAAGTCCTGTACTTTCCTGATTGCATACAATGAACCAAACAAGAACTAATTACTAACATAGTTTTGAATTGTTTTCCTTATTTTTTGTAGATGAATGTTGTAATTAAAATGGAATGTGGTGTGCATAATACAGAAATGAAGTAGCTATGTGATACAGACAGAAAATGGGTGAATTTGTTACATTTGGACACTTAGTTTATTGATTGATGTTCTATATTACCTATTATACTGAATGCATAAATTTGCAGCCAGTATAACATATATGCATTTGGTAAACTGAGTAGAATTTTAATGTATACATGAATCATAAGTGAAAAAAGAAATAAAAGAAAATCTGTTTCTATGTCATTCTTACTGATGAGTAGATTTGACACTATCTGAAAATAAATAAGAAAAAAATAACATACCTCTCGGGCTTTCCCAGAAATAAAAGGCCATGCCCCATACACACAGAGACAAGTAAGTACCTTTGTGTAGTCCCTCCCTTTTATAAAACAAACAAACAAACTAGAGGCTTGCTGGGCCTGTCCCAGACATTTGACTGTGTTATTACATTTTTATATGGTAGTCTTTAAGTCTGGAAATTCTTAATTTTTTTTCTGAATAAAAGAACATGCATTGTTTTAAATACTAAAGACATTTTTTTTTAAAGGGTGTGCTTGTAGAGAATAGTATAGGCATAATTTTAAAGTTCTTTTTAAATCAGAAATAGAATATCTAGTTGGTATTATAAATATATTTGTTCTTTCAGTATAAAAGTAAAATCTTCCATATGCTGGGTGAAAAGAAAAAACGTATTTTGAGATGTAGCGTGCTCTAACCCTTACACCAACCTCCGCTTCCCTGGTTTCATAGACTTTCCTTCTAGGGATGTAATTGTGGTTTAAAGCTTGTATTTTTCTCTGTTTTCTAGTTCAGAGTGACGTTCAAAATTATTCTTGGCAGATATAATCTATACTAAGTAACTGGCTTTCACCCAGTGTCTCAGTTACTGTGAGTTTCCAGGGACCAGGTGAGGTTTAGGCTTGAAGTCCAGTGGTGGGCAACAGTAAAAACTCGAGGCTGCTCTGAGCATTTCCTGCTGGTTCTGAAGGGAGGAGGGAACCTAAGAGTCTTCGATTTGTTTCTTTGTTTGCTTGTTTGTTTGTTTGGGGGTTTTCTCTATGTAGCCAGCCTTAGCCATCCTGGAACTTGATCTGTCCCAGGCTGGCCTTGAACTCACAGAGGTCCGCCTACCTCTGCCATCCTGGGATCAAAGGTGTGCGCCACCAGCCACCACCGCAGAGCTAGGTTATTAGCATTGTTGAAAGTTGAAAGGTTCTAAGGGAGAGTTAATATGTGATCTAGGTTTTGTTTGGAGGTTTTGTTTGATTAGTTGGTTAGTTTTTTCTCAGACAGGGTTTCACATAGCTTAGGCTGGCATCAAACTTGCTGTGGAGTCCAGGATAGCTGCCTTGAGCTACTGATCTTCCTGCCTCAATCTCAGTGTCTCTGTCTCTCTGTCTCTCTCTCTGTCTCTCTCTCTGTCTCTCTCTCTGTCTCTCTCTCTCTCTCTCTCTCTCTCTCTCTCTCTCTCTCTCTCTCTCTCTCTCTCTCTGTTTTGAGTTTTGGTTTTGTGAGACAGGGTTTCTCTGTGTAGCCCTGCTGTCCTGGAACTGACTGTAGACCAGGCTGGCCTCACTGTCGAGTGCTGGATTCCAAGCCTGTGCCACTGCTCCTGGTTTGTTTGTTTGTTTTGGTCTCCCTGTATAGCCCAGGCTGAGCCTGAACTCTGGCATTCTTCATCTTCCTACCTAGGCCTTATAGTGTGTGCCACAATACCTGGCACTTGATGCTTGTTTGTTTGTTTGTTTGTTTGTTTTGAGACAAAGTCTCATATATCTCAAGCTGGCCTTGAACTTCTGATCCTCTTGCCTTTACCTCCCAAGTCCTATGATTGCAGTGTGCCATCATGCCTGATACCAGACCGTGCTGGGGATGGAACCCAGGGCTTTTGTGCATGCTAGGCAAGCACTATACCAACTCTGCAACATCTCTGGCTGTCTGAGGGTTAAAGAAATAATTTTATCAACAAGTTTTTCATTAAGTCCCTTGCATACATTTCCATTTTTAAATGGCCCTTTTTGTTCAGAGGAAACTAAGGATACTCAATGTCAGATTTCCCTTTCAGTTAATAGTTCATAATATGTGTGGCCCTAGAAGAAGATTCATAAGGCTTTTATTTTGAGTTGCTATAAGCCTCTGTTTTGTTTGTTTGGGTTTTTTCCTTTTTTTTTTTTTTTTTTTTGAGGCAGGGTTTCTCTGTGTAGCCCTGGCTGTCGTGGAACTTGCTCTGTAGACCAGGCTGGCCTTGAATTCACAGAGAGCCACCTGCCTCTGCCTCCCGAGTGCTGGGATTAAAGATGTGTGCCAACATCACCACCTCAGAGGCAATAAGCCACTCTTCTTCAGAGGAATAAAAGTAAGTATTCTGTTGAAATTTGATCATACTTACTCTAAATTGGTTGAAATAATAGAGATTACCAACCAATTATCGAAATCAGTTGTCTTCTATAATACAATGAAAAATACACTTACCATAGAATCAAATAAGTAACAGAAATTGGTATGAAATTGTACTTGTTAATAGCCAAAAGTAGCATATATATTTGCAGGTATAGAATTTTTTTCCCTCTATTTTTAATTAAGAAATGTTTAGCAGATGTAGCTATGTTAAACAGGGTTTACAGACCCTGCATATACCTACCACCTAGACTCCAGTATTAATATCTGTTGTTCTAAACCAGGCATAGGGCACTGGGGAGGCAGAGGCAGGCGGATCTCAGTATTGTTGAGGCCAGCCTGGTGTACACACAGAGTTCCAGAACATCCAGGGCTACATAGAGGGACCTTGTCTCAAAAAATAAAACATTTATTATTTTGATTAACTGCATACCCATTCATCTATCAAAATGCTTGGTTTTTGTTGTTTATTTATTTTGGTTTGGGTTGGTTTTTGTTTGTTTGTGTTTTTGATGTTTCACTGAGTTGCAGATACTAGTATACTTCTCCCTAAATACTTCACCATGCCTGCTTTTATCCAGAGTTCACAAGTGTCGATCTTTCCAGTTTTTCATATTCTTCCTAAAGATTCTGAGTAGTTAATAGTCAAGGAACTTAAGTGTTAGTTTTGGGGAAATTGACGTTATAAGAAATTAGTTGCAGCCGGGCGGTGGTGGCGCACGCCTTTAATCCCAGCACTCGGGAGGCAGAGCCAGGAGGATCTCTGTGAGTTCGAGGCCAGCCTGGGCTACCAAGTGAGCTCCAGGAAAGGCGCAAAGCTACGCAGAGAAACCCTGTCTCGAAAATCCAAAAAAAAAAAAAAAAAAAAAAGAAATTAGTTGCAATAGCAAGTTTTAGTGAACTTCTTTCTTTTTGCCATTACTGTATCTTCCAGAAATCTGGCTTTTAGTTTAAAACTACTCTTCAGGGACATTTCTAGTTCTGTTTTTTTTTTTTTTTTTTTTGTTGTTGTTGTTGTTGTTTTGTTTTTTTCCCTTTTTCCCCTAACACTGCAGATTGAACTCCTAGGGCCCTCCACATACGAGGCACATGACTACCTCTGTGCTTCAGCCCACCCCAAAGGTCATGTTTATAAAGCTTCATTTTACATCTTCTCATGTTGGTTTTGTGGTTTCTTTTCTTCATCTCCTCATAATCTGAACTTTTATTATACCAAATAGTAGCTATTTTTGGTACTAATTTTTAATTGGATTCATCAATGTAGAAATAATAACTTGGATTACTGATTTCTAAAACATTTAATATTAAGATCTCGTTTGCTTTGTTATGCATACAAAGTTTTATTTTTTTTTTTAATGTGGGTCACCTTAAATATGCTCTCATTGGAGACAGGTTGTAAGTATTGTGCTTCATGAAAGATAGCATTGATTTCCAGTATTATACGTCACGATTAAAAATGTTGCCCATGAGATAACTTTATAGGCGTTGTTTTAATGCATACACATATAGATAGACATTTGTGAAGTCTGTTAATTGGTGTATGTGTGTGTGTGTATGTAATGCATTGTTATAAAGGAATGAAGAATCATTATGATTTTTCATCTACAGTGATATAAATCATTTTGATAGTAGAAAGAAATGTGCTTGTGTGCATTGAGTGTCTTTCAAGTTTTTCCCCCTGATGTGCTATTTCACATATCACAGGACTTATTTTTTGAACATTTGAACAAAAGAAACATGAAACCTCATACAAATCCCTTCAAAATATGAAAATGTGGGGTTTATTTGTGCTAATGCTCTTCTTTTGGAAGCATGTATTAAAGGTAAGGTCAATTTATTGATTTAAATACATAGTACATAAAATATTGATTAAACTTTGTAAGCTGTTCTTGAAAGAAAAGAGTTTTAACTTTGGAATAAAAAACTTGATCTGCAAGTCCAAGAAAAAAAATAAAATTTAGTTATTCCCAAGTTTCCTAAAATCTGGGAATAGAATTTTCTAAAGCTTCTTGATGTAAAACTTGGACTATTTTAAAGCTTTGCCATCCCGTCTTCTAGGATCTTATGGTCGGGGATGAGGCAAGTGAATTGCGCTCAATGTTGGAAGTTAACTACCCCATGGAGAACGGCATAGTGCGAAATTGGGATGACATGAAACACCTGTGGGACTACACATTTGGACCAGAGAAACTCAATATAGACACCAGAAACTGCAAAATTCTACTCACAGAACCTCCCATGAACCCAACCAAAAACAGAGAGAAGATTGTAGAGGTAAATTTTTGATGGGCTGGATATCCATGTGTATCTCTGTGATAGAATGTTAAGTCAGTATTTTTTTTTTTCTTCTTGCTCCTTCTGCTAAGGATAAATAAAAGCAGTCATTTCTCCCTAGATCCTGTTTATTTTGCATTTACTACAGATTGAGGGTGGTTCATTTGAAAACTGAAATGTTTTTGATCATGTTTATGATGCTTATGAGAGTTTGAATTTTGGAACATAAATTTTGGATTTTTGGATAAGGGAATTTACCTGGTAAATAGGCAAATATTGCAAATTTTAAATCAGAAATCTCTCTGGTCTCAAGCATTTTGTATAAGGGGCGGTTAACGTGTATATGCTAGTAGATGAGAACACTCCCCTCCCCAAAAATTAGGTGATTGAGTAAAGTAGTTTATTAGAAAGTAATAGATCTAATGGAAAAAAATAGTGAAGTTGTGTGTATATATATAATTGAGTACAGGAAAAGAGTTTGGAATTCAAGATAAAAGATTCGAAAGTCTTTGAGATGATGTTTTTCACCAAAGAAGTGAGGAGACAGTGTTGAGAAGTCTGGGGCTGGAGGGAGGAGCCTGCCGAAGAGATTGAAAAGGCTGCTGAAGTAAGGCAGGCAGGCAGGCAGGCGAGCCTCGTTACTGACTCAGATGGTGGACTCTGGAGGACTCGGCATTTTGTTAGGAGATGCACACACAGCAGCAGTACTTGTTTACTAAAGGGATGTTGGAATAGAAGGTTAGAAGATGAATCAATTGGTGAAGATGTATTCAAAAGTTGTAAAATTGAAGTTCTGTATGTTCTCATTGCGATCAGTTGTTAAATATCTCGGTAGTCAGAGTGATAGTCCTATCAGTCAATGAGTGCTTACAATGGATGACCACAAGAAATCATTAAAGATTTTCTCAGCTGACATGGGCTACAGTGCTGGGGGATGTCTTTCTGTACACTGTGAATGTATAATGATCCCATTGGTTAATAAATAAGCTGCTTTGGCCTATGGCAAGGGAGCTTAGAGGCAGGCAGGAAATCCAAGGAGAGAAACAGGAAAGAGAAAGGCGGAGTCTGGAGAGATGCCAGCTGCCGCTGAAGAAACAATGCCAGCAGACCAGTAAAGCCACAGAACACATGGCAAAGCATAGCTGAATAGAAATGGGTTAATTTAAGATATAAGAGCTAGCTAGCAAGAGGCCTACCATAGTTTGTAAGTAACATTAAGCCTCTGAATGGTTATTTTGTAAATGGCTGCAGGCCCACAGGGCTGGGCAGGACTAGAGAAAACTTTGAACTACATTGTGATGAGGGAGGGCCCGAGGAAATAGCGCCCTTCAGTGTAACTGAGTGTGAAATGGAATTACAACCTGGGCTCAGGGAGAGTCAGTGGGCTGGGCCACTGAGCAGTCTCTGCGTCTTGACAGCCTAGTGTTTTAATTTTTCTTCACCTCATAATTTACTGTTCATTTTATTCCACGGCTAGGGAATCAGACCCAGAGTCTCATTCAAACCAGAAAAAACGCTTCTACTGAATTACATCCCCAGTCCTGTTTCCTTCATTATTTGTTTTTAACTGCCTAGGGGAGGGGTGTAAAACCAGTTTTGACTCAGGTTGGGGGAAATAAGCAGATAATTTCTCTTCTTTTTTTCCTCTTCATTATTTATGTGAGTTGTGTTTATGTGTGTATGCCCATGCACACTGGAGTGTCCATGAATGGACAGTTTTAGGGGGAGTTGGTTTTTACCTTTTACCATGTGGGCTCTGGAGATTGAACTCAGGTCATCAGGGCTTTCGAACCTGAGCCATCTTTCTGGTCCCAAAAGGATATGTCATTTTATTTCTTTATTCTGATTTTTGTTTTGTTTTGTTTTTCGAGATAGGGTTTCTCTGTGTAGTTTTAGTGCCTGTCCTGGAACTCACTCACTCTGTAGACCAGCCTGACCTCGAACTCACAGAGATCCATCTGCCTATGCCTCCCGAGTGCTGAGATTAAAGGCGTACACTAGTATTGCCTAGCAATTCTGATTTTTTTAATATTGATTTTTTTTTTTTTGTGTGTGTGTGTGTGTGTGTGTGTGAGAGAGAGAGAGAGAGAGAGAGAGAGAGAGAGAGAGAGAGCGCACAGGCACGAATGAGTGCCACACAGGCAGGTTTTTTTTTTTTTTTTTTTTTTTGAGGGGTATCAATTTAGGAAATTTTTGTTTGGAGCTTGCTTTCATACTGATGAGCCACTGTGTACAATATAGTCAGAAATCTTTACTTGTAACACTTACAAATGCTCCGAGACTTGACTCAGGTGTGTATATGTGCTTGTAGGCACACACACGTGCATGTGTATCCAAAACTCTGCCCTGATGATTGGAATCGAGGACAACTAGTTAGAATAGATGATTCCTCAGGGTCCTTGGTTGCATCTAATCAGCTAATCTGCCATGTGAGCATGAAGGAAGTATATAAATATGTATAGAGTTTTCTGCATAAACCACTTTCCTGTTTTCCTTCTTCCATTTTCAGGTAATGTTTGAAACTTACCAATTTTCTGGTGTGTATGTAGCCATCCAGGCAGTTCTGACTCTATATGCTCAAGGTAAGTAAAGCTTAACTATTAGGAAAATTAATTCAACAAACACTGAGAGCCCTGGCTGTCCTAGAACTTGCTCTATAGATCAAGCTGGCTTCACTTTGAGCGGTGGGATGGAGAGTGACTCAGTTAAGAGCATTGACTGCTCTCACTGAGGACTCAGGTTCTAGTCCTTCATTTGGAGCCATCTATGACTCTAGTTCCTGGGGATCCAGTGCCCTCTTCTGGCCTCCAAGGGCACTGCATGCACCTGATAAACAGACATAACATTCAGATAAACACTGTTACAGATAAAATTAAAAAAAAAAAAATCTAAAAAAACAAAAAGGAAAGACTGTTACTTATATAAGATCATGCTTCAAAACTTTACAATTGTCTGTCTGTGTCAGTTTGTCATGCATGTGTATACAGGGATGCATGCTTGTGGAGGCCAGAGGTCGACATCAGGTGTCTCTCATTCTCCACTTGCTTTTTTTTTTTTTTCTTTTTTTTTTTCGAGACAGGGTTTCTCTGTGAAACAGTCCTGGCTGTCCTGGAACTCACTCTGTAGACCAGGCTGGCCTCAAACTCACAGAGCTCTGCCTGCCTCTCCACTTCCTTTTTAGAGACCGCATCCCTCCTTAGTTGACCTGGAGTTGACTGACTGACTGGTTGTAAACCTCCAAGGCCCTCCTGTCTGCACTTCCCGGGGCGGAGGTTACAGCCTTTGCTGCTACACCGTTGTTTTGTGTGGTTTACGGGCTCCAGACTAAGTCCTGGGCTTGTGCAGCAAGCACTGTACCCACTGAGCCAGTTGCCGAATGTGAATGCCATGCACACTTTCACTTGCTCTGTTAAGTAAGGAGCTAAGCTTAAAGCGACATCAGGTTGTTTTTTTTTTTTTTTTTAAAGATTTATTTATTATGTATACAGCATGTATGACTACAGACCAGAAGAGGGCACCAGATCTCATTACAGATGGTTGTGAGCCACCATGTGGTTGCTGGGAATTGAACTCAGGATCTCTGGAAGAGCAGCCAGTGCTCTTAACCTCTGAGCCATCTCTCCAGCCCACATCAGTTTTTTCAACAGTTCTTTTTTCAGCTGTCTTAAATTTTTATACATTACGAGGGACTAGAGATGGCTTGTCAGTTAAGAGCATTGGTTGCTCTTCCAGAGGACCAGGTTCAATCTCTAGCACCCCTATGGGCTGGCTCCCAGCTGTCTGTAACTCCAGTTCTGATGTCCTCTTCTGGCCTCCTTGGGCACTTGCAGGCATGTGATGCACAGACGCACAAGCAGGCAACACTCATACACAAGATAAAAATAAGTAAATTAAACCTTAATTGAGAATAAACATAGAATTTATCCTCAGAATCGGCTTGAGTTTAAGAAATTTTTTTTTTGTTGTTGTTGTTTTGTTTTTTCGAGACAGGGTTTCTCTGTGTAGCTTTGCGCCTTCCTGGATCTCGCTCCATAGACCAGGCTGGCCTTGAACTCACAGAGCTCTGCCTGCCTCTGCCTCCCGAGTGCTGGGATTAAAGGCATGCGCCACCACCGGCCAGCCAAGAAATATTTTAAAAGATTAGTGTGCTGGGTAGTTTTATGTCAGCTTGACACATGTTGAAGTCATCTAAGAGGAGGGAAGGGACCTCAGTTAAGAAAATGCTTCTAGAACCGAGCAGTGGTGGTGAATACTTTCAATCCCAGCACTCAGGACACAGAAGCAGACAGATCTCTGTGAGTTCGAGGCCAGCCTGGTCTACAGAGCTAGTTCCAGGACAGCCAAGGCTACATGGGGAGAGGGGGTACCCTGTGTCACAGAAACAAAACAAACAAAAACAGGAAATGATTCTAGAAGATGGGGCTGTATGCAAGCCTAGAGGGCATTTTCTTAATGACTTTCTTTTTCTTAGTCATCAGTCATTTTCTTAGTGCTTGATATGGGTGTGGTGGCAGCCCATTTTGGGTAGTGCCAACCCTGAGCTGGTGGTCCTGGATTCTATAAAAAGGAAGGCTGAGCAAGCCTTGGGAGCGAGCCAGTAAACCGCACATTTCCATGACCTCTGTATCAGCTCCTGCCTCCAGGTTCCTACCCTTTTAACAGTTCCTGTCGGACTTCCTTTGATGATGAACACTGCTGTGGAAGCCAGATAAACCCTTTTCTTCCCAAGTTGCCTTTTGTCGTGGTATTTCATCACAGCAATAGTAACCCTAACTAAGACAGCATAAAAAACTTAATGGTCTTCCAGGTGTTCGCACACCTTTAATCTCAGCACATGGGAGGGAGGCAAAGGCTTGTGGGTTGCTATGAGTTCTAGGTGAGCCTCATCTACACAGTGAGCCCAGGCCAGCCAGGACTCCATAGCAAAACTCTGTGTGTGTGTGTGTGTGTGTGTGTGTGTGTGTGTGTGTGTGTGTGTGTGTGTAACACACGTACTGATCAGATGCATAATAAGTTGGGTGGGGAGAAGATGTTTTGGAACACATTCCTAGTTTTTGAGTCAGTTTTAATGAACTGTATTCTCTCTGTTTGTATTTTGTTGTTGTTGTTGTTGTTGTTTTTGAGACAAGGTTTCTCTATGTAGCTTTGGCTGTCCTGGAACTTAGGCTAGCCTTGAACTCACAGAGATCCACCTGCCTCTGCCTCCCGAGTGCTGGGACTAAAGGCGTGGGAATTAATTTTTAAAGCTATATTTAGTTACCTATTGTAGTATGTCTTGCATTCTACTTAATATAGAAAGTCTATCAAACAGTGAGATAGATACGGTTTCTTTGCTCTTACGGTCGTGGATTATAATCTACTGTAATTTTTATTTGAAGGAAAAACGTCTGTCAAGTGAAAAAGTATTTTCTGGATAAGTCTGCATTTGGACACTTTTACTCTTTGCAAATCTGATTGTCTATTTGTGTGCCTGAGCATGTGTGGTGTCGGGGGCAGCTTGGAGGAGTCAATTCTCTCTCTGCCATGGGAGTCCCAGGGATCAAACTCAGGTCGGCGGGTTTGGCAGCAATCACTTAGACCCCCTGATCCACACTTCATTTCCCCTCCCTTCTTCCCTCCACCCATACTTCATTTGTAAAATACCACTTTAGAGGGACTGGAGAGATGTCTCAGTGAAAGAACACTGGCTGATCCCAGAGGATCCAAATTCAGTTCCCAGCACATATGTGGTGGCTCACAGCCATCTGTAACTCCAGTTCCAGGGGATCTGACATCTACTTCTGGCTTCTACAGGCACCCAGCACACAAGTAATGTACAGACATACATGCAGGCAAAAGACCCATACACATCAAATAAAATTAAAGTGAAAAATTTTTAATAACTTACAAATTACTTTCATATACAGTAATTTTAGAAGGTTTAAAGGGGTTAGTGTAAGTTTGAACCTGTGATTCCATCTTGCGTCAGGAGGCGTTACTTTTTGTGTGTCAGTGTTTTGCCTACATATATGTATGTGCCCTATGTGCATGCCTGGTGCCCAGGGAGGCCAGAAGAAGATATTGGATATTGGATCCCCTAGTACTGGAGTTAGAGTTTTGAGCTGCATTGTAGGTATTGGACCCCACCCAGGTCCTGCAAGAGCAGTAAGTGTTCTTAACTCCTGAGACATCTCTCTAGCTCCCCTAAAAGAATTTCTAAGAAAACTGATGTTAATATATTTTCCTAGTAAAATTTATGAATTAATCTCGATCCAGTAAGAAGATAACCTTTTTTAAAAGAAGACTCACTTATCATGTATACAATGTTCTGCCTGCAGGTGTGCCTACGTGCCAGAAGAGGGCACCAGATCTCATTATAGATGATGTGAGCTACCATGTGGGTGCTGGGAATTGAACTCGGGCCCTGGAGGAGTAGCCAGTGCTCTTAACCTCAGTGCCATCTCCAGCCCAAGATAACCTTTCTTTGGTTTTTCGAGGCAGAGTTTTTCTGTGTAGCTGTGGTGCCTGTCCTGGATCTATCTCTCTTTGCTGCTCTTGCAAAGGACCAGATTTCAGTTCCCAGCTCCGTGGTCAAGCAGCTTATAACCACCTATGACTTCAGCTTCAGAAGAGTGGGTGCCCTCTTCGGGTCTCCATAGGCACTATACTCATGTGCACACACAAACACACATATGCACAAATACATGGTAAAGATAAATTTAATAAGAACAACAACTATTACCATTCCAACCTGCAGGAGGGGTTTGAATAAGAAGTGACCTGGTGTTTTAGGAAAATATGTCTATGTGCTTAGTTTAGTCTGGGTGGATAGAAAAGACTGATTGACGTTGGGAAATCGCAGGTCAGAGTTTGAGTGGTCAGAGAAGGCACAGATGAAAGGGCAGGAATTTAAAAGACAGACAGACACCCAGGGATAAAAGGATCTGGCTCTAAGAGTCCTGTTCTCTTTTCCCAGTAGACAGTCTTCGGGGCTGGGGCCATAGCACAGTAGGTGACTGCCAACCTGGAAAGCCTGAGGACCTGAGTTCAGACCCTCAGCACCCACATAGAAGCCGTGCTCAGCAGCACGTGCCTGTGCTTCCAGCCGAGGAGCCCAAGACAGGAGGAGTCTAGGGCTTGTGGGCCAAGTAGTCGTCCTGATCAGTGAGCCTCAGGTTCAGTGAGAGACCCAGTTTCCTCAGATACCCGTGTAACAACCCCAGTTCTGATGGATGCAATTGCTGAGGCTTACTGGCTTCCAAGTTACCAGAGAAAACACCAGGCCAGGTTCAGAAAGAGATCCGTCCTCAAAGGAGTAGGTACCGAGAGATGAAGGAGGACACGGGATGCACATAGATACACACAGAAATAATCAAGTAAATAACTTAAAATATAGTAAGGTGGAGAGCAATTGAGGAAGACAGCCAAATCAATCCTCTGTCTTCTGCAGGTACATGAGATAGCTACATTCCAAAACAGTCTCTTGTCTAAAGAGCAGGACTGAAAGGGAACAGTATAATAGTTTATGAGGCTATCAGATTAATCAGGGAAAAACAAGTTATATCAAAATGGGAATATTTATAAATTTATTGGTGTTTATCAAAGATAAACAGATATGACAGTGCATGCAAATTTATAAGATGATATTAAGCATGTTTATAGTAATATGTCCATAGGCAGATTTATGTAAGAAAAAAGGGCAAAATAGATAAAGAAATAAATGAAAGAAGAACTTAGCCGGGTGGTGGGGTGCACACCTTTAATCCCAGTACTTGGGAGGTGGGAGGCAGACAGATGCCAGCCTGGTCCACAGGATGAGTTCCAGGATAGCCAGAGCTACACAGAAAAACCCTGTCTAAAAAAAAAAAAAAAAGAAAAAGAAAAAAAAAAAAAACAGAAAGAAAGAGAAGTGTAGAAAGACCATTCAGAGATGAAGAAATAATAAAACTAGATTATAGATAATGTATATTCTGTTTAAAAGGAAAACATGAGTTATATCGGGCTGGCCAAATGGCTCATAGGTAAAGAAGATTGCTACAGAGCCTGGAAATCTGAGTTTTGGTTTCCTGAGCCCTACATAAAGGCGGAAAGAGAGATCTGATCCTACAAAATTATCCTCTGCTCTCTACACATGTGCTGTGTATATACACATACATAATATTAATACATAAGAAACTTTTTTAGTGTAAGATTTTAGAAGTTTTGTTTTTCTCATTTTTTAAATAGTGTCTCATGTAACCCAGGCTGGTCTTCAACTTCCAGTATAACCCAGGATGACCTAAAACAACTGCTATATTATTTTCAGTTAGGGTCTCGCTATGTAGCCTTGGTTAGTCTGGACCTTGCTGTGTAGACCAGGCTGGTCCCATTTGCCTCTGTCTCTGAAGTGCTAGATTAGAGATGTGTGTCAGCACCTTCAGCCTGACCTAGAACCTCTCCTCTTTGTCTTCCAGGTGCTGGGATTACAGGCTTTCCCCAATATGCCCAACTAGAGAAGGTTTATTTTCCCTCAGAATTGACTCTTGGCTTTTTTCAGACATTTTTTTCCTCTTTAAAAATTTTATTATTGTTGTAGGCTGGAAAGATGGCTTAGTGGTTAAGAGCACTTGCTACTCTTCCAGAGGACCTGGGTTCAATTCCCTTCACTCATGTTGGGTGGCTCATAATTGCCCATAACTACAGCTTCAGGCATTTTAATGCCCTTTTGTGGCTATGGCAGGTATTTTACTAAAAATTAGTAGTAGTAGTAGTAGTAGTAATATTTGTATGTGTGGTCGGGGGGTGGTGGTAATAATGCCATGCTTATGTTTAGAGATCAGAGGACGACTTTGTGGAGTTGGTTTTCTTCTCCCACCTTTAGGCGGGGTTCAGAGATTGAACTCAGGTCACCAGGATTGCTTTGCAAGGTGTTTTTACTCTCTTGAGACACTTTGCCAACCCGTTTCAGTAGCACAAGCCAGACTTTGTGCACACCTGTTATGATTTCTTGGCTAGGATGAGACTCTGCCTTAATAACAATAAAAATAAAGTAAATCTTTTCAGTGGCAATTGAGAAACACAACAGCAGCTCTCTTCCCTTTGTGCGAGTGGAGGAGACAGGGTTTCTCTGTGTGGTCCTGGCCATTCTGGGGCTCTCTGTAGCCCAGGCTGGCCTTGAACTCAGAGATCCACCTGCCTCTGCCTCAAGTGCTGGGCACCACCTCAAGTGTGCGCCACCGTTGCCCAGCTCCCTTGCTCTTTTTTTTTTTTTTTTTAATATATATATATTTTTTATTTTACAATACCATTCAGTTCTACATATCAGCCATGGGTTCCCCTATTCTCCCCCCTCCCACCCTCCTTTGCTCTTTTTGATTGTTGTTGTTGCTTATGGGGTTTGGCTGGGGATCCTACCCAGACCTTACACATCTAGGCTCACACTGTTGCTGTGACGTCACCCTAGTGATGTTTCTATTCTACCATAACCTTTAGTTAGGGCCATTCTCCTTTGGGGTCAATAGCTGAGAATGATTGAGGATTGCTAGGTATTAGACATTTCCTCAAGATTACAGGCTTTTTTTTTTTTTTTTTTAATTTTTTTTAAATTACACTCATGATATTCACCAATTACACTCATGATATTAATCACATTTGTGGTATTCATAGATTACATTCACACTATTCATTATATATATATATATATATATATATATATATATATATATATATATATATATTTAAATGCCGAATGTCATTTATTGAAGGAAGGAGGAGATCTTAAATATAGGCTTACAGCACAATGGGAGGACCCCGGAGGGCAGAAGTTTGATACTGATGTTTTACAATCTTGCATCTAAACTGTTAACACCCATTATTCAGGATACACAAACAAGGAACTTCCCTTAAGCATTCAGGAGGGTGGAACCTGGCAGGGAATTAGCATTGGGAGGATATCAAGGTCAAGGTCCGCAAGCAAGGCAACAGTTACCCAAAATGGAGGCCAGGGCCCTGCAGGTCCCCCTTTTATTTGAAAAATGAGCTTCTGACTTGGGTTGCGTGGGACGTCGCAGGTCACCTTACCTGTCATGGAGACACCTGCCCAGGCCACACAGGTGCTCTGTCTTAGGTAGGTGAGTGCCCCCCCCCCAGGCATTACCCATCTCTGAATACTCATTATCATACAGGCTCAATCTTGTGTGAGCTGCATGGTTAATTCCTGCCAAAGATCTCAAAGTGGCACTGGTCTTGCAATCTGTGTGTTCGATACAGAAAAGACCAACAGAGGTCCTATCTCACCCATAGCCAGTAGGCTAAAGGCGACTGAGCCATTCCCTTCCTTATCGAGCCATACTGTACATTGGGGTCCTTGTAAGATAGTATCCCAAAAGCAACTGGAACTTGAGTTTATAAATTTATAATTTTCAAAGCCAATCGAGATGTATATAACTACTGAATTAAATTTATCATGCCCAATAGAATGAAAGATTAACTAACTACGGTAGCTACTTTTGTTGCCAGGGTCTCCACTGTGCTAGCTATAGTAAGCAATTATGAAATGGTAATCCCAGAAACAGTGGCAGTGGTGTGCGCCATTGTTATAACAGCAACAGCAGCAGCAGCAATGTCAAATTCTCTTCTGGATTGTGTGGACATCCACTGGCATGGATATAACTCCAGGAACACAAACCGCCAAGGCCCGTTTTTCTTGATCCCAGCATGACTTTGGCTGGCAGCTCTTCTGGAGAATCCAATCTCATGGCTACAGTTCCTAGGCTTACATTAATGCTTGCCAAAGCTGGTCATATTGAGCTCTCAATCACCATTGGCATCAGGAGGGTAGATTTTTTTCATGAAGACCCATTAGGTCTCTGTCATGTTGGGCTTCAGCAGCAGCCACAGGGCGCGTTCAGTGCTCAGGAATCCAAAGAGGAACCTCATTGTTCTGAGGAAAGACATAAACCAAACTAGATTGGGTCTCCTCCACATGCTAGTAGAAAGATCCTTCCATCGCTCCAGAGGGTGATTTGCAACAGGAGCCCTCCAGTGCTTATCTGCATTGGATCCTCCAGCAGAATCCACCGATAAAAAAATTTAAAATATATAAAACAAGGGAAAGAATAGAATGTGGAGAGGAATGATGAGTCCCTAGTTCTCCCTTTTTTTAACTTTAGTAAAATGTTTGTTTGTTTGTTTAATATTCAAATTTTTCTATTTTTATTTATTTCTTATTGTTTAAAATTTATTTTTCTATTATCATCTTGATAGAGTATGTATTCTTATCTTAATAGTGAGATGTTTCATTGAGGCTTGCTCAGTAATTGAGTAAAACCAAAATTTATTATAAGCCACAGTCGTCCTAGGGACCTCCATGCTATAAATATAGCCTCCATGGTTCTGTGGGTTGTAGTCTGATTGTTCTTTATTTTATATCTAGAATCCACTTATGAGTGAGTATATACCATGACTGTCTTTCTGGGTTTGGGTTACCTCACTCAGGATGATTTTTTTCTAATTCCATCCATTTGCCTGCAAATTTCAGGCTTTCATTGTTTTTCTCTGCTGAGTAGTACTCCATTGTGTATATGTACCACATTTTTTTTTTATCCATTCTTCCATTGATGGGCATCTAGGTTGTTTCCAGGTTCTGGCTATTACAAATAGTGCTGCTATGAACATAGCTGAGCATGTATGTTTATGGTATGAATCAGTATTCCTTGGGTATATGCTCAAGAGTGGGATGGCTGGGTCTTGAGGTAGTTCGATTCCTAATTTTCTAAGAAACTGCCATACTGATTTCCACAGTGGTTGTACAAGCTTGCATTCCCACCAACAGTGGGAATCAATTGTTGCTAGTCTTTCCTTTAATGAGTTTTTTTCAAGATAGATTTATTTATTTATTTATTTTGTATGCACAAACCAGAAGAGGGCACCAGATCTCATTATAGATGGTTGCTGGGAATTGAACTCAGGACCTCTGAAAGAGCAGTCAGTGCTCTAAACCACTAAGCCGTATCTCTAGCCCCCCCCCCCCCCCCCCCCCCGACCGCCGCCTTTTTTTTTTTTTTTTCCTTTTTGTGAGGTGATCTCTCACCTTGTAGCCCATGTTGGCCTTGTTTTCTTTTTAGGTTTTTGAGATAAATGTCCTGGAATTTTTAGTCCTTCTGTCACAAGCTTCCTGAGAGCTGGGTTTCAGGTATGAGTGAGCTCCTAGGCCTGACTAGATGATTTTAGCAGATTTACTTACCAACTTGTAACTTAGTGTAATAGTCACTTTCCACAGTTGTTTCCCTAAATGATCCATTCTACTTTAGAAAGTTTCACTTTGCGGGAATTGGGTGATTAGGTTGTAAAGGACTCTGTAGCAGGTCTTCCTTCCCAAGCTCTTAAAGAAGCCCCTGAGTGAACTAGAAACCTCACAAGGGAAACCCAGGGAAGATGACTTTGGATAATGGTGCTTACCACCAAGCCTGACAACCTGAGGTGGATCCCTTGGTCCCACATGATGAAAGGAGAGAACCAGTCTCCATAAGTTGTCCTCTGACCTCACATGTGCTATAGCATGCCTGTGCCCCTCCTCCACATGTACACCCTGTACAAATAAGGAAGAATGTAAAGAAAGGCAGTCAGGACAGACGCTTCCATCTGTGATGAGAAATGAAGTGCTGAAGCCAGCACAGTGGTGCGCACACCTTTAGTCCCAGCACTCGGAGGCAGAGGCAGGTGGGTCTCTTGAGCTACTGGGTGAGTTCTGGGACAGCCAGGGCTACGTAAAGAGACCCTCCCTCTCTTGGACAAAAAAAAGCAGAGAAAGAGGAAGTACTGGCTCCAAGTCTCACTGACTGATTTTCCGGGGTGGCTTCTCTGCTGCATTTGAAACTTCCTGGCCTTGTTTTTTCTGCATTGACTCTCGACACCTGGTTCTTGTGCAGGTTTGCTGACTGGTGTAGTCGTGGACTCCGGAGATGGTGTAACTCATATTTGCCCAGTGTACGAAGGCTTTTCTCTCCCTCACCTTACAAGAAGGCTGGATATTGCTGGGAGGGATATTACCAGGTATCTTATTAAGGTAAGTGAAGGAAAATATCATAAACACTTGTGGGGTTTGTTTGTTTTTAGTTTGCTTACTGCTTACACAAAAGTCAGTGTCTTAAACAGTCGAGGGCTGGAGAGCTGGCGCTGCAGTCAAGAGCACGTGCTGCCCTTGCAGAGAGACGGTTCTCATTTTGGCCAGCTTTCCACTGCTGTAGCTCCGTGGAATCTAATGCCTTCCTCTGGACCTTTCAGGCACCAGCATTCATATGCACATACCCACACACAGACACAACACACACAATTTAAAATAATAAGGTACTTTAAAAACATTGAGTGTACAAGGTTTCTAGGATCCCCCAGTATTCCATTATTGTCCTTGATGTGGATTCCAGGGATTGCATTCAGGCGGGGACAGCAAGTACCTTTTACCTGCCCTGCATCTTAGTAGCCAACCGGGGTTTAACTTTACAGTGGAACTTACTCACGTGGATTATTAACTTGCTGATTTCTTTTTTTTTTTTTTTTTTTTTTTAATGCTAGCTGCTGCTGTTGCGAGGATATGCCTTCAACCATTCTGCTGATTTTGAGACAGTTCGCATGATTAAAGAAAAACTTTGTTACGTGGGTTACAATATTGAGCAAGAGCAGAAGCTGGCCTTAGAGACCACAGTGTTAGTTGAGTCATATACAGTAAGTATCCTGTGTAAACACATCTGTGGGTTGAAAAGGGCATCTCTGTTTATTAGCCTCACTTAATAGAGTTTTGGTTGTTTGGGTTTTGTTGTTTTGCTCTGTTTGTTGGACATCAAACCGAGGGCCTTGTGTGTGCCCAGCAGATTAGGCCCTGGCATTGGTATTTGTAGTTTGGGTTATTGTAATTTGTTTTCGTATAACTTTTAAATATCTCCTGCTACATTAAGATTCTGCGATATAATTACTGAAGATACCATGTATTGCAAATTAAAGCAAGAACTAAATTAGAATGTAATTAGAAATGGAGATATTAGTTGAGATTCTAGCATCTTTAGAATATCATTTCTCAACATGCTTTGTGCATTGTTATTTTTCTGGGATGTTATTTAAGAGTTATACAAAATAGAACACATTATAATTGTGAACTAAATTATGGATATAATTATTATCTCGTTGCTGTATGACTCCTAGCTAGGCCCTTTGATGTGCCAGTATGTATGCAGTGTGACAATCTAGTGTGCCTGTGTCTCAGATTCTTGGGTTTTTCTGAGACAGGATCTTACTGTGTATTACCGGTCCTCTTGCCTCTGCCTCCCAAATAGTGGGATTGCAATCGTGCATTCCTACGTGAACCTCAGAATTTTGTAGTATGTCATGGAGCTAATCATCTTAGAAATGTATCTTGGGACATGGTCATGCTGTGATTTTTCTCAGACAAGTTCTCCCTGGAACCCAAGCTAGGCTGGAACCCAAGCAGGTTTTAGACTTACTTTGAAATCCTTTATGTATTTTGTGAATAGTGCCAACGTAGATTCCCTTGACTTAACACTTGCTTTGCTGGGGATAGTGGCACATGCACTTGTAAGACTGAGGCAAGAGCACCATGTAAGTAATGAGACCAGCCTGATACGGGCTGCAAAACAAACAAACAAACAAAAAAGCCAAAATATCGGGGTGTAGTGAGGCACACCTTTTGTCCCAGAACTTGGGAGGCAGAGGCAGGAGATCTCCATGATACAGCCAAGGGTACATAGTGAGACCCTGTCTCAAAAGACAAAAGGCAGGCGCGGGGCGGGGGGTCTGTTAGAGACCAGCTGTGGTAGCACATGCCTTTAATTCTGGTTTTTTGGGGGAGGGGCAGAAGCAGGAGGATCTTTGAGTTTGAGGCCAGTCTAGTCTACATAGAAGTCCCAGGCTATTCAAGACTACCTAGAGAGACCCCTGTCTCCATCCCTACCCTCCAAAAAAAAAGCTAACATTCTAAGGATACAATAAAACCTACTTTATCACTTCTGACAATAACCTCCAGTTTTGTCCTGGTGGTTTCTTTCCTGAAGCTTTCCTGACAGATTTTCTAGAGATCCTCATTTTCAGTCTTAAGTGTCTGGAAGGAACTCGTACAAGGTAAACAGTGAGAGAACTAACTAACAATGTGAGACATGGTTTATGTTGGACACTGGTTGAGACAGGAGAATCATCATTGAAGGAGTTTGAGGTCGGCCTGGACTAAAAGCAAGACCATCTTAACCCCCACCTTCACCTTCCAGCACCCACAAACAAACAAACAAACAAACAAACAAACGCCAGACCTGGTGCTGCCCACTTGAGACTTCAGTAATTGCAACATGACTGGATTTGAGGTTCACCTATGCATGTAGTTTAGCCTCAGACTCCTAATAAGAGCCCGGCAGGGTGGTGCCCACCTGTAACCTCAGCACTGGGGAGGTAGAGACAGAAAGGTCATGTGGGTTACATCCTGACTCCAGAAAAAAAATGAAAACAAAGTATGTCTTCTTTCTTCCTTAAACAGTTAATGATAGCTTTCAAAAATACAGTCAAGTGTAAAACAAACTAAATGTAGGCTAGAATAAGATGTAAGAAACTTAATGCAGCTGGGTACGTCAGGCAACATCATCTGAAAAATTTTGTTTGACCTAAGAAAACATTTTAGGAAAATGTATTGCTTTAGTAATTTGGGTCACAGAACAGAGTATTTAAAAAGTCACTCTCACGGAGAACGCTAGCAAGTAGCACTGTTTGCCAGCTTGCCCTGGGTTGTTTGTTTCTAGCTTCCGGATGGACGCATCATCAAAGTTGGAGGAGAAAGGTTCGAAGCACCAGAAGCTTTATTCCAGCCTCACTTGATCAACGTGGAGGGGGTCGGTGTTGCCGAGTTACTGTTTAACACAATCCAGGCAGCTGACATCGACACCAGGTACAGTAGACAGCATTTCCAAGTCCTTTATAGGAAGTACCTGGACCACAGAGTTGGCTCAGCAGTCAGGAGCACTGGCTCCTCTTCTTCCAGAGGACTCGTGTCGGACTGCTCACAACTGTGACTCACAGCTCTGGCCTCTGGGGGCACCTGTGTTCATGTGCACATAGTGACATACAGACCCTCACACCTCAACATGGTTTAAAATAAAAATGCAATCTTTTTTTTTTTTTTTTTAAAAAAAAAGAAATGTATTGTAAATTGAATGAACAAACTTCATTGTGTTTTAGGAGGGGTGTTGTGTTGTTTTTAACCTTTAAAAATTGTATTACATTATTTGTCTGTGCACATCACATGCATGTGTGGGCCACCCATGCCATGGTGCTTGGGTAGCAATTGATTCCCTTCTACCCTGTGAGCCCCAGGGACCAAACTCATCAGACGTGGCAGCAGGCACTGTTAGAGCTGAACCATCTCTCCACCCCTCACTGTGTTTTTAATAGAGTGGTATGAGTTATATATTGCTTCTCAGAAGACTCTTTAAACATTTTTCAAAGATGCATTTATTTCTTTTTTATGTGTATGAGTGTTGGTCTACATGTATGTATGTGTACCATGTGCATACCTTGTGTCCGAGGGCATCACATTTCTTGGAACTAGAGCTACAGATGGTTGTAAGCAACCATGTAGGTCCTGGGAACCAAAATCATATCCTCTACAAGAACAAGTGCTTTTAACTGCTGAGCCACCTCTCCAGACCCCACTTTAAAGTTGTTATTTTCATTTATTTATGTGTATTAGTGTTTTACCATGGGAAGTTTCAGGTCCCCTACTGGAGTTACAGACAGTTGTGGACTGCCATGTGGGTACTGGGACTTGAACCCTGGTCCTCTGGAACAGCAGCCAGTGCTCTTAACTGCTGAGCCATCTCTCCAGCTCGTTATTATTATTATTTTTTGTTTGTTTTGTTTGTTTTTCAAGACAGGGTTTCTCTGTGTAGCTTTGCACCTTTCCTGGAACTCGCTTTGGAGACCAGGCTGGCCTTGAACTCACAGAGATCCACCTGCCTCTGCCTCCCGAGTGCTGGGATTAAAGGCGTGTGCCACCACCGCCTGGCCGTTATTTTTAAACAATTTAAAATCTACAGAAAAGTGGCAAGTCTGATATAGAATACATGTGTGCCCTTGACCTAATTTTGCTCTGTTGCTAATATTAATGTTATGTATTTGCTGTGTTAATTGCTTCTATTTTTTTTGAACCATTTGAGAATAGCTTGACTGTATAATTTCTCTTTAGCAGTTTGTATTCTTAAGAAATGATACACTTATTGTCGAGTGTGTCATTCAAGAGATTGATTATTGATACACTTATCATAATATTTCAATTTGTACAATATTCTATAGTATTACAATATTCATAGACTGTCCTGTAGTGTCCCTTATACAGCTGTCTTCTGTCTGGTGACTCATGCATATTTAGTCATTTCTCTTCATTGTTCTTTTTTTAGTCCAGCTCATGGTATTGACATCTTTGCAAAGTTCAGACTAGTTATTTTAGATTTCTTTAAACTTGGGCTTTTATATTTTCTCATAATTCAGGTGTATAGTTTTGACTAGAATACTCTGCATATGGTCTGTCCCGGGACATCACGTCCAGGAGTGATATTTCTTATTGATGATATAAATGCTCTTACTGAAGCTTTACTTGAAGTTCACTGTTCCAGTGAATGGTCTACTTGTCCCTTTCCTCAGCACACTCTGCCCCTCTAACATCCATTGATTAATCTTGCCTAAGTTCATTTCTATTACCAGTTACTATTTTTCCCCTTAACATATATCTGCTTTTTGGATTTAGTTACAGTACTTGACTAGCATACATGAAACCTTGGATTTGATCCACAGCACAACATGTGTTTTAGTTTTACTACATTTTTATTTACTTATTTAGTGTGTGGGGGGGGGGGGGATGCCATGGCACACATGTGGAAGTCAAAGGATAACTTTTTGGAGTTGTTTTTTTTTTTTTTTTTTTTTTTTTTTCCCTTCCACTGTTTGGGTCCCAGGAATCAAACTTGGGCCATCAGGCTTGGCAAGAGGTACCTTTCCCCACTGAACCATCTCACCAGGCCTTTAAATTTATGTATTTAGTTTCCTTTTCTTTCTTTCTTTTTAAAATGCCAGGGTCTCACTGTGTAGCTCTCAATTCACAGAGATCCTCCTGCCTCTGTTGGAATTGAAGGCATGTGCCACCATGCCCAGTTTAAATTCATTTGTGTGTTTGTTTGGTTTGGTTTTTTGAGGCAGGGTTTTGCTGTGTAGCTTTGGAGCCTGTCCTGGGACTCGCTCTGTAGACCAGGCTGGCTTCGAACTCATTAAATTTATTTTTTAATTGACGAAAGTTCTATTTATGGTATTGTGGCATGATGTTTTGAATATATATTTTAATTAAGCTAGTATTTATTATTGTACATACAACTTTTGTGATGAGCACACTTAAAATCCAGTGCTTTTGCATATATAATATGTTTGAAATAGAATCTGTGTGTTATGTGCTGGGACTTCTATCTAATCAAAGCTGCATATCTTTGGTCAACATCTCGAATCAGTCACTAGTGCATTGTCCCTGGTAGCCATCATTATACTCTCTGCTGCTGCTGAATTCACATTTTCAGATTCCATATAAATAGGGCCATACAGTAGTTGCCTTTCTCTGCCTGACTTCATTTAACATAATTTCTTCCAGGCCTATCTACATTGCTACAAATGACAAGCTTTCCTTTTTTAAGGGAGAGTTACATTCCATTGGATATACCACATATCTGTTTATTCATTCACTTATAATAGTAATCTGGGCTGACTCCATGAACTGACCATTGCGAGTAGAATTGCATGAATGTAGAAGTGCAGGCATCCTCAGCATACTGATTTTTAGTTTTTGAGATATGTATTTACTGGTAGGTTGCTGAATCATTTGATAGTTCCATCTTTAGTTTTGGGGAGAGTTCTATACTGTTTTCTGTAGTGGTGGTTATAATATAATTTATATTAGGGGTCTTTAAACTTTTCACTTATGATACACCCTCTGTTAGTCAGGGTTCTCTGTGGAGTCCCACAGAGATCCCGGCTTGTGCCTTGTTTTCCTTTTGACTCAAGGTCAAAGAGTCCAAGCTTGTTACCTCTACCCCAAGGCTGCATAATAGGATGTTTTGGCCAAAGGTGTGGTTAGCAGGTGTCTTTTACTTCAAGGCCTAATTACAGGATGCTTTACCGTAAGGCGTGGTCACCTGATGCCTTGAGTACTAAGGAAGTGTTTACACTTAACTGTACTTTGTACTTCGAACCGTGATGTTCTTCAAAGGGGGAGGTCTTTTTGCCCCCCTTGCTTTGGATATTTAAAGACTGTGAGTGATAAACTCGGGTCTGCAATACTGACCCAGAACCCTCCTGAAGGTATCCTGTGTTTCTGTCTTTCTTTATCTAAGTCTATATTTTATAGTTGTCATTTCCCAATTCCACACTCCCTCCTTCAGAACCGTTGGACAGGTTGAGCGGGCAGGACTCTACAGTTCTCTAGAGTAACAGAACTTAGAGACTGACTTACAGGCTGTGCTATAGCTAATTCAACAATGGCTGCCTTCCAGTTCAAAAATCCAGTAGCTGCTCAGTCCACAAGGTTGACTGTATCAGCTGGAATCCTGAAGAAGTAGGCTCTAATGCCAGTGAAGGAATGAACTTGTTAGTGAGGAGAGAGCAAGAGGCAAAGAATAAGGCTTCCTTTTCCCACACCCTTATGTAGACTTCCAGCAGAAGGTGTGGCCCAGATTAAAGGTGCCTTTTCCCACCTCAAGATCAGGATTAGAAATGGATCTTCCCACTTCACATTAAGCAAAAGTCCCTCACAGGTATGCCCTGCCATTTTTGAATTTTAGTTAGTTCCTGATATGGTCAAGTTGACAGCCAAGAATAGCCATCATACATCATACCCCCCACTTTTTTGCGGGGACGAGCTGAGAGAGGATTTCACTATGTAGCTTTGGATGGCCTGGAACTCATGTAAACTAGGCTGACCTTGGACTCAAATTCTTAGAGATCTACCTGGCTCTGCCTTCCAAGTGCTTGCTTGCATTAAAGGCACATACTACCATAACTATGACCCTTTGGGGGGGGGGGGCTGAAAATTTTTTACATGATTCTCAGTATGTAGGTATATAAGATTGTTATATAGGCAAACATTTACTGTTAATGAATCATGAAGAAATTTGGTATATATATTATATATATATATAATTTTTGATGTATTAGAAATGAAAAAAATTCCATACTAATCAAATGAATGGGCTTATTTGTTTTTACATAAAGAGTTAAATCTTGTGGGGAGAGATGTCTCAGTGGTTAAGAGAACTTGCTGCTCTTGTAGAGAACCTAGATTTGATTCCCTGCACCCACGTGGTGGCTCACAGCAATGTGTAACTCCAGTTCCAAAGGATCCGGTACCCTCTTCTGACCTCATCAGGCACCAGGCACACATGAAGTACACATACATGCATGCAGGAACAACACTCACACACATAAAGTAAAAATCTTTTTTCTAAGACTTAAATCTTAAGCTGAGTATGGTGTTTCACACCTGTTTAAGGCCAGCTGTAGCTAACAGAGTACGTCCATCTTAGACTACACAAGGCCCTGTATAAGAAGGAAGGAAGGGGGGAAAATCAGTCAGTCTTGGGCTGGGATGTGGCTTAGTGGTAGAGCACTTGCCTTGTGTGTACAAGACCCCACATTTTGTCTCCAGTATTACCCTACACAGAACAAAATGCTCACACATACCAGAAGAAGAGATCTTGGCTGAATATTTGATGTTGTAGGATGAAGAACACTGACAGTGTTTTTCAGCTGGTCACCGTTTTGATTTTCTAATCATCAGTGATAGCCGGATATGGTATGGATATGGTAGTAGATGTCGAGAGGCTGAGGCAGACAGATCTCAAGTTTGAGGCCAGCCTGGCCTACATAGCAAGCTCCAGCCAAACCAAGGCTCCACAGTGAGGTCCCATCTCATAAAAACACAACAGGGCTGAGGATCGCTTGGGTAGAGGACTTCCTAGTGGTGTGTGAGGTTACTTCAGTCCTCACTACTGCAAGAAACACCCGAACAAAACGGCAGAAATATGTGGAGGCCATTTCAGAAATTATTGGAGATTCTGGGCTAATCGAAGTCAGATTCACTTAATGTTTTTTTTTAAATGAAACTCAAAAGTTGGGAATTCAAACACTAGGTTTTTTTTAATGATTTACTTATTTTCATTTTCTGTGCATTGGTGTTTTCCCTGCATGCATGTCTGTGTCAGGATGTTGGGTCCCCTGGAACTGGAGTTACAGACAGTTGTGAGCTGCTGCCTTGTGGGTACTAGGAATTGAACCCTGGTCCTTTGGAAAAACAGCTAGTGCTCTTAACCACTGAGCTATCTCTCCAGCCCCTAGTTCTTATTTTTATTTATTTTTTGTTGTTGTTGTTGTTGTTTTGTCTTTCAAGACAGAGTTTCTCTGTGTAGCCCTGGCTGTCCTGGAACTCACTATGCAGACTAGACTGGCCTTGAACCTAGAGCTCTGTCTGCCTCTGCCTCCTGAGTGCTGGTGTTAAAGGTGTGCACCACTGCTGCCCAGCATGACATTGGTTTTTCAAATCAAGCGTTCTAGCCCAGTATAACTAAAAATATACTGTGATTGTATACTTAATATGCCAAGAAGTGGTGGTAAAAAAAATCATCTTTGTTTTCTATAACGTTTTTCTAAGAACAGAAAGCTGTACATTCCATAAAAATGCATGGTTTTCTGTTGCTAGAGTTTTCCTGCCTGGCCCACAGGGACAAATCTCTGTCACCTGCCAGTCCCACAGCCGCTCAGACCCAACCAAGTAAACACAGAGACTTATATTGCTTACAAACTGTATGGCCGTGGCAGGCTTCTTGCTAACTGTGCTTATAGCTTAAATTAGTCCATTTCCATAAATCTATACCTTGCCACGTGGCTGGTGGCTTCCCGGTGACCTCACATGCTGCTGGTCATGGCGGCGGCTGCAGTCAGTCCTTCTGCCTTCCTGTCCTTTTATTTCTCCTCTCTGTTAGTCCCGCCTATCCTTCCTGCCTAGCCACAGCCGATCAGGTTTTATTTATTGATCAATCCGAACAACTTGACATACAAGACCATCCCCCAGCACAGCCAAGTGCAGACCATCTCAGACACCTGCACTCTGGCCCATGGTCCTAATCATCCTCTATGCGGACCTGCTGGGTAACGCCACAAAGAACCCAAGAAGGGCTCCCACAGGACATACAGAACATCCCACAGCAGTTTTCTATCCTACCGTGATCTCACATTTGAGCCCAGGTGCTGCCTGACCTGGCTGCGTGTGCACAGCAAGGTAGTCATGTGAGTGTGGAAGGCAGGCCATAGTGAAGTTGCGTGAGGAAGCATGGCCGTGCACTGCCACCAACAGAACACCTCAGATTCGTTGTGTGTTTGCTTTGGAATTAAGTGTCGGTGTTGCATGTCAGGGAACCCGATAACTGCAGTCAAGTTTTTCATGTTATATGACCCTGGGTGGGCTGCAGCTCCGTCTCAGAAGCTGTGGTCTGTTATGTCCCTGTCAAGGCTCCCCTCCTCTGTACGTCTTCCCTCCTTTCTCCTTTCCCAGTTTCTGTGAGTCACTGTTGTAGCAGGTGTGCAGTGGTGGCTCATTGCCATTTGTTTACATTTCTGTGGTGATGGGGCATGTCGAGCCTTTTCCTCCTTCCATACGTCACCTGGTACTTACACGTCTTATGTTGTTGTTGTCGTTGTCGTTTGTGACAGGCTTATCTAGCAGAGACTTGAGCTTCTGATCCTCTCCTCTGCCTCAGTGCACCCGGGTTATGCGGTGCTGGGGGTGGAACCAGGGCTTCATGCTGCTAGGCAGGTGCTCTGCTGCACTACATCCCTACCCCAGCGCTTTAAACAAACAAACAAATAAATAAGCGAGATGCCATTTTCCTAATCGGAAACCGCAAATATCCTCTGTGTCTTCCTAGATCTGAATTTTATAAGCACATTGTGCTTTCTGGAGGCTCAACCATGTATCCTGGTCTGCCATCGAGGTTGGAACGAGAGCTTAAACAGCTTTACTTAGAACGAGTTCTAAAAGGAGATGTGGAAAAACTTTCTGTAAGTATCTATAGTAACTGTTACCATTGTTTAAAACCTTGTAAAGTAACTTGTGGATCTTGACAACCACTAGATGGAGCAAGAAGTCTTATAAACAGATTCCTGTGCAGATAGCCTCTGGAAGACTTGAAGGGCCTCAAGAGAAATTGTCTATTTGTTGTGTATCTTGTCTCCTCAGTCACATTGGTATTCCCAGAATCATCACAGCTTTTGAAATGGACTTCCTTGGTAATTGTTGCCATGCACTAGAGTATAATTGCTAGTGGTTCTTTGCCATGCTCTCTCCTAGCTTTGGACAGTGAAGTGTACTGTCTGCAGTATGGATGCAACCCAGGGTCCTTTAACTGTGGCTTATCCTCTGGTTTGTCTCACTATCCTTAGCTACCTGTTTTTGATAAGATTACCCATTTCAGAGAACTGTGTATAGAGACACTGATGCTATAGTGCTCTAAGCATTTCGCTCACATTTCTCGAATTTCATCAATTTATATAGAGAATTTAAGATCCACCTCTGGTGACTATTGACTCTGCAAACTTTTGAGAAGAGATTATGAAGCACTATATTCTGTTAAAATCCCACTGAAATCAATTCTGCACATTCTGATCCCCCACCCCCTACACACACACACACACACACACACACACACACACACACACACACACTTTCAGTTCTGCAGAGCTAGGGTTTGGACCCAGGACCACACACGTCCACCAGTAAGCAGTCTAGTACTAAGCCACACTGTAAGTCCAGGAAACATTTCTTGAACTCTAGCATTGTGCCAGAGTTGATCTAGGCCATGGGAACAGAACAGTGGTAAACAATAGAAATTGCTGCTGTCAGTTTAAGTAACTTACCAGTAGTAATAATAAATGGTGGTGGGGGGGGGTGTTTAGGAGATAGAAAGTGGTTGTTGTTGGTAACATGGAGTGTGTCCCCTCATACCTGATCTGAAAAGGCCTCTGATGAAGTGCCTTTGAGTCAAAGACCTGTTTCAAGTTAGGGAGTGAGCATTTCTAGTCAGGAATAGTGCAAAGGATCTGAGTTGACAGAAATGTCCCAGTGTGAATGGAACAGAGTAAGCAAGAGAGAGGTAGAAGATGAGTTCAGAAAGCTAGCAAGCAGACAGGTCACTGGTGAAAATGAAAGATCCTGACTAGAAAATGATAGAATCTGACGTCCCCTCGATAGAATCCAGAAGCCCAGCCAGTGTGGTGAGGAGGAGCTAAGAGGGTTCATACTGGAAGCTGAGAGGGACAAGAGCTGAGAGAGGTTAAAAATAGTAGTTAGAGTGGTTGTCTTCGAGAGTGAATGGAGATGGGGAAATGTACTGGACAGCCAAACAGCATAAAGGACCTAGTTGAGGCTGGAGGCACATTTAAAGCAGGATGTTGAGTTTCTCTACTGTGTTGAGCTGTTGTTGGTTGTTTTTGGTCTTTTGGCTTTTTTCTCTTTTGGGGGGCCCAACACCCAGCACTCAAATCACCCACAGAGGCTTATTCTTCATTATGAATGCCTGGCCTTAGCTTGGCTTGTTTCTAGCCAGCTTTCCTTAAATTATCCCATCTACCCTTTGCCTCTGGGCTTTTTCTCCATTTCTTACTTCTGTATATCTTACTTTCACTCTTACTCCACAGCTGGCTGGGTGGCTGGGTGGCTGGGTGGCTGGCCCTGAGGTGGTCCTCCTTCTCTGGCTGCTACTCCTTCCAGATTTCTCTTATTTCTGCCTGACAGCCCCGCCTATCCTTTCTCCTGCCTTGCCATTGGCCATTCAGTTCTAAAACACCATCAGGTGTTTTAGGCAGGCACAGTAACACAACTTCACAGAGTTAGACAAATGCATCGTAAAAGAATGTGATACACCTTAAAATAATATATTCCCTAACACTGAGCTGTTTGAAAACAGGTTCAGAGTTGATTGTCTGAGTCGGTATTTTGCCAGGTGAATGAAAGTAAGGAGGAGAGAAAAAAGTCACCAAGGGTAATGTAAAGAAACTGAAGGAAGAGGGCTGGAGAGATGGGTCAGTGGTTAAGAGCACTTGCTGCTCTTGGAGAAAAGCCAGGTTCGGCTCACAACCTTCCGTAGCTCAAGTTCCAGGGGATCTAGTGCCCCCTTTTGACTGCTGTGAGCACCAGGCATGTACACATAAATGCATGCAGCCAAAACTCATACATATAAAATAATTTATCTTTTTCAATTTAAAAAGAAATGGAGGCACTGGGTAGTGGTGGTGCACACCTTTAATCCCAGCACTTGGGAGGCAGAGGCAGGAGGATCTCACGGTTTGGGGACAGCCAGGTCTACAGAGTGAGTTCCAGGACAGCCAGGGCTACATGGAGAATTCTGTCTCAACCCCTCCCTGCCACCGAGAGAGAGAGAGAGAGAGAGAGAGAGAGAGAGAGAGAGAGAGAGAGAGAGGGAGAGGGAGAGGGAGAGGGAGAGGGAGAGGGAGAGGGAGAGGGAGAGGGAGAGGGAGAGGGAGGGAGAGGAGGGGGGGGGAGGGAGGGAGGGAGGGAGGGAGGGAGAGAGGGAGAGAGAAAGAAAGAAATGGAGACTAGGGCTGGTGAGGGAGCAGCTGTGGGACTGGGAAGAGGGGATGATAGAAGCTGCATGAAGAAGGAAGGAGAGCTGCTGTAGGACGTCCTGGGTGAGGAGGGAGGCTTGAGAGAGCAGCAGGCTGCTGAGGGCCCTGCTGGGGAAGCAGGGTCTTCCCTGAGAGCCCTTAGACGTTTCCTTGACGGGGCTGGAAAGATGACTATGAAAAGCAGGTACTACTGCAGAGGACCCAAGCTGGGTTCCCAGCACCCCATCAGGCTTTTGACAACTGCCTATAGCTCCAACTCCAGGGGATCAGACGCCCTCTTCTGACTCTATGGGTACTGCAGTCACATATACACACCCACACACAGATACACAAGACACATAGTAAAAATTAATTTAAAAAATTTCATCAAAGCACAGTCAGGCTCTTTGTTCACATAGCATTATTCATTGTCAAACATTGTCTGTAACTATCTTACAGCTTCACAGAAGTCTTTGTAGTCAGAGACAGGAAAAGCCCCAAGTGTTTACTCTGTGACCCTTGGGAAGCCATGTGCACGTTGAGCAGTGGTACACATAGCACGGATGAGGATGAGTAGGAGGCTATTGAGTGCTAGGCTGGCCTGGACTGTAGAGTTAGACTAACCCTAAAAAAAAAAGGTAGCCCGCACTTGAGGGGCAGAGGTGAGTGGATCTCTGTGAGTTTGAGACCAGCCTGGTCTACAAAGCAAGTTTCAGGACAACCAGAGCTGTTACACAGAGAAACCCTGTCTGAGGGAGAAGGGGAAGTGAATAAAACAGAATGATGTTTGTTCTCAGACTTAACTAAAACACTGTTGTTTGCCATGTCACAAATACTTAGATTCCTCATTTTTATATGTGATAGAAACAATTTAGAGTACATGGTGCCATTGTCTCTTTGTGGAATTTGTGACTCCAAAGGCAGACAGCTTTTCAGGATAGGTATGGAAAGAAACAGCTTGAGATCTGTAGATGTCTGGGGGTCTAGCATTATTTATTATGTGTATGGGCGTTTGCCTGCATGCATGTCTCTGGGGGCCAGAAGAGGGTGTCAGATGCCCTGGAACTGGAGTTACCATGTGTGTGCTGGGAATTGAATCCAGGTCCTCTAAGCATAGTCAGTGCTCTTAAGCTGCTGAGCTGTCTCTCCAGCCTCAGATTCTAATGCAGTTGTGATTATTTTTTCAATGGATAACTTTTTCTGTACAGTAGTAGTCTTCCCTATAGATCTTAGGTTCCAGAAGTTGAGCCAACTGGGAAATGGGAGTTTTAAGACGAATTGGTTCAATAGTTTTCCTTTTGAATTATAGATTAGAAAAACTTGGTTTTTTGTTTTGTTTTGTTTTGTTTTGTTTTTTTCAGTTAGAGGATATTTTGTGTCACAGTATCACAAGCAAATCACAGCAGTATATTTAGTATAAACATAAATCACCAACACCATCCTTTCATAAGGAATTATCAGGTGTTTTTAGATGAACTTTCAAAGTCTCCTGAATGGCCCATATGCTTCTTTTTGATCTTTCCCTTTGGAGTAGTAAGGTCACTCCTCTTCCCCAGTTTCTATGGCAGCCAGTCAGGAGTCAGTCAGGAGCCTGTGCAGAGGACAGGCTGGTGCTTGTCTTCTCCCCAGAGTGTTGAAAAACGCACCAAACTGTCAGCTGGAGCTGATACATTGCAGACTGCACAGGTGGCCTGGACAGAAGTCCCCTTGACTTGAAGTTTCTCCTGCTAGTCCTGGGGTGATGTCAGAGCATCTCAAACACGGTCAGGTTCCTTTGTTAGAGGCCACGCTTGTGTTGACCCTTCACAGTTCAGGTATTAAGGCTGTGCAGAAAGACAGCCAGCAAAAGTAAAAGTGTTCTGGTAGTTAGTTATCCCATCCAGATTTACAGATACTTAACAGCTGTCAATCTTTAGAAGGCTTAACAGTTTAAGGGACATTTTTCTATGTAGTTCTTCACCTGAAAGACTGGCACAAACCCTTCCTTAGCAGCATTGATATGCAAATTAGCCAAAGCCCTCCAGGTCACCTGTTGACCCCACTGTTCATTTGCAGACTGATCTGTCCCGACCTGGCTGTCTTTGAAGACATTCTTCTGCTCTTAGAGTGTGGATGGGGTTTCAAGACACTGCTGGTCTCCCCACATGCCTGCTCTGTTCTTTCTTAGAATCAAATGGTCCTGGGACTTTCATCTAGGATCGTTTTCCAGATTTCCACATCAGCAGACTAAGAGCCTTCAGCAATGTATCTAGATATAAAATAAAATTATATAGATATAAAATACATTTACATATAGATATAAGATACATTATTTAGCCAGGTGGTGGCAGCACAGACTTTTAATCCCAGCGCTCGGGAGGCTGAGGCAGGTGGATCTCTGAGTTTGAGGCCAGGCTGGTCTACGGAGTAAGTTCCAGGACAGCCAGGGCTACACAGAGAAACACTGTGTGGGGAAGGGGAGGAACCACCCAAATGAACAAACAAAAAACACATTATTTATTTGCATCTACACTAAAACAAGTTAGCCATCTCAACATTGTAAATTTTAAATGGACCATGCCCAAGTGTCTATATACAAAGGTCAGTTCTAAAATTAATTATTTTAATTTTACATTTTTTGTCTACCAAAAGCAGTTCAGAATTTTTCAAGCATTTGATAAAAAGACATTTATCATTAGGTTATCCTAAATTTTGCAATCAAATTTTTTCTCAACCTGAGCTTCCATACTTAGCATTTGAAAATACCAGAGCCAAATCATTTTTAAAATATTTATTTTATTTTTATGTGTGTGTACCTGGGTATACTTATGTGCTCTACATGTGTATAGGAGCCCATGGAGTTTGTGAGCTGCTGCTTGGTGCTGGAAATTGAACTCAGGTCTTCAACAAGTGCCCTAACCACTGAGCCATCTCTCCAGATGGAAATCATTTTAAGGAGTAAACTTAAAATTAGCATTTCAATTAATATTTTAAATAACCCTGCCAGAGGTAAAGTCCAGAAACTAGTCTCTTTTTAAAAATAAATTTTCTGAATTTCTTAGGTTTTTAGCTTTATGAAAATGACCCTCAACCCATTCAGACACTCACACATTTTTTTAAAGCCATGCCAGTCATAATTGTCAGTTCGCAGTAAGTTAATAGGAAGTGCAAGCCTGAACTTTCTCTCCAGGGACAGAGATTGGGTTTTGTCCTGGTATGTCTTAGAAGTCTTCCCGAGTTTATAAAAGACTAGTAAGCTGCAATTCTCCCTGGTGGTTACCAAGTAATGAAAGCCTCATCTCTGTATTTTAACTGGTTAATGTAAAGAGATACAGTTAGAGCAAAAATAAAACAATGTGCTGGCATTTATCTTTTTTCTCCCCAGTTACCCTTCCTGTACATCAGTCCTACCTAGAACTGCTTGATTTCCCATATTGGAAGTGTCTTCATGCCCATGGATGTCCCCACTCCATACTGGGGGGTTCTCAGTACCACACACCCCAGAGGTTTCCTGATTGCTGAGCTTCAAGGTTCCCTTAAAGAGAGCACTCCATTTCCCTGCCTCAGTTTTGCCTGCCTTTCAGATTACCTCAGGGTGTTTATGAAGTATGAGAAAAGGCGAAGCTCGTCATTGATTGATCTGTCCAAACAACGGGCAGGATACATCTCTTCCATTTTCTGGAGATTTAAGAGCCTTCCCAAACACAGAAATCCCAGACAAGCCCCCAAATTGTTGGCAATAGATAACACATTCTGTTCTCATCTTCCATAGGCTGGGACTTGCTGACTTCCCATTCTCCATCTCATTGGTTTAGGACACACAGTCTTACCTAATGAATAATTTGGAGCTTGAGACTTGCCCATGTTTTGTGATCATGGGCTTGGTCACATATATATCTGCATAGAACTTTGAGAGTTCTGAGACAAGCAGGTACCTACTGCCAGCTAAGGAAGAGAGGGACCTAGCTCTCCTGCTTATCTGTAACTTTGATAAAACTTTACTTCATATTGAAAATGCATCATAACAGACAGATGTAGTGGCACATACCTTTAAACCCAGCACTCGGGAGGCAGAATCAGGGAGATCTCTGTGAGTTCGAAGCCAGCATGGTCTACAGAGAGAATTCCAGGATAGTCAGAGCTATATAGTGAGACCCTGTCTCAAAAAGGGGAGAAAAAAAGAAAATGGACCATAGCAATCCATTACAAACCTATCTGGGCATATTTGTGTGAGTTTTGCATATTAGAAAGGAACTGGAAGGTCTGGTGTGGATCTCGGGGGTAGACCACGTGCACTGGTGTGAATGGAGCCTTGAGTTCAATCCTGTCTCAGTCAGGGTTACTGTTGCTGTGATAAAACACCATGACCACAGCAACCTGGAGAGGAGAGAGTTGGCTTGCACACTCTGAGTCATTGTCTACCGAGTGAAGCCAAGGCGGAACTCAGACTGGGCATATACCTGGAGGCAGGAGCTGATGCAGAGGCCATGGGGGGGTGCTCTTTATTGGCTTGATTATCTGGGGGTTTGTTTGTTTGTTTTGTTGGTTTTTCGAGACAGGATTTCTCTGTGCAACAGCTGTGGCTGTCCTGGAGCTCGCTCTGTAGACCAGGCTGGCCTCAAACTCACAGAGATCTTCCTGCCTCTGCCTCCCGAGTGCTGGGATTAAAAGGGTACGCCACCACCACCCGGCTGCCATCCTGTTTTTTCTTGTAGAACACACGATCATTAGCCCAAGGGTGCCCGCCCCCCAGCCCCATGTCAGTCATTAAGAAATTGTCCTACAGGTAGGTCTGCCCATAGGCAGGTATTAAGGTGGCAGTTTCTCACTTGAGGCTTCCTCCTCTCAGATACTTTAGCTTGTGTCAGGTTGACCTAACCACCCACCCCACACACCGCACCTCCCCCACACACCCCCCAACAATCCCCAGTACCCAAGAAAACGGTTCAGTTTTACATTGTTGCACTGAACCACAGAGTCTGGGTGGTGTTTGACCCGGAAGAACACTGCTCAGAAACTGAAGACAAAGCCTTTTATAATCTTTCTGCTGGTTCTTGGGCTGTTAGCACAGTGATTGGTTGTCCAGTTTATTTAATCTGGATTCTAGTCTTCCTAATCACGAGCTTGGGAGGAATTACTAAATGTTTCTGTGTCTGAGGTGCCAAACTCGGCTGTTGTCCTGTGTGTAGATTGCTGAGAGATTCAAGAATACATATGTGCAGAAGTCTTCCTGAAGCTGAGCATTGTGCACATATATATGACTCACTCTTCTCTTTCTCCTGTAGAAATTTAAGATCCGAATTGAAGATCCACCACGCAGAAAGCACATGGTATTCTTGGGTGGCGCAGTCCTAGCAGACATCATGAAAGACAAAGACAACTTTTGGATGACCCGACAAGAGTACCAAGAAAAGGGTGTACGTGTGCTGGAGAAACTCGGTGTGACTGTTCGATAAAGTGCCAGGCTTGTTCCCATCATGCCTCTAATGCATTCTTCTTTTTCTCTTTTGTTAAAATTTTTTCTTTATTGCCAATCTTTGAACTCATTCGACTCCAGGACTGAAAGAGGCCTCTCTGTCCCCTTTGACTGGAAAGGTCAAGTTTTATTCTGTCTTGGGGAAGCGTTGTTAAATTCTTGTTAATGTGGGTAAATGTGGTTGTTTAATGCAGCCACTTCTCTGCAGACAAGGAGGGCAAAGGGTCTCTGCTGCTTTCTTTCTTTCTTTCTAAGTAGGCATTTAGATCATTCCTGGAGGCTTTCTATTTTTGCTTTATTGCTCTAACACTGCTAGTTTTAGTTTTAGCACTGTAGGTGGTATGTCTTCATTAGCATAAGAAAAAACTTTCACATGAGCTTTTACATATTCTGGGTGGGGGTGGTAAGGGATGGGTGGGCAGCCCTGAGCCCTTTAGGGCTTTTCCTCTGTAGTGGTGGCTTTCAGCAGTCAGCCACTGCCACTCTTATGTACCCTGAAGCTTGTCCTGTTAACATCTTCGGGAAACAGTAAGCTCAGAACTAAGGTGTTTGGGGTAGGCTCTGTGTGGTGGAACAAATGGGTGGTCTTTCTGTTGTGGATTTTGAGGGTTTTCTGCTTCTGGGTAGGCGTGATGAACCTCAGTTACAGTACTCTTGACTTGGTAGGTTTCTTCTTCTGGTCTGCCTGAACTGTTTCCATAGGATAGGAAAAAAGCAAGCTTAGTATTTCATTACCATGAGGCTTTGGAATTAGTTACTTATGTCAGCCTATCATCACCTGGGAGTATATTTCCTAAACTATCAGTGAGAAAGTAACATTGTAAACAACATGCCTTTGTTAAGTCAAACGACACATAGAAAACTACTTAAGAGCTGGTGTTTTCTAAATGCTGTTGTTTATTCTGGAAGTGTTGAGGAAATGAGGCTAAGTACCATTCTTGAGAGTTGTACTTTTATGTACCTGGTCAGTGCTTCTGACAGCTCTGCACAGAATTGATTACTGGTGGTTGTTGTATTAACAGTAACAACGGGATTGGTTGCCAGTAGTTTCTGTTTTGTTTTGTTTTTTTTAATGAGACCTGGAACTAAAATTTTAGCAGCAACAATAGAAAATTTACCAGGAGTCAGCTCTCTTTGTACTGAAGACTAGCCATGACCGCCAGCCACTTCCCAGCTATCTTTTGTTCTTGAGGAAGAGTGGTTGGGATTTTGGATATGTTTGCAGACCTGTCAGAAAATCCTGTTTACGAGTCCTGTTGGTATTTTTGTTATCTCAAGAAATAACAGATAGTACCTAGATGTGAGGTCTTTCTAACATTAAAAATGAAATGGCGAGCTGTTGCATTACACTCAATACAAAATGATGATTCTGGGAGAAATAGTTTCCTTCATTTCAAAATATTCGTTACTAATAATGATGGATTTGAAAAAATGGCTTTTCCCCCTTTTTCTTTCCTTTTTGGATGCTTAAAATCGGAATTTTTAGTGGATTTTTTGAGATAACTTTACAATTAGTTTATAAAATCAGCAAAAGGAAGTTAGTCTTAATTATGCAGCTTCTGTGATATTAAGTATTTTTTGCCTGTTTTACCTCAATTTGAACAAATAGGAGAAGTCTGTGTGCATGCTGGACATGCTCTGTACACACAACAGCCCACCAGTGCCGGCTGGTCGGTGTTGGGTGCATGACTCAGAGTCACTTTGGAATTTCTAAGCGTTCCTAAATCATGTCGTCAGTTCCCCAGTCTTGGGAGTCCTGGGCCCATTGCAGGACACCTGCTGTATACAGGACTGGTACAATGACTATTGAGTACAGAAAAGTGATCGACTCTTGGCTTTGAGCATGATTTTAAATATAGGGGTAGAAAACAGGGAAGAGTAGAGTGGAGTCCTAAATAAAACAGTGGAAGAGCAGTATCATTTGTACCTTGAATGTAGAATTTGTTTTTATTTCATAATTCTGCTAGCAAACATGACTGTTAAAAATGATGTATTTATATATGTAATAATTTAGAAATTCCATTTTATAGTTTTCCTATTCTAAGGTGAAATAATGAATTTAATAATTTGGGAGTTGGAACATACTGTATTCTGTTGGAGGTGTCAGGTTTGAGTCCTTCAAAAATTAAAAAAAATCTGTTTTTTAAAAGATCTGATTTTTAGCTCTTGAAACCCATTGTCACTTAGATTTCCAATGCTAATTAAATTTCTTTTTTTATTTTTAAATTAAAATCACCAATGCCTTGAGAGATTTCTTAGAAAATATGGTATTGGATGTTAACTTTCACAGTTCTGAGCACTGTTAGTATCTATCTGGCAAGTATTTGAGAGATCAATGGAAAGTTAAATATTCTAAATTTAACACAAATATACTTCTTTTTGATTAAGAAAATAAAATCAGATTTTTCAAAGTAATTTGAATTTTGTCTTTGTTTTTCCTTTTAATAGTTTTTCTCTTTAATTTTATTACTTTTATTTGTACTTTCAGTTTTGCTGTGCAAGATGGGTTTAGAACTTTAAATCCAAGTTAGTCCAGGGTCATTCATTGTTCCCATCCATTGCTGTTTGTTTGTTTGTTTGTTTTATCTTATTTGAGGTGGAGGGTTGAGGTGGGTGTTACAGCCCAGGCAGATCTGGAACTAGCGTGTAGCCAAGGAAGACTTGAACTCTTGATTCTCCTGCCTCTTCAAGTGCTGGGATTATAGGTGTGCACCCTGATGCCCAGCTCTGGTTCAGTTTTGATTGACAAAACTCATTATTTCTAGTGAGGTTTTTTTGTTTTGTTTTTTAACTTATTACTGATTTGTTTATTTGTTTATTTATTGTGAGGCCAGGTTTCTGTGTAGTCCTGGCTGCCCTAGAACTGGCTGTGTAGACCAGGCTGGCCTCACTCAGAGATCCGCCTGCCTCTGCCTCTGGAGTACTGGGATTCAAGGTATATACCATCACTCCCAGCCCTTCTAGTAGGGTTTTTAGATAAAAGAAAATGAATTAGAGCTACATTAGAATTTGTTCTGTTTTGTTTTCTTCTAAGAAATTGTTTATTTCCCAAGAGATTGCAGGGTGCTTTTGCAGAATCAATTCTAGATAGACTCATATGTAACATAATTCTGTATGGACATTGTGGCTGATCTATGTGAAGATTTTTAGGCATCTATTTTGTTTTTAATTTTTTCCTTTATTTTCATCTTACATGTATGGGTATTTTGCCTGTGTGTATGTGTGTACACCATGTGTGTATGGTACCCTTGGAGGACAGAAGAGGGCATTAGATCTCCCTGGAACTAGAGTTATAAGTCGTTAATGAGCCACCATGTAGGTGCTAGGAATCCAGCCTTGATCATCTAAAAGAGCAGTCAGTGCTCCTGGCCACTGAATTATCTCTCTTGAACAGGTACATTGTTTTTGACAAAGTAATTAAAGCAGGAAGAAAACTAATAAGTGATCTTTTCTTGAGTTTACGTTGGCCTTAAGCATGAGGGCTAGGGAATTGGTATCAGTGTTTTTGTTCCTCTTATAAACTGTATGTTTAAGATTCTTTGTCCTTTCATGGCCAAGGCCTGAGGGTTGTGTCTGGTGCCTTATCCTGTCTTGAGTTGCCAGAATAATGTGGTATCTATTGTCCTTAGCAAAAGAATATTCCTATCATTTTGTGGTGTTGATATTGATGGAGTGAATATCTTTGTACTCCTCATTTTTTTTCTCCACCCATAAAAATTCAGTTTATTAACTGTTGCTAATTTTAATTAATTTATTTTTAAGACAAGGTCTCTGTTTTAGTGTTCTATTGCTATGAAGAGACACCATGACCAAGGCAACTTTTATTAAAGAAAGCATTTAATTGGGAGCTTGTGTATACTTCCAAAGGGTTATAGTCCATGATGATCATGGCAGGGAGCATGGCAGCAGGCAGACATGGAGCTGAAAGCTTATATCTTGTTCCATAGACAGGCAAAGAAAAATAGCCTGACCTGGGCTTTTGAAACCTCAAAGCCCATCCCAAGTGACACACCTCCAACAAGGCCACACCTCCTAATCCTTCCCAAACAATACCACTAATTGGGGACCAAGCATTCAAATATATGAGTCTATGAGGCCCATTCTCACTCAGATAATCACATTCTACTCCCTGCTCCCATAGGCTTGTGGCTATGTCATAATGCAAAATTCACTTAGTCCAGCTTAAACAGTCAACACTGTTTGAAAGTCCAGTCTCTTCTGAGACTCAAGGCAATCTTCTAATTGTAATCCCCTATAAAATGAAAATAAAAAAGCAGATCACATACTTGCAACATATGATGGCACAGAATATACATTACCATTCCATGGGGCATAGTGAGGAAATACTGGACCAAAGCAAGAATAAAACCCAATCAAGAAACTCTAAATCTTCAACCCCATGTCTGATGTTACAGGCTTCTAGATGGCTCTTCCCTTACAGCTTTGCTGACTGCAGCACACTTCTCTTTCTCGGGCTGGTTCCATACCCTGTCTGCAGCTCTCCTTCACAGGGATCCCACAGCTCTAGCATCTCCAACATCCTGGGGTCTTCAACACAATCCAGGCTTCATCTTCAATCATTGTCCCCTCTGGGCCTCCATGCCATGACTCCCTTGCCACATACCTGGCTTCATTCAGTAGCTTTCAACCACAGAGGAGAAGACTCTACAACTTTCCATCTGTTCTTAAATCCAGAACTGCTGGCCAAAGCTGCCAAGTTTTGCTGTCTGCCAGAGCTGGAACACAGTGCCCCCCCAAAAAAAAATTTACATTTGCATAAGCTTCCACTTGTTGATGGTTTCCTTTGCTGCATGAGCTTTACCCCTTCCAAGCTGGAAGCTTGGCTGGGTGGGTGTTAGCATCAGGCTTGTCTTTCAGCTTCCATGTCCTTGAGCAAAGGACTTGGCTCCAACATTACAGTATTCCTGCTTTTTTTCTCCTCAAACTCCGTGTTTTGTATTTCTCTTTGGCCTGCCAGCTCTTTTTCACTGTGGCTCTACATAAGAGTGAGCACCAGCTGGGGGGCAGTGGCGCACGCCTTTAATCCCAGCACTCGGGAGGCAGAGCCAGTCGGATCTCTGTGAGTTCGAGGCCAGCCTGGGCTACAGAGCGAGATCCAGGTCAGGCTCCAAAGCTACACAGAGAAACCCTGTCTCAGAAAACCAAAACAAACCAGAAAAGCACACTAGAACCACACGGCACAGTCAGCACTGGGCTGTCTTGAAACCTCTCCCGACAAAGACATTAATCTAAAACTTGCCGGTTTAGCCTCAGGCAGATTCTTAGGACAAGGGCAGATGTAGCTACACTCTTCCTAATATGTCACAAGAATGGTTGGCAGCCCAGCTAATATTTATATTGTTTCCCCCTGAAACCTCTTGAGCTGGGCCTACGTAATTCAACTTTCCCTTGGCAGTACTGTTATTCTAGTTCTGACTAGGATGACCTTTTAAGCTCCACTTACAGCGGTCAACCACTTCTCTGGTCCAGAGTCCCAGAGTCCTCCATATTCCTCCGACAACAGTGTGGCCAGCCCTGTCACAGCGATAGGCCTGATCTAGACGATCTCAAACTCACTGTGTAGTTGAGGATAACCTTGAACTTCTGATCTTGCTTTCATTCCCCTAGTGCTGGGATCATAGGCAAGTGCCGCTATGCCTAATTATTTTATGCAGTGCTAAGGGATTGAGTCTAGGGCTTGGTGCATGCTAGGCAAGCACTCTACCAACTGTCCCCTGCCCAGTCCTCTGAGGCTCCCATAATGGCTGTTTGCAGGTTCTTGGTGTCCTACTCAAAGGGTTGATGTCAGTGCTCACAGATTTGTAGTGTATCCAGGAAACTTCAGGTCAGAATGTGCTGCAGAAGAGCAGGAGGGCACATGCATGAGAAAGTACTTTGCTCCCCCACCCCCCCAAAGTGTTTGGGGCTTCCACGGGTTTATTTGCTGTTTGTTTTACTTTTTTCAAGACAGGGTTTCTCTGTGTGCCCACTGACTGTCATGAAACTTGCTCTGTAGACCAGGCTGGCCTCAAACTCAGAGACCTGTCTGCCTCCGCCTTCCCAGTACTGGGGTGAGAGGGGTGCACTACCACCCCAGGCCTGGTGTCTTAGGGTTTCCGTTGTTGTGAAGAGACACCATGACAGTCACATGGCAACTTTTTGGTTTGGTTTGGTTTTCCAAACAGAGTTTCTCGATCTGACAGTCCTGGCTGTCCTGGAACTCACTCTGTAGACCAGGCTGGCCTCAAACTCACAGAGATCCACCTGCCTCTGCCTCCCGAGTGCTGGGATTAAAGGTGTGCACCACCACCACCCAGCCACATGGCAACTCTTACAAAGGAAAACATTTAATTGTAGTGGCTTACATTTTCAGAGTCCATTATTGTAATGGCAGGAAGCAAGGCGTGAGAGTCCTTACATCCTGATCCAAAGGCAATAGGAAGTGGACTGTCTCACTGGGTGTGGCTTGAGCATAGATGAGACCTCAAAGCCTGCCCCCACAGGGACACACTTCCTCTAGCAAGGCCACACCTCCTAATAGTGCCGCTCCCTTTGGGGGCCGTTTTCTTTCAAACCACTACACCTGGGGTTTCCTTTTATGGGCTTAAGAGAAGTTTGGTTGCCAAGAGACATAGTTAGGTGGCTCTACTTTGACAGATTCAGTCATAACTTTTTCCGTTATGCATGTCCTTCCCAAAATGCACCTAAAGTGCCCAATTATGTAAAAGCATAAAAATGGTAAATATAATTCTCCCTAAAAATTCACTTAGAGGATACAGCTTGCCTTGTTGTGCTTAAACCCCAAGCCAGCTCAGGTCAAATTGGCCCTCCTACCCGGATGTATTGGGTATGTGTTTAGATAGAATATGTTGAAGTAATGATTGTTAACAGGAGAAATTACTCGTGCTTAGAGTGAAGTGTTTGTGGAGCTTGACGTAGGTGGGTGTTGGAAAACCTCACCCCTAAGCCTGCCTTCAGTAACCTAGAGACGATGTCGCCATCAGCTGCCAAAACGGAACACATTTCCACTGTCGCCACAAGTGCCCATCCTCCATGCACATGCGCTGTACATACCCTTATAACTAGCCAGTGCCTTCTCTTCCCGCCCTCTTCCCCTTCCACCCTCGCTCAGAGATGGCCTCTGCATACCCCCACCCCCAATAAACCTCTCAAGTGAAATCTGTTGCATGGTGTGATTTTTTTTTTTTTTCTTTTGTGGCATTCTCCAGCTCTCCAAGGTACCTTCCACCACTTAAGCCGTAACGTTGGTGACAAGTCTCAGTAGGATCTCCTGGTGCCTGCGCACTCCCCTCTCGGGTCTAAGCCACCCTGGATCCCTATCTTTGTCCCCAGTCCACCTGCAACAGACTCACTGTCCAGCTCACCAGTGGCAGGGAACCCCATCCAGTACCAGCAATTGGTATGATTTCCCTCTCGGTGTAAATGTTTCCCTGAACCTGAGGGAATGGCCACTGAGTGTCTGGTCCCCTGGTATTTTTGGAGGCAGGGGTGCCCCCAGCCACGGTCTTAAAGGCTACAGTTACCCCTCTTCAATGGTGCCCACCTCTGACCATTTCCCTTGGGTGAGGTTTCATTTTGAGCATGGTTTTAGCATTCTGGCTTCATTCAAAAGTCCTGGTACCAGGCATCTGTACCTCTTCAGGCTTTTAGCTGTGACCCTTGAACTGTGAGGTAACAACCCACCGTTCAGTTTGTACCTTCTTCATTCAGTCCTCCCTGGGTCCTTGGGATGCCTTGGACCTCTCCTCTAGCTCATCCATGGGAACTGCATCTTTGACCGAACCTCAGACCTCTACACCTGACTGAGGGGCCTCTGAACTTACCCACCACTGAACTTACCCACCACTGCAGTTGAATCTGGCCTCGATACCCCTTAGACAGTCAATCGAATGGCAGCCCAGCTGCACCCTAGATCCGACATTGTTAGGGACCTGTACAGCTACTGCCAGCAAATGGGGAAATGGAGGGAGGTTCCCTGTGTCCAAGCTTTCTCTTCTCTTCGCTCCAAGCCTTCCCTCTCTTCCCCCACTTAGCTTTCGATTCTTCCACTGCTCTTGACCCTGCTAGTGAGGCCTCAACTGGCCTCAACCCACAGCTCCTTCTCCCACCTCCCTTAGTCTCCTCCGCTCCTCCAGCAACAGGTCACTCTACCCAGCCTACTCTGGCACCCACTTTCACCCCACCAGCAGCCTTCAGTCCCCCTGTCGTTCACTCCTGCTCTGCAGTGGAATCCCCCTCTCTCTCCCTACCAGGTCTCACCCGGCCTCCGTTGTCCCTTTGCAGGATGGACAGCCAGGGTGGACAGCCTGGTCACAGTACACATACCCTTTTCATTAAGTGAACTCTGTCAAATGGAGAAAAACTGGGGCCTTAGACCTCTGACTCCTCTACTTTCATTAAAGAATTCCACTATATCACCCAGTTCTGTGGTCTCACCTTCATGACATTTGATTCTAACTGACAACCCACTTCGTGAAGAGCACAGGTAAGGTTGGTAACAGGCTAGAGCACGTGCAGATGAAATCCACCAAACCAAGCACATCTGGCCTGGGCAGAGGCGGTCCTGGACTGGAATTCCTGATGGGACTGCAGTACCTCAGGAGGCGGTCTGGCTGGAGATGAGTTTATAACTTGCCTCCTCTTGATCTCTGTAAGGATGCACTTAAACTGGTGAACTATGGGAAACTCCAAGAGGTCATCCGGGACAACATGAAAACCCATCTCAAAGTTCGAGAACGCCTCACAAAGGCCCTCTTACAGTCTGGACCCCAAAAACTCAAGAGGGTTTCTTTGACATTAGGGACACGCTTAAGGACTTGGAGAGAGGACCCCCTTGCCCCACAGGCCGGCCTTTCAGGTGTACCGTGGGAGAGATGAAAAGGCCTGTGAACGGAACTGCCAAATGCTGGCCACGGCCATTCGACCAGCTTCAGCGACTGCCTGGGCTCCCCAGCCTCCTGAGGCAAAAGGACCACTGGGTCCCTGCTTTACATATGGTCAGGAGGGTCTCCGCCTGCACCTGCCCTAACCCATGCAGGCCATCCCAGTCATGTCCAAAGTGCCATCAAGAGGGACATGGGGCTGTTGACTGCCCCTGTGCCCCTCATGGCATGGGGACATCAGACCCAGATCGTCCACTAGCCGACCACGTAGGCCCGGCCATGGATGATTAAAGCAGCCCTCGGCCCAACCACTGCCGTCTCTGACAGGGAGCCCCAGGTAGTCATTACAGTGTCAGGGTGGTCCATCTCCTTCCTCCTGGACACCGGGGCCACTTACTGGTCCTGATGGACTTTTGGGGACCCACCTCTCCCTCTCATTTCCCTATTGTTGGGGGTAGGGAAATGGTCTTACCCACCTTGCCAGACCCCACCACTCGATTATATTTTCAGAGGTATTCCTCTCCTTCCTTCCTGGTGGAGCCGACCTGTCCCATCCCCTTACTGAGCGAAGGAACCTCTGTTTGGTTCATTCCTCCCATTCGCCTGGTCCCAAGTTCACCAGCAGCCCCTCTCCTGCTCCTAGCCACTCAACCTGCTGCTTCCAACACGTCATTTCCTTGGCCAGCCTCCCAGGTGGACCCCCAAGTCTGGGGTACCCCAAACCCCTCTTGCTAAACACCTTTCCCCTGTTGTCATCAATTACAGCACTCTACCCGGTACATCACCCAAGCCCACTCGCTCCAGGGCCTCAGGGGACTTAAGCCTATCATCTCTGATCTCCTAAGGAAAAAAACTACTTTGCCCTACCTCTTCCTCCTTGAACACCCTCTACTTGCAGTTAAAAAGCCCAATGGGGGGCTGGAGAGATGGCTCAGAGGTTAAGAGCACTGGCTGCTCTTCCAAAGGTCCTGAGTTCAATTCCCAGCAACCACATGGTGGCTCACAACCATCTGTAATGAGATCTGGTGCCCTCTTCTGGCCCTCAGGGGTGCATGCAAGCAGAACACTGTATACATAATAAATAAATAAATCTTTAAAAAAAAAAAAAAAAAAGCCCAGTGGGACCTACTGCCTGGTTCAAGATCTGCAGCTCGGCAGTTCTGCAGTGTCCCACTCTGCCCTGTTGTGGTTAACCCTTACATGCTCCTTTCCACTATTCCCCTGCCCCCCCTACATCCCATTTTTCAGACCTGGACCTCAAGGACACTTTCTCCATTTCCCTCGACACCCAGTCACAAAACATCTTTGCCTTCACCTGGACTGACCCTGACACTCATCTCTCCACCCAGCTGACTTGGACTGTCCTATCCCAGGGGTTCCGGGACAGCCCACACCTATTTGGCCAGGCCCTGGCTTCTGACCTACTCTGTCTCTTCCCAAATACAAATTCATGTAGTATATAAACAACCTCCTCTGTAGTCTGTTCCAAACTAACACCTCTGCTCTTCTAAATTTCTTGTCCATCCGGGGCTATAGAATTTCACCTTTCAAGGTCCGACTGTCCACTCTTCAGGTCACTGTGGGAGCCCGTTCTGGGGTTCCTCGTGGCTTTACCCAGCAGATCCGAATAGAGGATGATCAGGACAATGGGCCTGAGTGCAGGTGTCTGAGATGGCCTGCACTTGGCTGTGCTGGGGGAGGAGGTCTTTTGCTCCACCCCTTGGCGTCTCTATAAAAACCCTGGACCAGAGACAGTCCGGCCCCGTTGGAATAGGTTCCAGGCCCTCTCGAGGCTATCCTTTATTTTCTATCTGTTTATCTCCACAAGATTCTCCGCTATAAATCCTTCTGTCTAATATCTCCTGCTGCTCGCACTCAAGAAAACTCTGGGGAACTGTGGGGGTGGTGGGTAAACGCCCCACAGGTCACCTCCTTGGGACTAACCCCAACCCACAAAGCCATTTCCTTGGTTAGAAACCACCTAATCTAGTCCTTCTCAGTCCTCTCCACCAAAGAGATTTTAGCATCCTAGGACTAACTGGCTTCTTATATTCCTGGATCCTCCGTTTTCCCTCCTTTTCCACCCCCTATGTGAAGCAGCCCTTGCCTCCTCACATGAACACCTTCTTACACCCATTATCAAGCCCTTTAAGAAGGTCCAGCAAAAGCCGGGCGGTGGTGGCGCACGCCTTTAATCCCAGCACTCGGGAGGCAGAGGCAGGCGGATCTCTGTGAGTTCGAGGCCAGCCTGGGCTACCAAGTGAGTTCCAGGAAAGACGCAAAGCCACACAGAGAAACCCTGTCTCGAAAAACCAAAAAAAAAAAAAAAAGAAAGAAAAGAAAAGAAAAGAAAAAGAAGGGTCCAGCAAACCCTTCTCTAGGCCCTGGCACTACACCTCCAGACCTAACCCATCCCCTCTCCCTCTGTGTAACAGAAAAAGAGGGATATGCCCTCGGGGTCCTGGCCCACCAACTGGGACCTTCCTTTGCACTTGTAGCATACCTGTCAAAAAAACTAGACCTCACCACCCAGGGATGGGCACCTTCCATACATATATTAGCAGCTGCTGAGCTCATTCGAGAATCCAAAAACCTAACCTTTGGGTCACCCACCACTGTCTTCTCCCCCCACAACCTGTCCCACCCCTTAACTTATAAAGTCTTACAGTCTTGACCTCCTTCCTGGGTTCTTTCTCTCCAGGTGGCGCTAGTGGAAGAAGCCACATTCACTTTCCAATCTTTCACACCCTCGGTATCTCAAATCTTCCTTGACTCAACACAGACCACTCCCCATCTCGTTCTTGCATTGAAACCCTAGAGGAACTACTGCCCCATCCCTGGCACATACAGGGCACATTGCCTCAGGCCGTCTATCCCTGGTGCACAGACAGCAGCTTCTTTTTAATATGAGGGAGCCCGAAAAGCAGGCTGTGCCATAGTGTTAGGTGAGGTGGTTGAGGCACAGGCCCTTCCTGACCACACCACTAATCAACAGGCTGAACTAATAGCTCTCACCTGTGCCTTCCAACTGGCACAAGGACAATCCCTAAACATCTCCACAGACTCCAAATATGCTTTTCATATCCTCCTGTCCCACGCTGCCATCTGGAAAGAGCTCGGACTACTTAAAAGGAGGACCAGAAACCAACTGAGACCAAATCATGGCTATGCTAAAAGCCCCCCATCTCCCCACAGCTATAGGAATTCTGCCAGTCCCACTAGACTGACAATTCCATCATCTCTGAGGGAAATAACCAAGCTGACAAGGTGGCTAGAGCTGCAGCCCTCCACGGCCCAGTCTGTCTTACTCACTGCAGGACATCCTACACTACAACCCACAACCACTGTCACCCCCTGACACAACAAATTCTGTCCTATCTGCAGCCAAGCCCACCTGCAGCCCACCCTTGAGGATTTGCATTTATTTTTTAGATTTATTTATTTATTATGTATACAGAGTTCTGCCTGTATGTATGCCTACATGCCAGAAGAGGGCATCAGATCTCAGTGTAGATGGTTGGGAGCCACCGTGTGTTTAGTAGGAATTAAACTCAGGACCTCTGGAAGAGCAGCCAGTGCTCTTAACCTCTGAGCCATCTCTCCAGCCCCAGGATTTGCATTTCTGAAGGGCTTTTGCTGCCTCTTGTAAAATCTGTCAAATGTCAGGCCCCAACTCCAGATACCACATTCTCCCTTTTCCTACCCACCAGGCCAATGGCTCCCTCTCGGGAACTAACTGGCAACTTGACTTTACCCACATGCCCACAGTCAAAGGCATTAGGTACCTTCTGATCTTGGTGGACACATTTTCAGAGTGGATAGAGGCATTTCTCATCACCAACAAAAGGGCTCAGACAGTCTCCGACCTCCTCCTCTGGGAGATCATTTCCCACTTTGGAATCCCCTCCTCCCTCCATTCAGACAGTGGCCCTGAATTCACCTCCCAGGTTTCCCAAATCCTATCTATTTAAAACCCTCAACATCGCTTGGCATTTCCATATCCCATACCATCCCCAATCCTCAGGAGAACGGACTAACCACTCCTTTAAAAATGTCCTTTTCAGAGCTGGAGAGATGGCTCAACAATTAAGAGCACTGGCTGCTCTTCCAGAGGACCTGGGTTCAATTTCTAGCACCCATATGGCAGCTCACAACTGTCTGTAACTCAAGTTCCAGTGGATCCAACTCCCTCACAAAGACATGCAGGTCAAACACCAATGCGTATAAAAAAATTTTTTTTAATTAAAAAAAAAAAACCTGGATTGGTCCTGCCGCTGGCTGGACAGTGGTGGCCCACACCTTTAATCCCAGCAGAGGCAGGCAGATCTCTGTGAGTTCAAGGCCAGCCTGGTATATAGAGTGAGTTCCAGGACATACTCCAAAGTTACACAGAAAATGTCTTAATGTCTTAGGGAAATGAGCTTAATGTCTCAGGGAAAGAACAAAAAAGAAAGAAAGACCTGCCACTGGCTCTTCTCAGGCTCTGGGCTCTCCCCAAGCAACCTCTTTCCATCTCGCCATTGGAGCTCACCTATGGACGACTGGTTTTGATTCCCCCCCTTCACCTCACCTCTCCCTGAGCAATACACACTCCCTTACTCTGTCATCTCCGCTCTCTCCTGTGGAACTTGACTGCCTACCCTGGCCATGCAGCACCTCCTGTCTGTCCCAATCAGCATCGGAGATCAGGTCCTTCTGCACTCTGGACCAACATCCCTCACTCCTTACCCCTAAATGGTGGGGTCCCTTCGAGGTAATACTTGTAAGCCCACAGCCACTAAGCCTGAGTGTCTCCCTCACTGGGTTCACCTATCCCACCCGAAGCCCTTTATTCCTCCTCCCCTTCAAGAAAATTTCCCTTCCTACACATCAACCCCAACAGGGCCTTGCTCCCTTAAGTTTCAGAGGACACCAAGGTCAACCACCTTGTCCCCAGTTTCAGAAGAAAGAGGCCTCACCCTGGCAGCCATGCTTGACTACTGGATTGGACATAGACTGTCTCCCTTCCCTCTTGTCCGAGTCTGTCCAGGGTAACTCTTATATATGAGATTCAAGAAACCCTCACTTATAACAAGTAGTCCCTCCAAATAGGGTTGGGAAGTTGTTCCATAGCAGGCTGTGAGGAACCAATTAGAATGCCCGCCACCCCTCCACCTCCATTTCCTTACCTTTCACTTGCTTCCTCTGTGACCAGACAGAAGACTATTGTCAAGAGTGGCCACACAGGTATGGAGGCTGCCCATACTGGCCTTGCCAATGCCACCTGCCACATGTGTATCATCGCTCTGATTCCCTCCTCTTCCAACACGATGGGGCCCTTTACCTCTGTATCTGGGACCCATGGAATCCCAGGTGGTACATGGGCATTGTTGGTAAACTACCATTTCTTCAACCCCTGGCTGGCACCCAGTAGCATGATTAAAATCCAAAGGAAATATATCCCTATTACTCAACCCCTGGAAATAGGGGGAGTGGGGGGGGTGAGTCAACATTCCTCAAGGTCATAACCTCTTTGACATTCCCTCTCCTAAATAACACACCCCTGTCACTTCATCTCCTGCTTCAGACTCTGACCTCGGCCTGCTGGCTCCTTAATGTCACCCCACCTGGCCACTTTGGAGATCGCTGGCTGGGTGTTCCTCCTGGGCCTAGCTCACAGCTGCCCCTTACGGTCTCTCCATTCACCAACTGCCCCGAGCCCGGCGTTGCCACGACACCTTACCTTTTTCATATCACCCTCTTTGGCAAGACAAACTGCTTTAAGTCACCTGGGACACATTGTGTAGGGGCATGAAATCTCTTAGACTACAGCAAAACCTTCACCCTCCACACCCCACCTCAGCCCCAGTGCCCTACGGTCCATAACACCTTGAGTCTTTGTGGTACTCAAGTCCACCATTGCCTACCTGCTAGTTGGTGAGGACTTTGTGAACCCACTTTGGGGGTGACACATGGAGAAGAGCTCCTGGCAATTCTGGTTGGGGCCTCCAGAGCCACCCACATAATAAAAGGGGGGTTCCACTCTTGGTCCTTCTGGCTGTTGCAGGAATAACTGAGGTGTCGCCGCCAGGACAGCAGGGCTAACCTGTCCCTGACTCGATTGTCTCATCAGTCTTCTTCCCAGTTCATCCAGGACCTCCAGCGGGTCCCATCCTCACCTTCAAGGACAAAGGGACTCCTTGGCAGCACTGGTACTCCAAAACCAAAGCCAAAACCAGGACTAGCTCTTCCTACAAATGAAAAAGGTGCTCTTTGCCTCTTCCTCCAAGAGGAGTGATGCTTCTCTGTCAACCAGTCTGGTACAGTAAAAAACAAAATCCAACAACTTCAAACAGACCCACAAAGACGGCTTGATGCCCCCAGCCCCTGGACCTTTGAGAGTTCCATATGGTAGTGGACACTTCCCTTCCTGACCTTCTCCTTCTCATGTTCCTGCTTTTACTAACTGCCAATGATGCTTTATCAGTTTCTTCTCTGTTTTTCCAGTGACAAAACAAAAAAAAAATCTAACCAAACCATTATTCAGTTATTGTTACAGGCCTGCCAACTGCTAGCCACAGAGCCGGAGGCTCATGACCACCAGATATGCCCTGACAGTGAGGACCAGCAGTGCCACGAAGATGCGGCTATCCCCAGACAACAGGGAGCAGTCGTGTCTCCCATGCCTGCCACATCTAAATACTTCCTCACCTTCTATAATAAATGTGAGGGAGGGATGTTGGAAAACCCCACCCATAGGCCTACCTTCAGTAACCTAGCAACAGCAGCCCCCAAATGCAACACATTGCCACTGTCATGAGTTGTGTGTCCTCTCTATGCATGTGTGTTATACCCCTCATAAATAGCCCATGCCTTCTCTTCCCGCTCTCTTTCCCCCCTTCTCCTCTCACTCAGAGGTGGCCCCTGCATACCTCTCTCCCCCAATAAACCTCTCAAGTGAAATCTGTTGCATGGTGTGACTTTGTGGCATTCCTTGGCTCCAATCTGCCAAGGTACCTTCCACTGCTTAAATCGTAACACTGAGGGTCTTACTTTGCTAACAGGTTAATAAGTACATTGGAATGGGATGCGTGTACACAGTACCTGCAGGTAGAGGTCTCAGTCTGCCATGTGCATTATTAAAAGAAAGGTATGTGCATAGTCCAAGCAAGTGGAGTCCCAGGTTGCTAAACTATTTTCCCATGCTTGCATGCCTTATGATGGTTTATTTTGGAAGTTGAGTTGGAGTTGAGGCAGATACTTCTCAAATTTAGAATTCCATGCTTGCATTGGATCTGTAGCCCAGTGAGTCTTGCTTAGGAAGCATGAAGCCATAGGTTCAGTGCCTGGTTCAGCAAAAATAAAGTTTCATTTTATTTCTACAACCTGGAATTCCTCTGCCTTCTGTTACCTAAAGAATGTTTATTGACTTAAAAGACTGTTTCTTCACTATATCTTCACAAGGAAAAGACAGAAAAATTTGCCTTCACAATGCCTACTTATAATAATTCTCAGCCTGTTAAGAGATATCACTGGAAGGTTCTCCCACAGGGAATGATAAACAGCTCCACCCTGTGCCAGTATTTTGTACAACAGCTGTTGGAAGTAATACGTAAGCAATTTCCTCAATCTATGGTTTACCATTACATGGACAACATCTTACTAGCTGATTCAAATGTACATACTTTAGAAAGACTGTATAAAGAAGTAAAGAAAAATTTGCCTTGTTGGGGATTACAGATTGCTCCTGGAAAAATGCAAAGAGGAAATTCTATTAATTATTAAGGATATAAAATAGGTCTATAAAAAATTAGATCCCAAAAGGCGCAAATTAGGAAAGATCGATTACAGATTCTTAATGACTTTCAAAGATTGCTAGGAGACATTTCCAGTCTATGGTCCACTATTGGGGTAAAAAATCATGAACTGAGTAATTTGTTCAAAGCTGTAGATGGTGACAAGGACTGAAATAGTCCAAGAGAATTATCAGCTGAAGTTGAGAGAGAATTGGCTTCGGTGGAAAAGAAATTACAGGAAGGACATGTGGATCATGTGGATTCTGGTCATTTTACCCCCTATGCATTCCCCTACTGGAATATTAATGCAGAGGGAAGATATTATATTGGAATAGATATTTCTGCCAAATAAACATAGTAAGAAATTAAAGACATGTGGGAAAGACTTCCGATTTGATTTTAAAAGGAAAATTAAGACTTTGTCAATTAGCAGGAATGGATCCAGCCGAAATTGTAGTACCTTTAACTAATGAAATCGACAAATTATGGGCAGAATAAGAGCCAGAAATGGGGAAGAACGCTGTGAACCGCTGACTTCTGGACTGTTGAGCTCAGTGTTTGCTCACTTCCCTTCCAGCGCGGATGGGAAGGGCTTCACAAGGCCCCACTGCTAGCTGAGGAGCCACTGAAATGGATGGCTGGGGGAGAGAGGGTCACTTTTTTTTAGGGGTGTTGCCCTGGTGGGTCACCCATATGTTAGTGGATAGACCCGTGCCCACAGATGCTCAACGTTTTCCGGCAGTGCGGCAGTGTGGGCGCACCCATCGGTGCACTGAAAATCCTCTGCAAAGGTCCTTACCATGCACTGTTATGGGAGTGAGAAAACCCTCTCTTTCAGTGTGTGGTTTTCATCTGCGACTGCTACTGACCCTCAGATACAGAGAGCCAGCTGTACAGTAGCATGAATAACTATAGACCACGAACATGTTTTTACCATATTGTATATGTATTAGGTGTTAAATATGTATGAAAAGTTGGGCTTGGGGATTTAGCTCAGTGGTAGAGCGCTTGCCTAGCAAGTGCAAGGCCCTGGGTTCAGTCCTCAGCTCTGGGGAAAAAAAATTTTAAAAAATGTATGAAAAGTAACCAGCTGCGGCTGTGCACATGAACCAGGTGCCTATTTTCAGTTGGGATGCTTCTCTGAAGATCAGTTTAATGGCTCCTCCGGATAAAAAGAAGTAATTTTCCTCTTCTGAACCTATTTATATGGCCCACACAAATGAGCTCTGAGTCTGTCCAAATAGTGTGTGTATTTTCATGCTGGGTGTGTTTTCTTAGGGGGTTTTGTTTGTTAGTAGTGTCAGGGTCTCTCTGCTAGCCCAGGCTGTCCTCCAATCTCCCTGCTAGCCCAGGCTGTCCTCCAATCTCCCTGCTAGCCCAGGCTGTCCTCCAATCTCCCTGCTAGCCCAGGCTGTCCTCCAATCTCCCTGTTAGCCCAGGCTGTCCTCCAATCTCCCTGTTAGCCCAGGCTGTCCTCCAATCTCCCTGTTAGCCCAGGCTGTCCTCCAATCTCCCTGTTAGCCCAGGCTGTCCTCCAGTCTCCCTGCTAGCCCAGGCTGTCCTCCAGTCTCCCTGCTAGCCCAGGCTGTCCTCCAATCTCCCTGCTAGCCCTAGGCTGTCCTCCAATCTCCCTGCTAGCCCAGGCTGTCCTCCAATCTCCCTGCTAGCCCAGGCTGTCCTCCAATCTCCCTGTTAGCCCAGGCTGTCCTCCAATCTCCCTGTTAGCCCAGGCTGTCCTCCAATCTCCCTGTTAGCCCAGGCTGTCCTCCAGTCTCCCTGTTAGCCCAGGCTGTCCTCCAGTCTCCCTGCTAGCCCAGGCTGTCCTCCAGTCTCCCTGCTAGCCCAGGCTGTCCTCCAGTCTCCCTGCTAGCCCAGGCTGTCCTCCAGTCTTCCTGCCTTGCCCTCCTGAGGGCTGGCATTGCAGGCACGGGCCCCACATCATCCTCTGACTGTCTTGCCATCTGCTGCTGTCATCATGGAGGCTTTTCTGAAACACATCATGTTATTCTAGACCATACACACACCACAGAGCCATTTAAACACTTTTGCCTAACATGCTCATCCTCTCTTTAGAAGCTCATATGTCCTGAAATTTGTCCAGAAGTGAGTGTTTATTTGTTCATTTCAGTAGCCCAAACATTGATTTTGTTTAGTTGTGCAGTACTAGAGATCAAACCTAGGGTCTTGTGCATCGATCACTTCAAATGACAAGCACAAAGTCAAGTGAACAGCACAGATAACAGTGCACATTTGGGTAAGATGATTCACTGATTACTTACTGAAAGGCATGAGGTATGGGTGTAAGGAAAACTCGTCTGATTTAAGCTGTTCTTTTCTTTAGTCTATATTATTTTGCTTTATTTTTTTACTTGTTTTTTTTATTTATTTTTACATATGATAGTATGTATGGTTCTCTTGCATGTACGCTTTCTCTCCCGGTGTGTGTGTGTGTATGTGTGTGTGTGTGTGTATGTGTGTGTGGTGCGCTTATGCCACATGTGTGTGGGTGACCTCAGAAGCCAGAAGAAGAAGCATTGTATCTCCTCGAGCTAGAGTTACAGACAGTTGTGAGCTGACCAACATGAGTGCTGGGCCCTAAACCTGGGTCCTCTAGAAGAGCAGCAAGTACCTTAACCACCGAACCATCTCTCCAGCCCTTCCTTCCTTCCTTCCTTCCTTCCTTCCTTCCTTCCTTCCTTCCTTCCTTCCTTCCTTCCTTCCTTCCTTCCTCCCTCCCTCTCTCCCTTCCTTCCTTCCCTCCCTCCCTCCCTCCCCCTCCCTCCCTTCCTTCCTCCCTCCCTCCCTCCCTCCCTCCTTCCCTCCCTTCCTTCCTTTCTTTTCTTCTTTTTCTTTTTCCTGTTTTTTGTTTTGTTTTGTTTTGTTTTTTTCTTTTGAGACAGCATCTCTCTGTGCATCCTACATTGGCCTCCAACTGACAGTGCTCCTCCTGCCTCCACTCAGTCCTGGGATTACAGGTGGTTACGTGTCTGTTACTACTCTTCAAAGGGTGTGAAAATTCCATGTTTCTTTAGTTTTGACTAATACTACCATCTCAGGAGAGCTGATTGAAAACAATCTCTTTTTCTACTTCGTATATTTCCTTATGCCGTCAATATCTTTACTTGTTCATGCCATTGAACGAAGGTCAGATATGGCGTGTGCGCCGCCAAAACCCTCCAGCTTGTATGAGGCCTCGGGACTCATTCAGACGGAAACCTTCTGAATGGAAGTTCTCTTCATTTCATTGCGCCATAGACTTGTTGAATGACTGTGAAAGGAGCGGTTCATGTAATGAAATCCCCATGCTTGAAGAGTCCAGAGAGGTTTGGATTTATGTGCTTCCCGGCCACTTCCACCACCGAGTCACTTGAAAAACTTAAATGCAACCCAGATGGCAAAACCCTCAGTGCTCTGCCGTCCCTGGGCTGTTCGGTTAAAATGCAGTGCTAGGCAGCCCTCAAACTCTTAGGAACAGTTTGCTACCCAGTCAACTTCCCATCCAGGAGGAGGGACTTTCCTGCCACCTTCCATCATTGTTACCGCCTCCCAGGATGCACCGATTCCTTCCGATCTGGAGCTGTCTGCTAAAAGAATTAGCTGGGAGGTCGACAGGGATGAACTGCGTCTGTGCGAGGCAGGAAAGGGGGAGAGAGAGAGACCCTTTCAGGGGCTCACAGCTGCACCTCCCACCCCTGCAGAGGAGCGGAGCCTGCCAAGAATATCCACTGATTTATGGGAGAGGACCGGGGAAAGCATTTACCCCAGATATCTTGGACTTCTGACAGTGTCGCCGTAAAGGATTTCCAGTTAGACAAAGGTCTGGCCCTACCTCCATCCTCTTAGCCCTTCCAGCAGGATTCAGGCCAGTGTGCCCCACATTCAGAGGTGCCTGAGAATCTCTTGGGGTGCTCATTACAACACAAACAACTGTATTCACTTCCAGAAATGGAGGCCGCAGTCTGAGAAGGGGGCCTTTGTCGTTAGAAGGCCGTGGATCAGAAACAAGGGCGATTTTATAAGAATTTAGCTGCCAACTCCATGATAACATTTGGGTTTGTTTTTATAACCAGCCAAAGGTTTCACTTAATTGGGAGTTTTCTAAGAGAATGAAGGCAAAGGCTTTCCTCCTAATATTCACCCATCAGAAACTCGGGACAGCCCTGCTTGCTCTCCAGGGTGCCTACTGTGTGCCTGGGAACGCGGTGTTTGTCAGAGTTGTGGAATTGTGGAGTTGTGCGCTTCTGTGACGAAACGGACCTGAGTGCCCCTAGGTATGTGGAGGAGGAGGTTTACTGTAGCTAAAGGGAGAGCAGAGCCTGAGGCAGAGACTTCCGCAGAGTCCAGAGTGGACATGACCACACTGAGCTGGGCCGTGTGGGGAGCGGGGGAGGGAGAGGGGAGAGAGGGGGACCAGGTGCAGCAGCCAAGAGGGACAAAGGTAACGAGGGGAAGGGGGTGTCTGTGACCCAAATGTCTGGATTACATAGGGGAGAGTCTGGGGGAAGGGCCGGAGAGTTCAGGGCTGTAACAGGTAGGGACTGAGGGATGCTGGGAGAACCTGGAGGCCAGGTCCGCTTTGATATGTTAAATAGGCACCTCAGCCAATCCGGGTTTGAAACTTAACGCTGGTCTCATCTGTTTAAAGCACTTTTGTTTCAAATTCCTTTGGAGAAAGGGTTCTCCCATCTTGATTTACTGCCTTTTGGGGGCCAGAATACATCTTGAATTTTCAGCAGAGCCGCCGGAGGTCACTGAAGGCATCATAACTGGAAACAGTAAGAGCAATGGGGATATGGTGGAAGCTGCAATGGTCACCGTTTATTGAGCACCAAGTGCCAGGCCCTGGACCTTAGCTAGTTTTGTTTCTTCTTGGGACTCACTGTGTGGACCAGGCTGGCTTTGAACTCACAGAGAGCCTCCTGCCTGCTACTAAAGGTATACGCCGTCATGCCCCGACTCTTACTGTATACATTTTAAAACAGTGTCTAAAGCTGGGCTGTGGTGGCGCACGCCTTGAATCCTAGCACTTCGGAGGCAGATGCAGGCAGATCTCTGTGAGTTCGAGACCAGCCTGGTCTACAGAAGGAGTTCCAGGACAGTCAGAGCTGTTATACAGAGAAATCCTGTCTCAAAAAAACAAAATAAAACAGTGTCTAAATATTGGAAAACCTAAGAGAAATCTGTTCCGAGACTTAAACCAAGTCCTTCCCCACCCCCCACCCCCTGCTGCTTTTTGCTTGGTATTTCCATTGTATGAGCAAACGTTTAATCCAGGTACTGACCCCAGCTCCCCCAGGAGCTTGTGGCCTTGCAGACTCTTGTACGTCTGAAGCACTCTCCTGCTGCTTATTTTTGGGTTTGCTTTGTTCTGTTTATCCTACACATCCGTCCTTCCTTCCTGCCCCCTGCTCCTCAGGGCTTTTAGAGATAGGCCAAGCACTAATCATAAGCTCCCGCTGCAACAGGGACAGCGGAGCAGATCTGGGCTCCTGTAAGCAATCCAGACGTTTTAAACAGCATTTCTGTTCCCAGGGTGGCGATGAGGAGAGATGAGGGAGACTGTCCCGGAGCCGGCGGGTCAGCCGGGCACTAACAACCACTCTGTGTAGGAGCACTGTTACTGCTTCCCGCGGGGCAATGGTCTCTTGCACCATATGGCCTCTGGAGAGGCCTTCTAATAGGAGGTTCCCACTGAAGGCAGCCCTGAGAGCTTGCTCACCACTAGGTCACTGTCCTGGCTAGTTTTATGTCAACTTGACACGAGCTAAGGGTCATCAGAGAGGAGGGAGCCTTAGTTGAGGAAATGCCTCCATTAGATCCAGCTGGAAGGCGGTTTTTGTTTTTGTAGATTTATTTATGTCTGTATTTTATGTAGTGGGTGTTTTGTGTGCATGTATGCACACCAGAAAAAGGCATTGGATTCCATCAGACTACAGTCAAAGACAGTTGTGACCACCATGTGGATGTTGGGAATTTAACTCAGGACCTCTGGAAGAGTAGCCAGTGCTCTTAACCACTGAGCCACCTCTCCAGCTACCGGAAGGCATTTTCTTATTAGTGATTGATGGGGAGGGCCCAGCCCGTGGTGGGTGCTGTCATCCCTGGGCTGGTGGTCCTGGGTTCTATAAGAAAGCAGGCTGAGCAAGCCATAAGCAGCAGCGTCCATGGCCTCCGTATCAGCTCCCGCCTCTGGGATCCTGCCCTGCGTGAGTTCCTGCTCTCACTGCTTTGGAAGTGGAACTGCGAGTGAAGCAAACCTTGTCCTCCCCAAATTGCTTTTGGTCATGGTGTTTCATCACAGCAAGGTAACCCTAAGACAGCATCCTCCGTGAGTCACACACACACAGGCACAGCAATAGGAACCCTAAGACAGCATCCTCCGTGAGTCACACACACACAGGCACAGGCAAGTTTTTTGTTTTTCTTTTTTTCAAGACAGGGCTTCTCTGTGTAACAGCCGTGGCTGTCCTGGAACTTGCTTTTTAGACCACAATGGCCTTGAACTCACAGAGATCTGCCTGCTTCTGCCTCCCAAATGTTTGGATTAAAGGCGTGCCCCATCACCAACCAGCTAGGAAAGTTCTTAATTGAGGCGATTAAAAGTTTTCTCCCCAGGTGTTCTTCTTAAGGGCCAGCAGGATTCCAGTGGCCACTGCTAACTTAGCTACCACGATCTCCCCAACTTCCCTCCCTGACGTGAGTGGAGAGTTAACAGACACCGGTGACTGGCCTGTCACCTGAGCTAAACTCAAGGCCTCAGACTGGAACGAACATCTGGCAGGATAAGGCCCCACCTTCTAAGGAAGTGTGGCCAGCATCCTGGCTCTCCACACCTGCGACTAGCGGGCCACTTGGTTGTTCTCAGGGTGCCCTCCTCACTTTCTCCCCAGGCTGGGCTTTCTAAAACACGTAAGAGTGAGCTCTTATAGGGTGCTTCATATCAAAGTGCCTTCAGCTGTCCGCCACCCTCGGATACCAACCACCCAGGCCTGAGCTTGCCACATACTAAGTCAAATTAAGCCACACAGAAGAAGAGGGCTGTTCCTGAGGCCTCTGAATGAGAGGCAGGGTCAAGACAGACCCCGGGACTGATGGGAACTTTGAAAGACAGAGAAAGGAAGGAGAGCCCAAAAGACTGTGGGGGTGGGGTGGGACAAGAGAGTGTTGGGGAGCCCAGGCACAGTTCTGGCTCCATCTGTTCCCATCTGTAAATGCCGGCTTTAAAGATGTGTGCCACTGCACCTAGTGAATACACCATCTTTGAAAAGGGCAAAACCGTGATCTCTCCAGTGTGGCGCTGGTCCGTCTGTCTGTCCCCTTTCCTCCTGTCCTGCCTTGGCTCCTGGATGCGGGGATCCCAGGTTTGTACCACCACGTGTGGCATCTATGCTTTCATAATAGAACACTCACGAGGGGACTGGATTGCCAAGCACAAAGATGGGTGCCTCAGAAGCCAGGCATGGTGGTGTACACTGCTGATCCCAGCACTCAGGAGGTAGCTTTCTGCGAGACTGAGGGCAGCCAGGGCTACATAATGGGATCTGCTTCAATAAATAAATAAATAAATAAATAAATAAATAAATAAATAAAAATTAAAGCCGGGGGGGGGGGGGGGGCATACTTTTAATCTCGGCACTTGGGAGGCTGAGACAGGAGGATCTGAGTTCGAGGCCAGCCTGGTCTGTGGAATGAGTTCCAGGACAGCCAGGGCTACACAGAGAAAACCTGCCTCGAAAAACACAAAACAAAACCAAGGAAACAACAAACAAAAATTTTAAAAGATGTGAATGAAAAAGAGAAAGGAAAAGGAAGGGCATGACTGCTCCTAGGTATGGGGGGAGGAGAAGGTTTACTGTAGATAAAAGGGAGAGCAGAGCCTGAGGCAGAGACATCTGGGAGAGTCCAGAGTGGACATGGCTCTGAGCTGGGCCCTGTGGGGGCGGGGGCAGGGAGGGGGGGGGGGAGGGGAGAGAGGTGCAGAGCCAAGAGGGCAAAGGTACAAAATGGCGGGTAACCAAATGTCTGGATTATGAAGGGAAGAGTCTGGGGGAAGGATAGCCCAGCCCCTGGGCTGGAGAGTTCAGGGCTGTAACAGGTGGGAACTGAGGGATGCTGGGAGAACCTGGCAGCCAGTGATCTGTTAAATGGGTGCCTCAGCTGTTTGTCCCAGGGTCTGAGACTTAACAAGATGGACCTTTCCAAGGGCTTTTAAAAAATATTTATGAGTGACAGTTTTTTAAATTTATTATTTTAATTTTATGTACATTGGTGTTTTGCCTGCATGCACGTCTGTGTGAAGGTGTCAGATCCCCTGGAACTGGAGTTACAGACGGTTGTGAGCTGCCATGTGGGTGCTGGGAACTGAATCCAGGTCCTCCAGAAGAGCAGTCAATGCTCTTAACCACTGAGCCATCTCTCCAGCCCTCCAATATCTTTTTATTGTTGTTGTTATTTTGTTTTGTTTTTAACTTTCTATTTATTCTTTATGTCTTTCACATCATGCCTCCCAATCCCACCCATCTCCCTCCCCCAACAAAATAAAGCAAAATAAAATTTAAAAGAAAAAAGGGGGAAAAAAAGGAAGGGAAAATCTCATCATGGAAGCTGCAGTGTGGCACAGTGAGTCACGCAGTAAACCCCTCTATCCATAACATGCAGGTGTTCATCGCAAAGAATCAGTGGTCTGGTTCAAGGTCCCTGGTCTCTGCTGCAGCCTTGAGGCTGGGCCCTCCCTGGGACTCTTCCTGGACATCTGCTGCTGCCCTGTGTCATGGAGATCCTTCAGCCCTAGGTCTGCAGGACACCCAACACGCCCTGCCCCCATGTTCCAGCAGACCACAGATCCTGCAACATCTTCTAAAAGCATTAGTATGTGTATGCATGCTGGATGGATGACGGTACATGTGTGGCACTGTGTGCCTATGGGGTTAGAGGAAAGCTTTGTGGACTTGATTCTCTTTCCATCTTTATGTGGGTTCTGGGGATTGAACTCAGGTCCTCAAGCCTGTGTGGCAGAATCTTCACCCTGCTGAGGCATATCACCACCCCAATTTTTTTTTTTTTTTTAACCTGAGGCAGGGGCTTATTAGCTCAGGCAGATCTTAAACTTCTAATCCTCTTGCCTCTATGTCTCTACCTCCCAAATGCTGGGATTATGGGTGTGTGCCACCACACCCAGACTTGTTTTTGGCGTCTTAGGCCTTTGGGTGACTGAATCAAACACATCTATAAAGTTGGCGTGATGGAGACATTTCATGGGCTGCTAGATTCTGTCAATGTCAGACATGCACAGGATCACGGACTGAGATGGCATGCTGCTGTCCGGAGTGTTTGCCTTGTGCAGTTGCCCTGGGGAGGGGCCCAGGGCCCAGACCACACAGGAGCCAGGCTGTTTCTTTGTTTTTTTTTTTAACACATTTTTTTGTGCATTTTAAAATTGATATGTCAAACCGAATATGATAGTGAACAAAAAGAAAAAAATAACCAGTTCATGCCAATGCTAGTTTCATTTTGTATAAACACGTTTGAGATTTCATATATGTAAGTTGACTTAGGGGAGGAAATGCCTTATCTCCTCTACTAGGTAGTTCATGTTGCTCTGTGGTAGTTGTTTCCAGGAGAACACACGGTTGCCTGAAGCCGAGAGCCGGTTCTTTAAAGATCTCGGCTGTACTTCTTAAGGCAGATGCGATGGTGGAGTGTTGTCTTCTTTCTTATTTATTTATGTATTTGATTGTTCATTCTTCCCTTTTTTTTTTTTTTTTTTTTTTGGTTTTTCTAGACAGGGTTTCTCTGTGTAGCTTTGCGCCTTTCCTGGAACTCGCTTTGAAGACCAGGCTGGCCTTGAACTCACAAATCCGCCTGCCTCTGCCTCCCAAGTGCTGGGATTAAAGGTGTGCGCCACCACTGCCCGGCCATTCTTCCCTTTTTAAAGTGGCCTACAACAGTGCTGTCAACTAGTGACGGGGTGTGTGTGTGTGTGTGTGTGTGTGTGTGTGTGTATGTATGTATGTGTGCGCGCGCGTGCGCGCGTGCGTGTGTACATTAGTTTGGTGTTTTGCCTGCTTGTATGCCTGTATGAAGATGTCGGATCCACTGGAACTTGAGTTACAGTTGTGAGCTGCCATGTGTGTGCTGGGAATGGAAACCTGGGCTCTCTGGAAGAGCAGCCAGTGCTCTTAAGTGCTGAACCATCTCTCCAGCCCCTCAACCAGTGACACTGAAAACCTCTGGTTTTTCCACAGAAGTCACCAGGTGTGGGATTTAAAGAATGTCCTGAAGGAACTCGAGGAGATGAGGCTGCTTCGGCTGCACAGTGTTTCCCCGTAAGATGCTGTGACCCAGTGTGCTCGGTGGCCCAGCTGTGGAAACAGCTGTGGGAACTGAGCACAGACTGTCTAGAAGTGAGTAGGGAGGAGGTCCAGTAGACTTCATCCAGGCAAGGTCTCTCCACTGCCTGCCAGTTCCTCCCACTCTGCCTCTGGGCCACAACTACTCCGTACTCTGCAGTGTGTCCTGGGAAATACGGATCCCTGCAGCCATCCCAGCCACGGCTTCACCCCACACTTCGGAGCTCTTTCTTCATCTGTGGCCTGCGGCTCTCGGGCGCCCGGAATAGTTACCACTTACCTTCTGCCCCCCACCCTCCATTCAGGGCCTCACCGTGTAGTCCTGGCTGGCCTAGAACTCACTTTGTAGACCAGGGTAGTTTTGAAAACCCCACACTTTTTAGAGGTTAATTCTAGAAGGAACAGCTGGTCCCAGTGGGTCATGTCTTTAATCCCAGCACTCTGGGAGGCAGAGGCCACGTTGAACCACGCCAGGGCCATTACACAGAGAAACGCTGTCTCAAAAACAAACAAACAAACAAACAAACCAAAAGCCAACCCAACAACAACAAACGTTTACTCATCCCACACATCGCATGGATCTGTGCACATGAGTACCCCAGCCTTTTCTGAGCTGAGCAAGACGCACAGGGCCTCAAGCATGTGCACCACCACAGGATGACACCATTGCTTCTTTCTGTGTCTTTTGTCACACTGAAATATTTGGAGAACAAAGGCCACTTATTTCGTGGACTGTCCCCCATTTGGATGCCTCAGGCATCAGAGATGCTGGACAGGCATCTGGTAACGATCCGTGTGGGCTCAGGTGTCCCCAGTGTGGGCTCAGGTGTCCCCAGTGCAGGTCCCCAGTGCAGGACCGCTGCTTTCTCCGGGCAACTGGCCAGCCACTGTGGGGCAGGCTTGTCCTTTAAGAGGCGGGATGTGGCACTTTAGGAGGAGCAACAGAGAACCGGCTTGGCCATTTCTCACTTGACCATAGCTAGCTGCGGGACCTCACACAAGCTACCTCTCTTCATCTGGAAACGGGCTAACCTCTCCTTCCACTTGTTGAAGGGATCGCGCACAGCATCCCCCAAGGGAGAGCTTCACACTCTCCTCTTCCTTTGTCCAGTTACCTCGCAGCTGAAGTTGAAGTTGGTTAAGATCTCACTGTTGTTTGCAGTGCCGTGGAGGGCCAGTGACGACCAGCCGATCTTATAGTGCACCTCGTGGCACGAGGCACGCACACGCACACACACACACACACCCCCCACATAATATACTAGTGGTCCCAAAGATGTCATTCAGGCCACTCTAGAAATGCCAGGGGTAGAGAAGCAGCAAAATGACCACCTCAAGAGGCTTCTCCGTGCTCAGCTTGAAAGTCAGCTTTACAGAAAGGGCCACAAAGACAGAGACTACCCACGGGGAGCCCGGACTCCAGAGCTACCACCCCTAGGGATATAAAGGTATTGCATCACCCCCGTGAGACAGAATTTTCCTTACCGCCAAGTAATTGTGTCCCCGGGACAACGTCCATCTGCTCTAAGTCTTCATTTCCTTACCTTAAGATGACAGACTTGGACCAAATTTGTAGTTCTCAATTTTGTCTGCGTATCAGAAAGTGTAGGGGAACAGGGAGGGGAAACGCCGTGATTCCTGGGCCTACCCCAGAACTCTTGACTCAAAACCCAGACATTGGAATTTGGAATTTTCAAAAGTTCCCCCAGATGTTCTTCTGCAAGCCAAATGTGAAAGCCAGGACCCGAATAATCTTAAATGCCCATCTGGGCCGTAGGTTCCACGAGCCCGTGCGTGGAATATTCTGAGGAACTGGCTTTTCTGGTGAACTTAGAATTCACCGCCAGAAATTCCTTCTTGTTTCTGTTCCTGTTTTTCAGATTTCTTCTAAGGTGAACACATGCAAGTAATCTCCAGGGTCCTTCCCACCTCAGAGTTTCTATGGCTACACAAGAAGAGTACTTGGAGGTGAGTTTTCCCGTAAATTTAGGCTCACAGACTGGTTATATTGTTGTTTATTTTTGTGAGTGACCAGGTCTTGTCCAGCCCAGGCTGGCCTCCAAGTGGAGGCTGAAGATAACCTTGAACTCCAGATTCTCTTCTCTTCATCTCCCCAAGTGCTAGGATCACAGGCACATGTTAGCTATGTGTTAGCACCGCTGAGAATTCTTTCTGCTTTTATTTCCAGTTTTGAGATCTCTTCTTAAGTGTACGATTTGGACTTCCAGCCTAGGGACAATAAATTCACAACATGGGACCATCACGTGTTCTCTTCCTAGACAGAGCAGACAGGACTTATTTAGTGAGATCCTGACTCTCATGGATTTGTCTTAAAAGTCTTTCCCCAGGGCAGTCACTACCAGTCAGCTGAAGGTGACAGCTACGGGAAACCTGTTTGCCAGTCTGTGGGTGATGAAGTTACCTCAGCATTTCTGTCATAAGTGGGTGTTTCACAGCCTTTAAGACAAATTTCTAAACAGCTGTTCCTTCCTTCCAAATGCTCCGGCTATGGGACAGCTGGGCCTGGACGTAATGTACACGTACCAGATCTGGATAAACTCTGAATAGATAAAGTTCTACAATGACGATGGTGAACCCAGAGCCTTGTGCGCGTCAGGCCAATGCTCTAACACTGAGATACTATAGTCAACCCTTAACATATTATAAAATGTGCTTTGTTGTCCTGTGTGTGGTGCTGGGGGGGGGGGGAACCCCAGGCCAGTCCCATGCTAGGCAACTGCTCTATCGTTGACCCACATCCCCAGATGTTCTTTTCTGCAGCCCAGTTTACATCTCTCTATGTGGGGCTAATACTAGCATCTACCTCACAGGGTAACAATGAAGTCTGACACATCGGGAACTCAACAGCTGTTAATCCCACACTCTGAGCAGTTCACTGAATGAGTTCTGCTCAATCAAAACTGCACAGGAAGGTCAGAAAGAGAAGAGCAGTAGCTGAGACACTAGAATGCCTCTGCTATATTCCAAATCCCAGCCTGCATGAGGACCTCAGTCTGTGTCCATCTGAAAGACTGACAATGTGGTCATGGGTCGGGGGACGCAGTCATACAAGAGCTGTGGTGGCCCGGAGCTCACATTTTGGAAATTGGCAGGTATGGATTTTTGTTGGTAACACTGCTGGCACCAAGAACAGGGGAGATGCCAAGCATGGTGGTGCATGCCTTTAATGCCATCACTGGGCAGGCAGAGGCAGGCAGATATGAGTTTAAAGCCAACCTTGCTTACCGAGTGAGCTCCAGGACAGCCAGGGCCAAATAGTGAGATCTCAAAATAAATAAATAAGTAAAAATTAAAAAATAATAATAATAAAAGAACAGAGAAGGTGATAGATGTGAGTGTGGGCTAGCCCTACCAGGGTATTGCTAAGTAGACCAGGCTGGCTTCAAACTCAAAGCAGTCCTCTTAGCTAGCTCCCCAATGCATACTTACAGGCATACCAATATATCACTTTCAGCTGTCCCCTAGACAAAACTCACTATAGCTGTGAGTCAGCAATACAAAACACAATTCTAAAAGTCTTGAGAAGGTACTTGAAAAGCCTGTAATTTAGAAGAATGTCTCTTATAGGGACCTTAAGGAATTACCTTATAATAATGGAGTGACTTACTTACGCTGTGCAGATAGTTGCTTACGCCATGTCTTCAACATTTCTAATTGCAAGCTTTCCAAAAAAAGCATTTCAATACAGCAGGACAGCAATGGTACAATGAAAGTGTACACCAGAGATCTGAGGTTTCTTTGAACAGAATTTGTACTAAATGTAAGTGAGCAGACATAAATAATTTCATTAACTGTTGTACGTATTCTGTATATTGAACATGTACTTAACCTTGCATCATAGGACATCTAGATTGTACTACTCATAAGGTCTGTTCAAGGGAATCTGATGCCCTCTTCTGGCCTCCTCAGGTACTGCAGCCACGTGGTGCACATAACTTACACACAGGCAGAACCTCAGACACATTAAAAACGACATTTTGAGATGGTCTTCAACACCACCTAGCTGCTATCTCCTTGTCGCCGTTTTCTCCTTCATCTCTCATAGAAAGTATCTCCAAGTTCTTTTTCTGTGTATCCCTTTGCTTCTAATGGAGAGAGTCTCATTATCTAGCTCAAACTCATGATCTCCTCTGCCAAGCACTGGGCTATGGGCCTGTGCCATCACACCTACCCTCCAGTTCTTCAGTGCTAAAGATTTTCACTAGTGTGAAATTTTTAGATTTATTTTTATTTTTACTTATGTGCATGTGTTTATGCCATGTGGGGCAGAGGACAGAAGAGGGCATCAGATCGCCTGGCGCTGGAGTTACAGGCAGCTGTGAGCCACCCATGCTGGGAGCTGAACTCAGGTCCTCTGGAAGAGCAGCAGGTGCTCTTAACTGCTGAGCTGTCTCTCCAGCCCCTTAAGAACAAGCCATGTGGCCCAGTGGTTGTGGTGCATGCCTTTAATCCCAGCACTTGGGAGGCAGAGGCAGGGGGATCTCAGTGAGTTCGAGGCCAGCCTGGCTACATAGAGAAACCCTGTCTTGAAAAAAAAAGAACAAGCCATGTGGGTGCTGGGAATTGAACCCAGGTCCTCTGGAAGATCATTCAGTGCTCTTAACTGCTGGGCTGTCTCTCCAGCCTCTAGTGTAACACTCTTCTCCCAGGTCACAAAACAAGGAAGCAAGTATCCTGATGCTGAGACTCAGAAAGAAGCCCAGCTCACTCTGATTTTGTCTGTAGTTTGCATTGATCTGTTGCTTCCCGGTTCTTCTGTATCAATGGCTTCTGTGGTCATCTGTGGTCTAAAATAGTAAGTGGAAAATCATAGGAATAAACAAGTCACATTTAAAAAAATAATTTTTAGTATATTCAATTTTATTATTAGTTATTGTTGATTTCTTACTGTGCCTACCTTTTAAATTATTCTTTTATTTGTTTTTGGTTTTTTGAGACAGAGTTTTTCTGTGTAGCCCTGGCTGTTCTAGAACTCACTCTGTAGACCAGGCTGGCCTTCAACTTACAGAGATCCACCTGCGTCTGCCTCTGAGTGCTGGGATTGAAGGTGTGCACCGCTATTCCTGGCCTAATCATACTTTATCACGGGTATGTGTGTATAAGAAGACACTGTACAGTGATCGTCTTCCTGCTATTTCTGGCATTCACCAGGGTCTCAAGCAGAGGAGCAGCTTCTGTTCAGTGAATGCCATCTTTTCTGCTCTTTTACAGAGAGCTCCTGATCTTCATTCTTCTATCTGAATCAGTCATTACCAGCAGAGCAGGCACATTGTGACCTCCTGGGCAGCTGTGCGTGTGGGCTTTTATTTTGAAACACATGCTACTTTATTATACATTATCTTCTCTTATCCTTTGTGTCGCAGAGTGGTTTCCAAGTCGGGGTGTCCTGTCTCTCCTCCCTCTTGGACACTCGGCAGTCTCAGGAGACATTCTTTGTTGCCACGCCTAGAGGCAGATGTTGCTGGCATCTCAAGGGCCTGGGATGCTAATGAGCCCAGTGATTCGTGGCACAGCCCCCAAACACCCTTCCCGGCTTGAGAAGCTCTGGCTTAGGAATCCTATGAATTGCTTGCTCTGTTTTGCTTTTTTGAGACAAGATTGTAGCTCTGTGTATCCCCGGCTGTCCCGGAACTCGCTCTGTAGACCAGGCTGGCCTCGAACTCAGAGGTCTGCCTGCCTGTACCACCACTCCTGACGTTTTGGGTTTTTTTTTTTTTTCCACATGAACTCTTTTTAAGGTGTATGTGCAGGTCATATAATCTATGAGTTTCATGTGAGATATTAAAGAGAATTACAAAGTATTTATAATAAAAGGCTATAGATAAGCCACTGGAATGACAAAACGTGGCCTGGGGACATAGCTCTGGAATGCTTGCCTAAGACGGGGTTTCCATCCCCAACATGGGGATGGGCGTCAGAATAAAAGGAAGTGGTTTGGGTAGACTTTGGATTTCCCACTTCTGCCGCAGCCGCTGAACAGATATGTAAGTGGAACGTGGCCTTGGACGCAGTGCTCTTGACGCTGGGGGAAGCCCCGTCCAGTCAGCGTATCTGAATTCCTGCGTTCATTACAGCCGTGCTTAGTGACATGTACTCGGCACTCGGTTATCTCATGGTCTTTCCCCTTCCGTGTGCCTGGTAAGTTCCTCAGGCATGTGAGAGGGTCTAAGGTTTCCACAGGGTCTGGTTGTGACACTCTTCCAACGGTGCCGGCCCTGGGTCTCACCATGCCACAGTTCCTAACCCACAGGGTACAGCTGCCCTAAGAGCTTCCTTTGCCTGCCACAAATATCCAAAGAAGAATGTCTCGTAATTATGGGAAGGCGTGGCATTTTATGCGACCAAAATGTGGGAGAAGCCAGCTTGCATATAGTGCCATTTAGCACATTCCTGCTCAAGATGCATCAGGCAGCCTCCTTACAAGTGGCATTCAACAAATGGAATGGAAAATTCCAGAGTGCAAAACAAAAATGGAAGGCGCGGACAGGTGGAGGCGAGCTTTAGCATGGCGGGGCTCCTCACTGATCCTGCTGTGTGGTCGTGGGCTCAAGCATATTGTCTCTGTGTGTTGCTCAACGCCCCCTTCTGGTAAACAACACGAGGTATACAAAGTGCCCTGCAGGCGTCCCCACACAAGCTATGCTCCCACTTTCTCTCGGTGAATAAATCCACAGACAGCCCCCATCGTGTCAGAATGGGAACCGGGCTGCGGAGGGGTCCTCTGGGGAGGAGTCAATGCTGTCTAGGGGCGACTGCCCTAGGCCTGGGATACTCACAGCATTTTGAGAGCAGCTATGTGCTCATTAAGTTCTCATTTTATTGCCATCACAAGGCGGAGTGGAGGCGCTACTGCCGCGGGTAAGGTGCACCCAGGGCAGGGCAGCCGCCAGCCCGGGCATGGCCCCTGCGCACTTTCTGCCTGGCCAGGGCTCCATCCTTTATTCTGTAGCGCAATCCTGGGTAGAGCCAACCTACTCCACCTCTGCAGGGTAGGGTAGGGCAGGGCAGGCTCTGTGCAGTCAACCAGCCTCCTCTTCAGGACCCCAGCTCCCCGGCTCAATCTCCTTCCTGCTGTGGGCCCCCAAGCCTTGGCTTCCGAGCACCGCATCTGCTTGGTGGAGAAATGGGTGGGTCCCAAATAGCAGCTTATTGTACCCCCCAGAGCCCGGAGCTCCTTCTCAGCCTTGCAGAATTAGACCGGCGACAGGAATAAACTCCAGGCTCAGTCACCCAGGGTTTAGTTAGTACCTACCTACAGCAATAAAAACAGCCACCCAGGCAGCATGCCAAGGGGATGGGCTCTCGCTCTCCCCAAGCTTGTGTCCGGCCTCCTGTGGGCCAGAGAGGCTCTGCAAGCACCTCAGAAAGGAGAAAGTGGAGCTTCGATCATCCAGATGAGGCATTGGCCACCCCGCCAGGCGGTGGTGGCGTACGCCTTTAATCCCAGCACTTGGGAGGCAGAGACAGGCGGATCTCTGTGAGTTCGAGGCCAGCCTGGGCTACCAAGTGAGCTCCAGGACAGGCACCAAAACTACACAGAGAAACCCTGTCTCAAAAAACAACAACAAACCAGAAAACAAACAAACAAACAAACAAAGACAAAACTAGAGCTGAGCAGTTGGGGGTGTAGCTCAATGGTAGGGTACCAGTCTAACATGTATAAAGCCCTTTATGCCTTGTACATGGAAGAATTATATTTATAGCTAAGCAGTGCAAGAGAACACCACACCCCAGATCCCACCACCTAGAGATGAGCTACCGTTACGCTCACAGAGAACACCCAATTTCTCCGTCTCTGGGAATGAAGGCTTGAACATGTCTGCTGAGCGGGGCGTGGCTTTGCCAAGTTGCATCATCCACAGCTGTTGTTCAGGACCATCTACCTCCCCACGTGATGTGTATCAGCCAATCACATGACATCTAGGGGCCGCAGGGGGACGGGAGGGATGAGCTGCCGGACAGACGCTGCAGGGAGCCACTGTGGCACTCCCCTGAGACGGAAGTCCTGCCTGGGTCCTCAGGTCACCGCAGCAGCGGGCTCTCCTGAGGCTTCCTTCAGCCCACTCAGAAAGTGTTCCTACCAGCAAGAAAGCAAAGAACCACCATCATCCACACGTCTCTGAAACCCAAGCCCCACAGAAAGAACTCACCAAAGACATTTTCTTATTTCTTTGCGAGACAGGGTTTCTCTGTGTAACAATCCTGGCTGTCCTGGATCTTGGTCTGTAGCCCAGGCTGGCCTCGAACTCACAGAGATCCGCCTGCCTCTGCCTCCCGCGTGATGGGATTAAAGGCGTGTGTGTGCTGCCGCCGGCTGGCCCCAAAGACTTTTAAAAATAGTTTGAGAGAGAGGGAACAGGAGAGATGGCTCAGCGGTTACGAGCATGTACTGTTGCTGAAGAGGAACTGACCTGAGTTCAACGTCCTCTTCTGGCTTCAGTGGGCACCTGTAGTCGTGTGTAGAAACCCCGCACGCAAACCCTTATACACGTAATTAAAACATAAGGGGCTGGAGAGATAATTCAGCAGTTAAGAGGACCAGCGTTTGATTCCCAGCACCCAAATCGGGCAGCTCATGTCCACATGTGCTCCCCAGCTCTAGGGTGCTCCAGTGCTCCTCTGAAGGCACCTGCACTTACATGTGAGTGCTCACAGAGTGAATAGTAAAAACTTAAATTTTACACCCTTTTTCCCCTTATTTTGGTTTTTCCAAGCAGGGTTTCTCTGTGTAACAGTCCTGGCTGTGCTGGAACTTGCTCTGTAGCCCAGGCTGGCCTCGAACTCACAGAGATCTGCCTGGCTCTGCCTCCCGAGTGCTGGGATTAAAGGTGTGCGCCACCACCGCCTGGCCCTAACAGGGTATCCTTTTGTGAAAAATAAAAATAATTTTTAGGCTGGGTGGAGGTGGCACACACCTTTAATCCCAGCACTCGGGAGGCAGAGGCAGGCGGATCTCTGTGAGTTCGAGGCCAGCCTGGTCTACAAAGCGAGTTCCAGGAAAGGCGCAAAGCTAAAAAAACAGCTTGAGAAATGCCGCCTGCATGCTGTCCCTTTGTGCAGAAGCCTTGCAGCCATGCACACAGATCTGTTCTGATGTGTTTCACTCGGGTTTCCTCAGGAGACCGCTGCGGAGTCCCCTCTGGCTCCCGGGCCCAGTGGTGCTGGAGAGGGCGCCTCGGGGCCTCCGGTTCTGGTGTCCCTCCCCAGGGCAGCTTCCGGCAGACAGTGAGCGGGGAGGAGGTCTGGAAGGAGAGCTCTGGGCAGCGCTGTGCAAAGGCGGAAGGCAGCAGTGCCAAGGTCCCCTGCAGCCCCAGCGTTCTCTTCCTGTTCTGAGATGCACGGCAGCAAGCCTCACTCTCAGAGGACACCCAGGAGACACAGTGGCCGGAACTTGGGTTTCCCAGAGAAGTCCACTGACTCAAGTCTTTCTGGAGTTCTACTGTGTGCCAGGTGCTCTTCCGGACACTGGAGTTTCAGGCGAAAAAAATCTGGGGACTAGCTGAAACACGTAACTACGGACTTCAGGGGAATAAAGTATGGTTAGCCAGGAGGAGGCAGAGGTACTGCTTTATATAAAGTGCTGTGAGGGGACAAGGACACTGGAATTCAAACCAGGGCCTCACACCTGCCAGGCAAGTCCTAAGTCCTAGAAGGACCCCCCCTCTCCTCTCTCTCTCTCTCTCTCTCTCTCTCTCTCTCTCTCTCTCTCTCTCTCTCTCTCTCTCTCTTCCTCTCCTTCTTCCTTTCTTCTTTCCTTTTTTTCCTTCTTCTTTTCCCCCAGCTCCCTCTCTAACAGGATCTCAGTATGAATCTCTGGCTGGCCTCACAGTGGGAACTTGTGAGAATCCTTCTGCCTCCTGATTGCTGGGATTACAGGCACAGGCCACTCTGCCTGGAAAGCTGAAAGGAGATAATAGCTGCCAGGTATGATGACACAAGCCTTTAATTCCCAGGCCTTAGGAGACAGAGGCAGGTAGATTTCTGTGAGCTCCAGGCCAGCCAGGGCTATGTAGCAAGACCTCTTGTCAAACACACACACACACACACACACACACACAGGCACACACGCACGCACGCACGCACGCACGGCAAAAATTGACCAGAGAGGCTTGGAGAAAACGAGGGACGAAGCCACACAGGGTTGGAGGGCAGTGTTATTTCAGATGGAGGGGACAGCCAGGGCAAGGGTCCAGAGGCAGGAACATGTCTGAAGAACAAGGAGGCCAGTGTGGCTTGCGGGAATAAAAAGGGAACGGGCTGGAGAGGTGCCTCAGTGGGTAAGAGCATTTGTTGCTCTTGCAGAGGACCTGGGTTCTAGTCCCAGCACCCACGTGGTGGCTCCCAACCATCTGTAATTTCAGTTCCAGGGGGTCTGATGCCCTCCTCTGCTGTCCCAGAGCACCAGGCACACATGTAATACACAGACACACACATAAAATAATTTTTAGAAGAAGTAAACTTGATGCCAGGCAGTGGAGGCACACACCTTTAATCCCAGCACTCGGGAGGCAGAGGCAGGCAGATCTCTGTGAGTTCGAGACCAGCCTGGTCTACAGAGTGAGATGCAGGGCAGGAACCAAAACTATACAGAGAAACCCTGTCTTGGAAAAACAAACAAACAAAAAACCATCACCACCAACAACAAAAAGCAGTAAACTTGAAACTCTGATTAATAGGAACCAGGTTAGATCCTCTTTCACTTAGCTCTGCGGGAGAACCTAGGTCACCTCCGGGAGTGCCGCAGTGACCTCTGCGTGAGAGCTTCGTCCCCTTGGTATGTAGCATTCCTGCAGAAAAGGGTGCAGGGTGAGCTGGCCGCTCCGCTGTCTGGGAGGAAGTGCTTAGCTGGGAAGAGCAGAAGTGAATTGAATCCCTGCCAGACTCATAATGGCTTTCTGAGTCTTTCCTTCCCCGTGGGTGGGAGGAGACTCTTCCCTAGCATCCTCCATGGAAGCTCCAGGAGATAATGATGCTCGCCCCATCCACCCCCACCCTACCCCCACACCGAGCAGTTTTGGGAAATCACGTGGAGAAGCACACGTTTTAAGAAGGCTTTGGGGACTGTTAATAGCAGGCTGAGCGGGGCACAGGAAGAGACGGCAAGGAGTGCATTCTCTGAGACGGAGCCAGGTGATGAAATATTAAAGCTGCCCCTGGCTGTTCAGGGAACGCTCTTAATGATTCCATCAGATATCTGGGCAGGGGGTCAAGTGTGCAATGAGTTTGGGGCTCTATCAAAAATAGCTTAAGTGGGTGCTATGGATGGATGGCAGGAGCGTCCCTGGGCAGCGCAGCTCACCTCTACAGTGCTGGGACTGTAGGTGGGTACCGGCACAGCTGCCCCTCTGCATCCTAGGTCTCTTTAGGACTTTCTGTTGTTCTTAGTGTTGTAAGGAACACCTTCAAGGAAATGTCCCTGCACAGATTCAGGAGCAACATTGTCTTTTTATTTTGAGACAGAGTCTTATTTAGTCCAGGCTGGCCTCAAATCACTATAAAGTTGATTCTCCTGCCTCAGCCTCCAGAGTACTAGGATTGCAGGCATGCAGCAGCACACCAGGCTGAGCGCTGCCTTTATGTTGGTTGTTGAGACAGATGTCTCTGTGTGGCCCTGCCTGTCCTGCAACTCGCTCTGTAGACCGGGCTGGCCTTAGAGATCCACCTGCCCCTGCCTCCTGAATACCATCTCCTGGCCTTAACGCTGCCTTCTGATAACAAAAACAAGACACCATTATTACAAAGTAGTTGAGGGGTGGCTGGGGAGATGGCGCAGAGGTCAAGAGCACTGGCTGCTCTTCCAGAGGACCTGGGTTCGATTCCCAGCACCCACATGGCAGCTCACAACTGTCTGCAACTCCAGTTTCAGGGGATCTGACACTGTCATACATGCAGGCAAAACACCAAAGAACATGAAACAAAACAAACAAATAACACAAAGTAGTTGAGGGTCACTTACCAGGTCACTGGCTCCAAGATTCCACCTATAGGGTTTCTAGGACATTGTGGGTGGCACCAAGAGAAATTTTGGGGTTCCGAGCCATGGGACATACTATGATAAACACCCAGGGTTAGCAATAAAGGACCTTAGTACTAACCAGCACCTAGAGACAGATCTAAGTACAAGCAAGAACATAGGTAGCAGTGTCCCTTGAAGAGCTGGAAAGGGCAGTCACACCTACTGACTGAGCAGGTCACTAAAGGAGGCACTGATGAAATCCAGAGCAACCGTGAAGCTAGGCAGGGCTGGAATGGGGATCTTCAACCCCTCAGGCTCTGTTCCTCGCTGGGTTGGTGCACACCTGCTCAGCAGCTGCTTTCAACTTCTCCAGCAGGTCCCATGGCTTCTGGGCTCAGAGGATACAGGCTGACAAGTTTTTCGTTTTGTTTTTGAGACAGAGTTTCTCTGTATAGCCCTTGGCTATCCTGGAACTCGCTCTGTAGACCAGGCTGGCCTTGAACTCAGAGATCTGCCTGCCTCTGCCTCCTGATTGCTGGGATTAAAGGCATGTGCACCACCAGGCTGACAAGTTATAACCACATTCCTTTGGGGAGTCCTCCCCTTTTATTAGCTGTCCATCACTAGTGACTTTTGTGGTATAAACTTCCACCAACTCCTGTCTGTCAGAGGGTGGTCTCACTGGTGAACCAGCCCAGAATTACACAGGCTTAATACCAAGACTCGTTTCCCTCTTACTCAGTCCCTACCTGAGGTCCCTCCATATCGGCGGCCCATCACCCTGCAGTCCCGAGTGGCCCAGTGTGCTTTCATCTTGAGTGACTGAGATGGGGTGCAGTGCTGGAGTGGCCACAGTTAGTCAGATGACCAACTGTAAAGGATGAGGAACTGGGGGAGGGGCCTGTGGTTGGAGACCCTTTGGAGCAGCAATCCCTTTGCTATGGTGGGATCAGCAGAATGGGGCTGCATCAGGCAGGGAGTGAACGCAGGATTGTGAGGACTGTCACAGCTTTGGGAACCATAGTAACAATTAGGGGCCTCAGGCCTTTGGATTCATCTTACAAAATAAAGCACACAAAAACCTTCCAAAGGCCAGGTGGCGGTGGCGCACGCCTTTAATCCCAGCATTCGGGAGGCAGAGACAGCTGGATCTCTGTGAGTTAGAGGCCAGCCTGGTCTACAGAGCGAGTTACAGGACAGTCTCCAAAGCTACACAGAGAAACCCTGTCTCGAAAAACCAAAAACCAAAACAAACAAACAAAAATCCTCCAAGATACAAGCTGCACTTGAGCTTGGTAAATTATTAGAAGTCAAGTATTCCAACAGCTGCTTCCCAAGGCAGGAAACACAGGCCACAGCAGCCTGGGAATTTCACTGTTAGACTCGGCATCCTCAATCGCTAGACTTGGGTTTAACCTGGCTTCTGCAAAGGACAGTTTTAATAGTCAGAGGTAGATTGCTGCCTTTTCTTTCTTCTTCTTTTGATTGCTGCCTTTCTTCATCCTGTCTTGTATCCTCGTGAGCCAAGGTCTTACTGTTAGTCCAGACAGGCCTAGGACTCTGGTGATCATCCTTTCTCAGCCTCTTGAGTTCTGGGATTACAGGAATGACAGCCACATTGGTTTAAAGCTCTCTTTAAACAGTGTGTGTGTGTGTGTGTGTGTGTGTGTGTGTGTGTATGCAGAAGGACACTCGGTGTACTGCTGTACCACCCTTTGCTTTATTCTTCTAAGACTGAGTTTCTCACCGAACCCGGGTGCCAGCAAACTGGAGGGAACCTCCTAGATCCATCCCTCACAGTGTTGGGATTACAGACATATGCAGCCATGCCTGCCTTTTTATGTGGGTTCTTAAGATTTGAACCCGAGTCCTCATGGTTGCCTAGCAACTGTTCTTATCCACTGAGTTATGCCCCAGAGCTCTGGGTCTCAATAGGAGGCATTGAGCATGCAATGTGCCAAAGAGCGCCGGGAAGGGAGGCCGTCTGTCTCCCATCTCCTAAAACAAATGAAGAAACGTGACAGACTTTCTGGGTCCTAGGCCAGCGTCCTTATGGCACCAAGGGAATGAGACTGCCCTGAAAGACTGTCGTACTTGCCGTACGGATGGATGGCTTCTTCTGTGGGCGAGGCTGCAGCCTAGAGGCCAGGCTGCTGCAGGAGACTCGCAGTTCTGGGCAGATGCCCTGTGGCCCCTGCCAAAGTATGTGTCCGCCTCAGAGTAGCACATGATGTCTGAGAGCAGGAAAGGCAGAATCCTAGAAAGACTCCTGTTCCCTGCCTGGCCACCAGCCTTGCCGATGCCAACCCTGCCTGGGGCTGCCTCAGGCACCCTTGATGGGCCCTGCCAATCTGGATTTCTAGGCTCAGGTCAGACTCCAGAAAGCATATGCTTCTCTCCTGTCCATACTGGGGCCTCTGTACCCATGCTGCAACTGACCCAGTTTTGGGTAGAAAACTGGAAAATATCCCTAGTCAGTCAGATAGAGGAGATGAAGCAAATGCCGAGATACTTGAAAGTTCAGACATAGCTCTCTCTCGAAGGGTGAGAAACATGGGCCTTGCCTCTTCCCAGCATTTGGAAAAACCTTCCAAAATACCAGAGGCTGAGTGCAAAGTGTTCTGTCATCCAGAGAGGGATGAGTCAAGCAGAACACGCGAATACTGCAACTCTAGTTACATTTAATGTCATTTCACATGTGCACCTTAAATCTTTCTCTCTCTCTCTCTCTCTCTCTCTCTCTCTCTCTCTCTCTCTCTCTCTCTCTCTCACACACACACACACACACACACACACACACCCCTTCTCCCTCCTTTTCACACCCAAAACACCAGCTGAAAAACCCACTGCTTCCTTCCCTGCCCTGTCTGCTGAGCAGAAGGTGGAGGCAGCCGATAGCCAGGCCCCTGCTCTGACTCAGGCCTCCTTGGGGACCTGGTGTGAATGGGTCTTAGGGACATTCCTGCATCCAAGAAGGCCTGGATATTGCAGGGGTGCACATTAGGTCTGCAGAACGGAAGACCACTACTGTGTAGGTCTCTGTGCTTTGGCTGGGGCGCTGCATTTTTGAAGTGGCTCTAGGCCGGCGAGGAAGTGAAGGCAGTCGCCAAAAAGCCTCATGGAGGAGCCAAAACACACTTTCTGGGCACAGACGGGGAAACTGAAAATCACCCGTGGTCTGGGGTCCTGTGTGTTGACCTTCCTCCATCACTGAGCTGTACAGAACAGTTTTGTGACTGCTGTAATTGTCAGCTTTTAAGGCTGGGCAGACAGGATTGATTTTCTTTCTTTTGGCAGGGAAAAGTTTTTTTTTTTTTTTTTTAAGCTACCCCAGAGGCGGCCATAGTTGCTGAAGGAGCCTGGCAAACATGAGTCGGGGTAGTTATCATCCAAGCCTCACAAAGAGGGAAACTATGTTGGCTGGCTTTTGCATCAAGCCACACATATCAATCCCAAGGACTCCCAGATGAGTGTGGACGCGGAGCAAGATGCACCTGATATGGCTTTAAGGGTTCCTGTCAGAGGGCCAGGTGGCTCACAGGAACCGGAAACCTGGCACGAGCTCTCAAGCAAAGACAGGTGAGGAGCCAGAGTCCTGGCAGAACATTCTCTTACCGGATTGTCCTGGGGATTCGCGCAGGAGGACAGTCTCAGATTTCGTGCCATTCATGTGGGCCCCTCTGAGCCAGACAGGCCCAGACAGGATGAAAGGAACAGTTTCATTTCACTCAGGCCCTTTGTTGGTGACCGTCTTCCACCTGGGTAGAAATTACCTTCTAGGTTAGACAGCCTGGCGTTCTCCTTGTTGTTGTTGTTGTTGGCGGTGGTGGCGGCGGCGGCGGTGGCGGCGGTGGTGGCGGCGGCGGCGGTGGCGGCGGCGGCGGTGGCGGCGGCGGTGGCGGCACTGAGGGTCGAACCTGGTGCTAAGCAAGCACTGTATCAACCGAGCCGTACCCCAGCCCCCTCCCCCAAGCTAGCTGCAAGCATGTGTCAATCCCTCAAGACGTTTAGTTGTTAAAGAAAGTGACAGACAGTGGAAAAAAGGGTAGGGCGCTGAATGTGGCTGCTCAAAGACAGGGCAGGACAGATACTGAACTCTCTCCCTTAAGGATCCCAGGAAGTGGGTAGCAGATCCAACTGTTGGCTGGCTCAGAGATATCCTGGATAATAGTCGCCGGGCATGGACATCTAAGCTGGTCAGGCTTATATCTACACAGAGAAGCTGCCAGCACCCATTTGGGAGGCTAAGGCCGCATACCGCATACGCCTGGCCTGATGACCAAGGCTCAGCCACATGGCTCCCCATGCAATGGAAAACACCAACAGAGGGCCAACAGAAAGATAGCAGACCTGCCCTCAAGCCCCGGAAGTCACACGGCTCCCTGAATGTTCCTGTGATGCGCGAACTAGATGCTGGCTTTAGATAGCTGCTGAGCGGCAGCTGGACCGGAACTCAGAACAAAAAGATAAGATACAAAGGGCCTCTTATAAAAATAGGGAGGGGATACAAAATAACCAAACCCAGAAGAGACCCAGCGGCTCTGTACTGGAAGAGAGTGAGGAGCATAACTCACCGACTGGGTGCAGTGGCACACATCTGTAATCCCAGCACTGGGGAGACGGAGGCAGGAGGATTAGAGGTTCAAGTCAATCCTGGGCTACACAAGCTCAGGGCTAACCTGGGCTACAGGTGACCTGTTTCCTACAAGAAATAAAATGAAGGTGGAGGAGACTGCTCTGGGGAGGTAGAGTGCCTGCTGTCAAACATGGAGTCCTGGATTTAGATCCCCAGAATCTGCATAAAAATCTTTGGGGACAGGAGGTAGGGGACACGGACACACACACACACACACACACACACACACACACACACACACACACACCAAAGAAGAATAAGGCTAGAAATGACCACAGAATAGGCTGTTGACTGGAAAGAGGACAAGCATTTTTTTGTTCTCAATATTTTTTTATTTTCCGAAAAGTTATTGTAGGTTCCAAAAGTCCCTGTGTAGGCAGACACAGCTATTTTCAAATTCAGACTGTATTAGCTTGTGTGTATGGGTGTTTTGCTTGCATGTAAGACACCACATGCCGGCACTGCATGTGGTCCAGAAGAGAAGTCCAGAAGAGGGCATCAGATCCCCTGGAACTGGAGTTCCCCCATTGAGAGCTACCAGGAGTGCGCTGGGATTTGAACCCTGATCCTGTGGAGAGCAGCTAGTATTCTTAACTGTTGAGTCATCATCTCTCTGGCCCCAGAGTTCCTTACAATTCTGCTTTTGTTTCATTTCTTTTGAGACAAAGTCTCACAATGGAGCCCTGGCTGGCCTGGACCTCTGCATTTAGAAGAATTGGAGGGACTCAAGAAAAGCCATCTGCCTCTGCCTCCAGAGAGGTAGGATTAAAGGTGTGGGCACCAGGCCCAGCCCCGCTCCTGGCTATACCTATTAATACGACTGCATCAGAAACTAAAACTGACTGGACATGGTCTACATAGTGAACACCAGACCAACCAGGGCTGCAGTGAGACCCTGTCTCAAAACAAACAAACAAACAAACAAAAAACAAAGAAACGAAAGCCAAACCAAACCAAACCAACCAACCAACCAAAAAAACAAAAAACAAACAAAAAAAAACCTTAACACTCCCCAAAGCCCTAAATTGCCCTAAATTGCCAAAACCCAGACCATCAATGATAAAAAAAGAAATCTTTCAAAAAAGTTTTAACAGCCAGGTGGTGGTTCATGTCTTTAATCTCATCACTCAGGAGGTAGAGCCAGGTGGATGGATCTCTGGGTTCAAGGCCTGTCTCAGAAATCCGCCTGCTTCTGCTTCCTGAGTGCTGGGATTAAGATGTCCATACACCATCATGCACAGCTACGAAAAGATTTTTATTTTGCAAATATTTCAAAATGGAAGACAGCTGGATTCTCATAACTGCTGTGAACTCAATCTATTGTTTTTTAAAAATATATCTTTATCTTACTTTATGTCTGTGCCCAAGTGTATGTATGTATGTATGTATGTATGTACACCCATGTTCAAGTAGTGCCAGTGGAGGCCAGAAGATGGCATCAGATTCCCTAGAACTGGAGTTATGGGTCAGTGTGACCCACTAGTATGTGCTGGGAACCCAATCTGGGTCATCTGCAAGAGCAGGAAGTGTTCTTAGCTGCTGAGCCATCTCTCCAACCCCTGTGGTGTTATTTTGATGACATCTATGGAGAAAATCTGACCTCAGACTGATCTGTTATGGGAGAGGTAAGGAGATGTGTGTGTATTTTAATTTTTTGTGTTTTTTTTTTAGACTGTTTTGTTATGTAGACTGGGCTGCCCTTGAACTCAGAGATTTACCAGCTTCTGCCTTCCAGGTGCTGGGATTAAAAGTATGTGCCACGAAGTCTGGTTAGTATGAGGATTTTAATAACTTCTTGAAATCTTGTGGCTAGTTCTTTGGTACAATGCCAAAACTCACAAGTGACAGTTTCTTAAAGGTTAGTTGTGTGGTAGAGTCTGAGAACATTATTTTGTCACATCAAATCTGTGTCTTCTGTTCTGAATGGATCTTTTGCACACATATAAGCTTACAGCTGCATACTTTGGCCATTTGGCAGAAAACAGTACAATGAATGATGCAGCTATTCTGAGAGTTTACCCACTTCATTTTCATTATTTTATATATTAAACACACACACACACACACACATACACACACACACACACACACACACACACACACACACACACACACACACTTCCCCCGCATCCTAGTGGTGCTCGGGAGTGAAATCACACAGGGGTTCATCTACCATTGAGCTATAACCCTGCCCCAAGTTTTGAAATTTTTTTTTCTTAAGCTAGGATCTCATCTAGCTCAGACTGGGCTCAAATGACCTTGAACTTCTGATCCTCCAGCCTCTGCCTCCTGAGGACAGAGCTTAGGGCAAGCATTATGCTACATCTGCAGAGAAGCCGTCTTGCAGAGACATCTCAGTTCCTCCTGCTGTTCACCTGACACACCCTGGCACCATCCCTGTTAGATCCCCAGGAAGCCTCGCACTCACATGCAAAGTGACTACAGCTCTGACCAAAGACAGGTCACGAGCAGAGGGCCGGGAGAATGTTCATTAACCGAATTTTCCATTAATCATGAGGGAAATCTACTGGGCAACTGCCAAGCATATTTTTCAAACTCAGATATGTGTTTGAGTGTCTGAATTTTACCAGGGCAGCATACACTGGCAGCCTGTCTTCTTTGAATTATTAGACTCACTTTACTAATTTTTTTAAATTAAGAATTTTTTTTTGGTCCCGAGACAGGGTTTTTCTATGTAACAGCTCTGGCTGTTTTGGAATTCGATCTGTAAGCCAGGCTGGCCTCGAACACACAGAGACCTGCCTGCCTCTGCCTCTCAAATGCTAGTATTAAAGGCGTGTGCCATCACCGCCATTGGAAAAAAATTTTTTTTGAGACAAGTCTCACTCTATGTAGTGAGACCTCCAACTGACTGGCCCCAAACTCACAGAAATCCACTTGCCTCTGCCTCCTAAGTGCTGGAATTAAGGGTGGGTGCCACCCTGTCTGGCACAGAGGAGCAGTATGAGGCATCCACAGTTCTGTCTGTTTTGTGCTGGGGAATGTACCCATTTCCTAGACACACTAGCTGAGGCCTACCTCGAGCTACATCCCCCACCACTGCAGTTTGCATGCACTTGGCTCTCCCTGTCATTAGTTCCTGTAACTTTGGATCAGAGAGCTGAAGAGAAGAAAGCACTTTGGAAATCACTCAGCTCATCACATCCACAGTCAGACATAAAGCACTCATTGTTCCTGGAGGAAAGGTGAGCAGGGTTAAAGACAACTCAACCATTAAAGAGATTAGCACCAGGGCAGGGAAACCTGGCCTTCTGCTCTGCGACCACAGGAGGCTGTCTTGAAGGCAAACCACGCCCTTCGGAGGTTCCATCCTGTGCATCTCCAAGTCTCCTTCAAGGAAGAGTCAGCTGAAGAGGTTCTTTGAGCCTCAAAAGCAGTTGCCTCAGAAGGCGTTTCCCCAGAGCTGGCACACAGAAGCCGCAGTCTGGGGGTGGCTGGTACAGGGCTGCTCCACCCCAGGTTGGCTGCACAGCTTGGCAGTGCAAGACAGGAAAGATGCAAGACTGAGAGGTCGCGCAAAGCACGCTGAGGCCAGACACTGTGTGGCAGGGTCGGGTCCCTTCGTTTTAAGCATCTGGTTTAGGCCTCAACTCATGGGGGCTAGGGTGGGGCTGTGGGAGCTCAGTATGTAGAAGGCCCTAGGTTTGAGCTCCAGAACTCCCAAAACAGGAAAACAAAGGCCACCATCTCATTCCAAAAGGCCTGCAGTAAAAAAAACGCCTGTAGCCAAGGGTGATTTCACAAGCTCTGGTGTCCGTTTATAAGCCTGCTTGCATTCCATGACAAATAGCAAACTGCCCCGCCGGACCCCTTAACAAAGCTTCACAGCCCATGCTTTTCCCTCTGGAAATGGACTAATTTTGGGGATAGATGTCCACCACTGGGGGAGGGGGAGCAGTGGCGACCTCACTGGAAGAACATCATGGAAGAGGAGCAGAGGCCTGGCTTGGGGGAGAGCACCCCAGAGTCCACACAAATGTCCTGAGTTCTGGCAGACAGGGCTTCGAAGCTGGGCAAGTACCTTTGAGCTGGGACCAGCTCTCTCCACAGAACGGCTTAGACAGAGGCCACTGCCTTTTTCCACGTTGCACATTCTGGCTGCCCAGAGTCCAGCCAGCTGTGAACCTCTGCAGGCAGCAGCTGTATACCTCTATGGGCAGCAGCTGGCTGTTCGGGTATTTGGAAGGGTAACCAAACTGAGAATTGTAGTTAGAAAAAGAAGGACCGAGTAAGCTGTCGATGGACTTACAAAATGCCCGCCACATGCTTCGGCCTTGGGTGCCTTGAAGCAAGCCAAGTGGCCTTTTCCAGTGGCTGATCTTCCCTCAAGGCCCAGAACAAACAAGGAACCAAGGAAGTAATTTGCCTCCCGTGGATCACATTACGGAACCACCATGGAGGGCACGGGTAACAGTACCCGTTGTCAAGCCAGAGTTCACACCCTGTCTCACCTCCCCTGGCCCGTTTTCCACAAGCAGGTTGAGGTTTGTTTTCTTTGGACAGCCACTCCTTCAGCCTCCACGTGGAATGGACGGAGCAGAAAGGGGAAACCAGTCAGGGAGATGGCCCCAGGAAATAGCGACCTGCTCTGAGATTTGCAGGGGTACAGAGCATCTTGTGACTCGTTGATGAGGACTGGGTGTGTCTCTACTCACAGACCTCCACTGTGAGAAGGCCTCTGCTAGCCAGCACTCCCGTTCTATGTAAATCTCTCCTGTAGGCTTCCTGGAAGGCTGGCTTTGAGCTCAGGTTGCCTTGAACTCACTATATAGTACAAGCCGACATTGAACTCAAAGCAATCCTCCTGTCTCAGACTTTTTTTTTTTCCAAGACAGAGTAAGAAGGGGGCTGGAGAGATGGCTCAGAGGTTAAGAGCACTGGCTGCTCTTCCAGAGGACCTGAGTTCAATTCCCAGCAACCACATGGTGGCTCACAACCATCCAATACGAAATCTGGTGCCCTCTTCTGGCCTGCAGGCATACAGACAGAACACTGTATACATAATACATAAATCTTTTTTTTTTTTAAGAGTGATCTTTCACGTGGGTGGGTGTTAGGAACCGAAGCGGGGTCCTCTGTGAAAGCAGCAAGCGCTGTTGACCTGAGTGGGGTTTTGTTGTTTTTTTTTCTTTGTCATCTTTGCCTCAACGCATTGTCTCAAGTTTAAGGCTCAATCATTGTCAGTCACTTTAAAGGTAAGTGTTTTGCATCACTGAATAAATTCAACTAAGTGGGAGGGGCAGAAATGATGACGGGTTAAAAAGGTGGCTGAGTGCCTTTCCATAGAGTGGAGTTCAGTTTCCCGGCACCCAGGCTGGGTGGCTCACAACTACTTGTAACTCCAGCTCCAGGGCATCCGATACTCTCTTCTGGTCTCCAGGGACACTTGCATATATTTACACCAATACATAAGTAAAAATAAAAAAAAAAATAAAACTTCAAGCATAAATATGAAACTTTAAAAAAAGTTAAGGTGCTATGTTTTGTGGTACAAGGTTGTTCCAGCTTCACTTCCTTGACAGGCCAGCTCTGTAGATTAGAACCCCAGTTCTGGTAGGGTTTTGTCTCCCTTGGGGGTGGGGGGGGGAGAACAAGGGACTGGATTGGGTACTATAACAGTTATGTTAGAAGAAACTGAGAAGAGTCGTCATCTGCCTGAGGACAAGTGGCTGGTGACGGCAGACTACTGTGACCAGGCGACATCACATGTGTGGGCCTCCTTCTTCGTGTGGCGTGAGCATGAATGTTTCATTTTGTGGAGGCTAAAGGTGAGATTCACAGCCAGCCTCGTTCCTGGTACTGAACTCCTGTGTCGTTCCTGAGGCAGTCTCGGAGGGTGGCCTAGTCACTCCGCGGTTCACTTTCCAAGCAGGGAGGGACCCAGAAGCTTGGGACAAGGCCCTTTAAGAACTTGGGGTTTGTCCCTAGGCAGCCTGGCCAGGCCCTGCCGTGAGACTATGGAGTCACCTTAGTTTCCATTCTCACTTTGGTTTCTTGGCTGTCGAACACTGGGACAAAGAAGGTCAAGAGAGGCCTTACAATGTCTCCCCCACGCCGGCTCACCGGGGGTGGCTGGGGCATGGAGACCCTCCCGTTTCCTAACCCTTTAGCACCCCCTTTCTTGGGAACATTAGAAAAAGAATGGAGTGGCGGGGGGTGGGGGTGGTCTGTACACCTCTTTACCATTCTATAGAGAAGCCTCTTTTCTTCTGTAACCCTCAAAAGAGCTATTTTATCTTCTCCTGGGGACCGCCTTGTAGCTTTGTGGCATCCAAAAGATCCATTTGGAAAGTGGGCCGGAGAGACGCCCTGGGACCAGCCCTGGGACCATTGTCGAGAACTGTCTCCCACCCCCCTTCCCTCTGCCTGGGCTTCAGCAGGGACAGTGGAAAACAGCTCAGAGAAAGGAGAGCCTCTCTGAGGCGTGCTTGTGGGGAGGAACCTCATAAAAACAGATCCATGACCCCCTCCCATCCTTCGTGAGGACCCCAGTCAGACAAAACACCCACAGCCAACGGTCTGATAGGTTGTGTTTATATTTACACGGTACATCTTAAAGCAATGGCTACGTTGGTCATACATATTAGAAACCATAAAAAAAGTTAAGAACTAAAATGTACATCATACACTTGTATATATATATATATATTTATATATATATTTTTTACAGAGGTAAAAAGGCTTATTATAAAAAAATCAATACAACAGGGGTTTTAGTATACAGGTGAATGAATTATGCTCAGGCACTTTAATTTGTTAATGTGAGCAAATAGCTTGGGGAGTTAGGGAAACTTCAGAACAGGGAATCTTTTGGCTAAGTTTTGTTACCACGGATATAAAAATAAAATCTGAATAATTTCTCTCAAATGATTGACGTCAGCACGGCAAAGCTGACTGGGAAAATACTAGACACTGTTCAGCCGCAGTGTGGCAATTAAACGTATTTACATAAATGTCCTCATGGCTGTCTTTGTGCCCTTAACCGCTGCCTTCACAAACCAAAAACGATGTGCGGAGTAAGACTGACTAGCAGAACTCTTAAGAAGGGCGGAAAGGAGAGGGGCAGGGGCAGAGCCAAGGCAGGAACAGGAAGCAATCGGGACGCGGGTTCTCACCAAAATAAATAGGGGCACTTGAACTGAGGTCTGAGGAGACGGAGATTAGTGTTGTGCTTTGTAGAGAGGCGACTTGGAGAAAGTCCCTCGGGCCGGGGACAGGCAGTCTCTCCACAGCACTGGAGGCTGGCTGGAGGCAGTCCGGATGGTCTCCTGGCACGGAGACCCCCCCTTCGACAACGATGGTAGCTCTCTGCACCTTTTCTACAAGAGACAGCCCCCTCGCAGTCATCCTAACAAAGGAGACCGTCTACCAACTCACTCATTATCTACACTGATGATCTGTCTGAAGAAACATGGCAGGCTGTCACGGCGAGCAGAAAACTTGGCCACTAAGGTAAGCATGGCTAGCATTTTCCCAGTATGGCCGACACACTGGAAAAAAGTCCTTTTCCTTGAAGACTGATGTCCTGTGTGCAATAGGGGAAGGGGAAGGAGGAGAAGGGGCTGAGCCTGCCTTCCGCTGGGAATTACCACGGAAAGGTCTCGGTGGGAAGAACAGCCAGCGGTGACAAGCATGGCCCCTACGGTCCCCGTGGAGTTCTGATTGTACTATGCTAGGTACAGGTAACCACTTCCACTTTTCTCCTTCAAGATTTGGCTAGTCCTTGCAAACAACACATTTTAAAAAGTGTTCTTTTTCCTCCTCTAGCAAATCAGAAGCCTTTGATGTGGCTCAGCCACAGGCAGAGCCGGTTGGTGATCTACCCTTTTCTGTGCACCCCAAGTGGCAAGTGTGGGTGCGGAGTTGAGAGAGAAAAGACACTTAGGCATTGGAAGGGTTTTTATATATGGCCTTGTTTTTTCCTAAGTATAAATGAATTGAGCCCTAAATTAAAACGGAAACATAAGCCTAAACAAAATGCAAGCCACCACTAATTTATGGTATTTAAAATTCCCCCTGAATGATATAAAATAGTTTCAGGGGGGCGGGAAACAGCTACAGTTTTATTCACAATTTTTAGTGTTTCTCAACTGGAACTTGCTCCCAAAACACTGGTTTGCGTTTGAATAGGTCCACTTGGTTTGCAAAATAATGAGTGAAATTTACTTCACAATTCTAATATTGCTAGGATTTTAGAAGTGGCAACACAATTCTAAAAAAAAAGTCCTATTGTAGGGGTAAACTGGGCAGGCTCATAAAAACCCAAAATCCCCTTTCTAACCCTGGTCCGAGAGGATGCAATGCAATTTGAGGAGTTTTTCCTGATTTTCACACGTTAATCTGAAGTTAAGGCTCAATTCAAGTCATTTTAAAGGTAACTGCTTTGCATCAGCGAATGAATTCCACAGGTGGGGAGGGGGGGGGGAGACGAAGATGAGCTGAAGACAGAAACTGCAGCCGAGGAGGGAAGTCTGGCTTTAGGAGTTAAAGCCCTATTGTTCTGTGGTAACATTGTTCATCCAGCCCACCTCCTCGAGAGACAACAACACGCTGCACGTTACAATACTTAGGGTTTCACCATTAGGTCACATCTCCGAGGAACCCGTGCTTGTCGGTGACAGGCAAGGCCCACTCGGAGAAAAATAGTCTCCGGTACTCGTGGGGGGAAAAAAAATCAACTCTAAACCCCTCCGGATCTAAAAGCTTCTACTGCAGATTCCTTAGGACTGGGAAGGGGTGGGGAGGAGGGAGGGACAGGAGATGAACACGTGGTTGAGACAGCATGACCACAGGCTGGTAAAATACACGCGTCTACGCAGAAGGCTCCTTTCTTCAAAACACTGCGAGAGTACGGGTACGGGCTGACACAGGGTGGCAGCTTACCAGGGTTTGGAATGATGTCGCAAGGGACCAGGGAGCCTGGGAGAAGACGGGGGAGGGGGGACGGGGAGGGGTAATGCAAGAGACAAGTTCCCCGTGGCTGTGGGTGGAAGAGGGGTCAAGTGGGAAACTGAGTCACACGGCGGCTTTGTGCTTCCCGCCGCAGCACCTGCACATCACTCCACAGTGGTAACAGGCCCGAAGGGGAAGGTAACAGCACATACAGGGGGCCAAGAAGGACAAGGCAACGAGCGCCAACCACCGGAGGCAAAATTTCTCGTCGCTGGTGTCGCACGAGCAAGGGTCCGTGTAGTCTCCCTCGGGGTCCGACATGCAGTGGTAGAGCATACTGTCCGCGCACCACATACAGCTCACGCGCCTTATACAAGTTCTCACAGCATCCGGCGCATCCTGGCAGTGGCCCCTACGGTTCTCCTCGTGGTTGAACATGTCCCTGCAATACACGCACCGCGAGCGCTCGCCGTCCTCCTTGCGCCGTCGGGACTTGCCCCTGGCTGGCTGCGTCTTGATCACACTGCTACCATGGCTTTTAGGATCCTCGCCGAAGCCGAAGTCTGAGGAGTCTACATAAGGGTAATTATAGTCGTGCTTGGGGACCTCGCCCTTGGCGAAGCGCACGTAGGAGTCCCCGTCCTCCGCGGTATCCAGGTATTTGCTGCGCACTGGAGCGTGCCGGTAATCCTCATAGCCGCTGGTCATCCAGATCTTCTCCCGCGGGTTAATGCGTACGATTTCCTCGTCATCCTCTGGGAAGGTGACCTGGGGGTAGGACCGCGGCATCCGCTGTCCAGGGAAAAACCAGATACTGTTACAGCCCCAGGACTCCATGGACAGCTGCCAAAGAAAAGATCTGCTGGCCCTTCCTTCAAAGATTCGCCGAAGAAAAGATCTGCCGGCTCTTCCTTCAAAGACTTGTAGGAAGAGCTGACAATCTTTTCTGGACAGCTTGTCACTCCCAGATGCTTTTCACATTGTGAGCCTCAATTATGCGAGCCCAGTTTAGCAGTTTTGCCGGTTTCGTTGGAAGGTCTGCCCATCTTAAGAGCAGGTTGAACTCAGATGGTGAATTCTTGCCAAGCAAGTAGGAAGTCCTGAAGTCAATCAGTCCCCTGCATCCTATAGCCCGGGCGCCGAGCCCTCGCCTGGAACCCCAACAGTTGGGAGATGGAGGCAGATTAGTACATTCAATGTCTTTCTCTGCTACCCTGGGCTAAGGAAGACCCCTGCCTCAAAAGGGAGTATGCCCACATGCCTTCAATCCCAGGCAGAGGCAGGCAGATCTCTGTGAGTTCAAGGCCAGCCTGATCTACAAAACAGGACAGGCTCCAAAGCTACACAGAGAAACCCGTCTGGAAAACAAACAAACAAACAAACAAAAAAAGTAGTGCAGTTGGGCAAGTCCAGCATTCTCACATGAAGAGCAAAAACAGGTCCTGCCTCACTTGCAATCTCCACCTTCTGCGTGCCTCGGGTCTGCTGCACTCAGGTCGCGCTGTGCTGAGCCAACCTCTAACAGGGTACTGCAGTTCTGTACAGTTTTTATATAGTATGCACTCATCGGTACAAATACCAGCTGTGTATTTATTTAGAGACAGGGTCTCACTGTCAAGCCTGGATGTCCTGGAACTCACAGAGATCTGTCTGCTTCTGCCTCAGCCTCCTGGGTGCTAGGATTGAAGGTGTGAGCCACCACTCCCGGGGAGGAAAAAAAAGCGAGTACACAAGGTCCCCTAGTCCTGTTGTAACTATAATCTCATTGAAAAGATAGATGTACAAATGTGAGAAAGATAAGAAGCTTCCAGATGCTGATCTTAATCCTACAAGCATCCTTGATGGTTAATCCACTGGTCAACTTGACGCATCATTAGGAAGACAGCCTTGTAGGGGATTATCTTCTTTTTTTCTTTCTTTTTCTTTTGGTTTTTCAGGACAGGGTTTCTCTGTCTAACAGCGCTGGCTGTCCTAGAAAACTCACTCTGCAGACCAGACTGGCTTCGAACTCACGGAGATCTGATCCCTGGACCCCACCCCCCAACCCCCGCCAGTGCTGGGGTTAAAGGTGTGTGTCACCACCACCCAGCTGGGGGATTATCTTGATTAAGGTAATTGAGATAGGAAGACACACCCACTGTGGGAAGAGAGATTCGCTGGGCTGGAATCCTGGACTATATAAAAAGGCGAGCGTGAGCTGGGCACAAGCCTTCTGCTGCCGTGACTTTATCCACCACGAGGATGGGCTGTGAGGGCCCTTGGACGCTGCCCCCCCCCCCCTTTAAGGTGTTTGTGTCACATAGCAACAAGCTGCCAAGCGTGGGGATTGCAGGCCTGGTTTAAAATCAAGTATTTTGTTGTTGAGTTTTTCTGTTTGTTTAAGACAGCTCTCACTTTTGCCCAGATTAGCCTGGAACTCACCATGTAGCCCAGGCTGGCCTACCTCACCCTCCCAAATTTAGGATTACAGGTGTATGCCACCATGCCCAGCTCAAAAATGAACATTTTAGTGTCACAATATGAGGAAGCACACAGTAAAACCATCTTAGAACAGCAACAAACCCTGCCCAGTACTTGCTGCTTCTCAAGTCAGCCAAGAGGCCACATAATCTACAGAGGCACTAGTCTATTCCCCATGATTTGGGAACCTGTTCCACAAACAGCTACTCAGTAAATATTTGTTGAATGACTGAATTCAGACTGCAGTTACATGCATCCCCTTGAGCAAGACTGGGCCTGCAGCCCGCATGGAAGGGATGCAAGCCAAGGGTGCAGCATTCCTGGACTGGGGCCCTGGGCTTTCACAGCCACGAGGCCCTCTGGATAGAGGAACAGGGAGGCCCGGCGCCCCGTGCAAGGACTGTGCGCCTGGACCTCCTTCCCCCGGGCACTCCACAGCTCTACCACATTCTCATCTGTAAACTAGGGATGCCAACGCCCTGCCTCACGGAGTGATTGGATAAAAGCAGGCAGAGCATACACAGGGGTGAGGCAAGGGGCCGTGGGAGGCTGAGCTGGGACCACCAGAACACCTCCACCATGGCTGTGGGGAAAGTGGCTGGGCCTGGGGCGGGGGGAGAAGGCCATACACAGCTGTCCTTATGTCTCCAGAGGGATGAAGTCCCCTGCTCACCTGGTCGGGGTGGTAATGGTCCATGGGGTATGGGTCAAGGGTGTAAATCCTCCGGTGCTCACACGATGTGGGGGAGGAGATTGTCCTCGTATGCTGCTCCCTCTTCTGAGAGGAATTAGAAGAACTGTCTGTAGCTGTCTGTTTGGAGAGAAGCCATGAAGAGTTCATTTAAAGAGAAAACAAAACCAAGAACCAGCAGGGCGTGCCCGATGCTCAGGCTCAGGGGGTGAGAACGCGTTGCTGTGCAAGTCTTGACCACCTGACCTCACCTCCTAGTACCTGTGGCACGAGAGAAGTGACTTCCAAAAGCTGTCCTCTGTCTTCCTCATTTGCCATGGCACACACAAGTACACACGAGCATGAACTCACGCTCACAAATAAGTAAACAACGACAAAACACACAAGCTCTACCATGCACTATCCAAACACCACCTGTTCTTCCTGGACCTTCCAATCCCTGTTTATTTTTAATGATTTTTTTTTTTTTTTTTTGGACGGGGTCTGGTTATATAGCCCTGGCCTGCCTGGAACTCATCATACAGCCCAGGCCTGACTCTGCCTCCCCAGCGTTGGATTAAAAGTGTGCGTTGGGACAGCTCCACTGCCTGTGACTCCAATTCTAGGGACCTGATGTCCTCTTCTGGCCTCCACGGGCACTTCTATGGATGTGGTACACATGAAACAAGCAGGTATATGCACATATACACAAAGTAATTTAAAAATAGAAACATAAAAAGGTGCGTGCTACCACATCTCACTTATTTCATTTTTAATAATGTGCATGTGAGTAGAGGTGCCCCTGGAGGCCAGAAGGGGGCACTGGACCCGCAGAGCTTATAGGGAGTTGGAGGCACCTGAGCTGGGCATTACAAGCAGTTAATGACGCTTTTAACCTTTAAGGCGTCTCTAATCCCAGTGGATTCTTCTTTGTTTTTAGATACACACAAACAAACCCAGGGTGGCTTGAACTTCTGACTCTACCCCTTGTTGTAGGGTATTTGTTCACCGTGTGAAGATAGAGTGCTGTGGTTGGCTTAATAAAGAGCTGAATGGCCAATGGCCAGGCAGGAGGTACAGGCAGGCTTTCCAAGGAGAGGGAAGTAGAAAAAGGAATCTAGGTGTGTGGGGACGCCAGGGGACATGGAAAGGAAACAGGAGGTGCAAGACGGAAGAGAGGTAACACCATGTAATAGAATGTAGATTAATATAAATGCGTTAAGTTTTAAGAGCTAGTGAGGAACAAGCCTAAGCTATCGGCCAAGCTTTCCTAATTAATAAGAGATACACATTAATGAGAGATCAGCACCAGCGATCACTTAGTGATCTCTTGCAGAAGAAGTGGAATCTCTTCACAGTGAGAACACAGAGCTGGCCCATGGGAGACAGGCTACACTTTGCATGTGCAGTAGGACTTGGCAAATAGTCTGCAAGCACTGTCCAGGTAGAACTGGTTTTGAAGGTGTGAGGTTGTCATGGAGAGTAGCTGAAGCTTGGTACGGCGGGCAATCATCAGAGGGGCCACTGGTAAAAGTGCAGCCTCAGCTGTGATGGAGACCCCGGGATACCAGAGACGGACACCAGGAGAGCAGCAGGTGTTAGCGGAGCCAGCTTCAACTCCGGGACAAGCTGTGCTTGCTGCCGATGGCGGGGCTGGACAAGTGGGACCCCCTAAGCCTGCTAGAGGCAGAAAGCTACACAATGAGGGAGTTCCAGATGCCAGACATCGAGCTACGGGATTTCTGACGGTCACTGCTGGGTTTTGTTTTTGTTTTGATCTAATCATTTTTATGGCCTGGTTCTTCCCTTTTGGAATAAATATGAAACTTATTTTTAGTTTTACAGGGTCCCAGAGTTAAGAGACTGGGTTTGTTTGTAAAGCTGGAGTATATTTATATTGTGATATTAACACAAGCTCTTGAGACAAGGCTACGGTTTAAAGTGACATGTTCCTGTGTCAGGTTGACAAGTGTTGAGTGTCCCAGTTAGCGTTAACTGTCAACTTTAGAGTCCAGTCACCTGAAAAAGGAGTCTCGACTGAGGGACTGTCCAGACTGGACTGGCCTGTGGCCATGAATGGGGGCGACTGTTAACTGATATGGGAGCACCCAGCCCACTGTGGGTGACACTGTTCCCTGGGCAGGTGAGCCTGTGAGCCTTCGTGGTTTCTGCTCCAAATTCTTGCTTGTACACTCCTTCCCTGATTTCCCCCAACGATGGACCGTGATGAGGAAATGTGAGCCAAATAAATCTTTCCACTGTGTAAACGGCTTTCGGTCACGGCATTTATCACAGAAACAGAATGGGGACTAGAATACAAGGAATGCAAGAGAGAGGTGGGGAAGGTCAGAATGTATTTCAGGTCTGTGCTAGCAGACAAATCTTGCCAAGTGCCGATATGTATGACAGAGACATGTAGCTGGGAAGAGGTTCACCCATTATCTTGTGGTTTCCAGAGGGCAGGGTGTCACACAAGGCGCGCGCGCATGCACACACACACACACACACACACACACACACACACACACACACACACACACACACACACACACACACGCAAGCCAGCAAGACCCTGAAGTATTCCGGTGACTCTGCCAACTTCAACTCCAAGACCTGACCGCCGAGGCTGTTTTTAGTCTGCCTTTGCTCTGGGAGAGGTTTCACCAGACGAACTTCGGGGCTCCGCACTCGAGAACCAAAGTGAACAAAAGTGAAGTTCTCTCTTAATTACTCTGGGCCTGGGACCCGGACTCTTAGGAGAGGCGGCTTCTCCAACAGGCCTCCCAGTAGGCGAGCAGAGGCAGCGTTGGCGTTAGAGCCACCTCACCAGTGCCACCGGCTGTACCCGGAAGGCTGGGACTGGGCACGGCAGACTCCTCTGGACCCGTAAACCTCTGAATGATTATTTTATAAGCAGCTGCGGGACCTCGGGTGGAGAGACTCATCCGGACCTCGGGCTGGACAGGACCGGAGGAACTTCAGGCTACACTCCTCAATGCGGGAAGCACAGCCCTGGGCACTGAACCACAGTGGACTATGATGCTGACAGTAGTGGGTTTCGTTTTTTTTGGCTCAGGTAGGCTGGATTTCAGTGATTCTCTGCGCATTAGTAGGTAGAAGTTGACCTCTTAGTCAAGCTGACTTCTTTTTTTTTTTTTTTTGGTTTTTCGAGACAGGGTTTCTCTGGGTAGCTTTGCGCCTTTTCCTGGAACTCACTTGGTAGCCCAGGCTGGCCTCGAACTCACAGAGATCCGCCTGGCTCTGCCTCCCGAGTGCTGGGATTAAAGGCGTGCGCCACCACCGCCCGGCCCAAGCTGACTTCTTAACTCCAATTTTTACATTTGTAAAATGGGGCTAAAATCCTCCAAGTTATTTTAAAAATGAAACAAGGCTTAAAATGTCTATATTAGTTGTCCTTCCATGGCTGTGATAAAACACAGGGACCAAGGTAACTTATAAAAAAACAAGAACAGCTTAGCGCTCACATCCCAAACTGAAAGCAGAACCCAGAGACTGAGTGGCTCCTGAGACCTGAAAGCCCGCCCCCAACCCCACCCCCACCCCGACACACTTCCTCAGCAATGCCACACACGCCTCCTCAGATTTCACAAACTTCCCACCACCTGGGGACCAAGTGTTCAAAAGCTCAAGACTTACAGGGGATTTCCTATTCCAACTTGCCCATTCCACTTCCTGCCCCCCATAGACTCATGGCCATATCATAACATAAAATGCATTTAGTCCAACTTCAAAGTCCCCAGTCTTTTGGTCTCAACATTGTTTAAAAGTCCGAATTTCAAGCCGGGCATGGTGGCACATGCTTCCAACAACAGCACTTGGGAGGCAGGGGCAGGCAGATCTCTGTGAGTTCGAGGCCAGCCTGGTCTACAGAGCGAGTTCCAGGACAGCCAGGGCTTATGTAGAGAGGCACCATCTCAAAACAAAACAATAACAATGAAGTCCAAAGTTCAAATCTCTTCCAATCAAGGCAACCTCTTAACTGTAACATCAAAAGCAAATCACACACTTCCAACATACAATGGCACAGAATACATCACCATTCCAAAAGGGAGGAGTTAGGGAACGGAGAGGGAGCACTGGACCAAACAAGACCCCAATCCGGCAGGATAGACTCAAACTTCTGTAGCTCTATGTTCAGCCTTACATGGCTCTGTCTTCTAGCTCTGCTGCCCACAACACACGTGTCTCTCTCGGGCTAGCTCTACCCTGTGTGAGCTCGGCTCCGGCATTGCTAACATCTTGGGGTCTCCAGTTCGAGTCCGGCTGTGTTTTCATGGCTTTACACAATGGCCTCTCAGGGCCTTCGCAGGGACCACCCTGCTACCACACTGCCTGGCCTTGGTGGCTCTCCTTAACCACAGACCCTTTACTCCTGCATACCCTGCAGGATTCTAAAGCCAGGACCACATGGATGACACTGTCAAGTTCAGCCGCCCGCCGGGGATAGAACCCCGACCCTGATTTACATCCGCCTCCCCTTTGTTGCTATTCAGGAACAGAATTTCTTTGGCTCTTTCCTTTCACAAATGAGAAGCACCTTCCCTTTGCTCCACTGCACATCGGGCCTCTACCTATCTCGTTTCTTTCAGCACCAGCCCTGGTCTTTTCCCCAAGTGTATTTCTGCATTTCTTTCTGCCCATTTGATCGTTTTTAATTGTAGACCTCCGTAAGAGTGATTACGAGTGACCAAGTGACAGAGTCAGTATTAGGCTTTCTTGAAATCTCTTTTGCCAAAGAAATTAGTCCACTGCCTTTTTAACTCTAGCCTCAGGCAAGTTCTTCAGACAATGGCATAAAGCAGCTACATTCTTTGCCAAAATATCCCAGGAATCGTCTCCAGCTGTCTTAATTTGGCTTTCTATTTCTGTGAAGAGACACCATGACCATGGCAACTGTTATAAAGGAAAACATTTCATTGAGGCTGGCTTACAGTTTAGAAGTGTAGTCCATTATCATCATGGCGGGAAACATGGCAGCCTGCAGGCAGACGTGGTGCTGGAGAAGGAGCTGAGCGTTCTGCATCTGGATGCACAGGGAGCAGGAGACTGCCATACTAGGCTCAGCTTAAGCATATGGAACTCCATAGCCCACCCCCACAGTGACACACTTCCTCCAACAAGGCCACACCCCCGAGCAGTGCCTCTTCCTATGGGCCAAGCACTCAAACACATGAGTCTACAGGGCCATTCCGATTTAAACCACCGCATCACCTTAGCGGCTCGTATTTCCCCCTCTGAAACTCTCGAGCTGGGCCTCCACAGTCCACACAGCTCTAAGCACCGCTGTCTTCCAAGCTCCTGCTGAGATGGAGCAAAGCAAAGTCCATTATGCTTTACTTATAGCATTCAAAGTCTCAAAGTCTTCCACATTCCTCCAAAACAGCACGGTCAGGTCCGTCTATCAGCTTCTGTATTAGTTACTTCCCTGCTGCTATGATAGGACAACCCAACCAAGGTAACTAATAAAAGCTCCTACCCATTTCCTTTCCTCACAGCCTTCTAGATCCTCCACTGGAAGACACTGGGTGTCACCACCTAACTTCTCAGGATCTGCTGCTGTGATTCCACAGTCCTTCAGCTCACATGAATCACCTATGTATGGTTTCTCTTTCCAATCCACTCGCCCCACCCCGCACCTGCATGGACAGTCTATTGTTCTTTCATTATATCTGTCTTACTAATATTTGATATAACTTGTTAGTGTCACACACACAATATAAAAATAAAACTTTAGGCTGGGCGGTGGTGGCATATGCCCTTAATCCCAGCACTTGGGAGGCAGAGGCAGGTGGATCTCTGAGTTTGAGGCCAGCTTTGTCTACAGAGCAAGTTCCGGGACAGCCAGGGCTACATAGAGAAACTCTGTTTTGAAAACAAACAAATAACACAAAACAAAAATAAAACCTTAGAATAAAATTTAAGTTACAAAAAGGCCAAAATTAAAAACAGAAAACAAAAACAAAACAGAAAAAAAACCAGCAACTTACTAGAAAACTTACTAGAAAAACACCTAATAAATCTACTCCATCCACCACATAGGCTCAACTTGTTTTATCTTCAGGGTTCTGTATTTTGCTTCTGCAAACTGATGATTACAAAATTCAAGAAGTTTACTGGATCAAGACTGAAAAGCAGCACCATTTACAAATACTCAAAAGCCCAACCAGGACAAAACAAAGCTGTAATTCCGGGGGTGAGTGGGAGGGGCCAAGAAATCCTAAGGGGCAGCTGTGGTGAACGGCCAGCAAGTCATAACCTGCTAGCAAAAACCAGGATGTTACAGGTTCAAGCACAGGGCCTGAGGGTGGACTGTTTTCCAGTCTGGGGAAAACATGGACAGAAGTGGAGTCTGCTGGGGAAAAACAAAGGGTCATATTTCCCGTGTGAAGGGAGAAACCTAAGGGCCCAGGGAACATCAAAGCGCACACACACTGTTCGTTCGCTCCTGCTGGTCTCTGGTGCCGACGCCTCACACAGCCACGGGACCTCTCGGTTCAGGGAAGACCAGTCCACTGTGGGTGCCCTTCTAAGCACGCAGGGGAGACGCGGATGTGCCAGCATCCATCGCTCTGCTTGCTGTTGCCTTTGCTTCTTGCTCTCCAGTACATTCATCCTGTTGCAGCTGCTGCCACGCATCGGAATCCAGCTTCTCTGACCTCTAATGTAAACTGAGGACCAGCAGGCCTCTGAGCATCCTCCAGACCTCAAGCACCAGACTGGGACTACGGTAAGATGTGCAGCTACCCAGTTCTCGGCAAGGAGTGGTGGGTAGCCCCTGTCGGGCTACCCAGCCCACAGTGTGTAAACCAATCTAATAAATTTATGATTGATATTCACCCCATTAGCTGTGTTCCCCTAGAGGACCACGAGGAACACGGTGTGGTAGGCCTCCCTGTGGTCCAGCCTTCGGTAACGGTTTTCGGATTTCAAGGGTATAACATTCACTGTAGCAGATCTTGAGCCCACCACAGGACCAGGATACGAGGATTCACTGACCAATGCTTATCTCTTTCTAAATAACTAGAGTCCAAGACAATGTTCAAACACGACTCTTGGATTTGGTGGTTATTTAAAAGATGGAGGGCTGGAGAGATGGCTCAGAGGTTAAGAGCACTGACTGCTCTTCCAGAGGTCCTGAGTTCAATTCCCAGCAACCACATGGTGGCTCACAACCATCCATAATCAGATCTGGTGCCCTCTTCTGGCCTGCAGTCATACATGCTGTATACATAATAAATAAATCTTTAAAAGATAAAAAAATAAAAATAAAATAAAATAAAAGATGGAGTGGCTGCTGCCTGTGGCAGTGCACGCCTGTGATCCCAGTATTTGACAGACGGAGGGAAAAAGACCAGCAGAGTTCAGGGCCATCCTCAGCGACACAGCAGCTCAAGGTACCCAGCCTGAGGTTCCTGGCTATGTGAGACCATGTCTCAGAAAACCAGGGCCTGGCGTGGTAGCTCATGTTTTTTTTTTTTTTTTTTTTTTTTGTTTTTCGAGACAGGGTTTCTCTGCGTAGCTTTGCGCCTTTCCTGGAGCTCACTTGGTAGTCCAGGCTGGCCTCGAACTCACAGAGATCCACCTGGCTCTGCCTCCCGAGTGCTGGGATTAAAGGCGTGCGCCACCACCGCCCAGCGGTAGCTCATGTTTTTAATCTTAGCACTCAGGAGGCAGAGGCAGGAGGAGTTCAAGGCTAGCCAGGTGTACATATTGATAGCCAGCCCTACAAAGAGAAACCTTATCTCAAACAAAACAGTAACAACAACAATAACAAAATAAACTTAATTATTCAATCAAGGAAGAGAACAGCACTAGCGACTGGAGGGGGTTGCTAGTTAGTACTGGTTGCTCGTCCACCATGAACCAGCTGTGTGGCCTTATGTAAACTACCCATCTGAACCCCGGATCCTCCTATCTGTAAAATCATACACAATTACTTTATTTCCCAGAAACAAGGTGGCTAGAGCAGATGAATTCACCATCCTCTGCAATCAAGATCTGGCTGAGGCAGAGGCATGCCTAGAGCTCTACACATCTCTGAGTTAGTGCCTATCACTTATCTATCCATCCCCACCCCCAGACAGGGTTTCTTTGTGTAGCCCTGGCTGTCCTGAAACTTGCTCTGTAGACCAGGCTGGCCTCAAACTCGAGATCTGACTGCCTCTGCCTCCTGAGTACTGGGATTAAAGGCGTGCGCCACCATACTGGGCTCACTCATCTACTTTTAATGTGCTATTATTTATTTGGTGGCTGTGGTGGTGTGAATGAAAATGGTCCCCATAGGCCCACAGCGATTGGCACCATTGGGAGGTTTGGCCTTGTTGGGGTTTCAGATGCTCAAGCCAGGTCCAGTGTTACCTCTTTTCCTGCTGCCCGCCAATCCAGACACAGAACTGGCTTCTTCACTGCCATGTCGGCCTGCACACTGCCATGCTTCCCACCATGCTGACTGTGGACTAAACCTTTGAACCTAGAAGCCAGCCCCAATTAAATGTTTTCCTGTATAAGAATTGACCTGGTCATGGTGTCTCTTCACAGCAATAAAACCCAAACTAAAACAGGGGCCACACAGTGGACCCCCTGAAGGCACAGGCACAGGTTCTACATTTATGGATTCAATCAACTGCTACTGTGATCACGGGCACCTTGGCTAACACATCTGTATAGTTTCGCTGAGTGAGACCTTGTCTCAAACAACACACCACACCACACCCCCCACCACAGTAAAAAACAACCCAAGAATTAGAATAAATAACAAAAACTCATACAGAGCAGTAGCTATTTAAGAATTTCTGGTGGGGCCCCTGACAGGAGAGACGTGGACAGACACAGGTTTGGGTAACGAAATGGAGGGGACAGGCTTGGGAGGAGTGGGGGACAGGGAGAGCGGACAACAACGTTGGCAGATGACAAGAATGTAGACAGTGACCTTCCCACAGGAAGACAGTGCCGTTTCTCATTTGGAGAAGTGACTAGGACAAGCTGATTCCAAGGGACCACTGTGACCGTTTGAAAAGTGTCAGGGCAGCGGCAGCCACTGCTCTGTGAGCCCACAAGGTCACAGGAGCACTCCACAGAACGGCGTTACTCTCCTCTGGGGGGAGCGTCCTCGGGGACCTAACCCCTCCTCCTCGCAGGCCCCGTTTCTGAAAGACTCCACCAACTACCAACACCGTCACACTGGGGACTAAGCTGCCACATGTGAACCCTCGGTGTCCCCAGGGCGAAGTTCAGCCATGTGCGGGTGGCTCTCAAGCACCCCGTGTCCCCCAAATCCCAAGGAATCCCGAGAACTAGGGAAACCTCTGGCTCCAACGGCAGAGACAGAAAACGCACACGCCTGACATCTCCGGTCACAACTCTGAGGGCTCCGAATGCAAGCGGTAACCTCTGAAAACAGCTGTAATTCTCAAGAACCAGAAGAGGGGGGCGCTCAGCAGCGTTCACACCCTTTCTGACAGGAATTCCAAGTCCTAAACATTTGTCTTCCGAACCCAGCTTGAGAGCATTTTACCCACTTGGGAAGTGTGGGGCTCAGGCTGTGAAGTGGCCGCCCGCTTCCTTGGCTCACACTCCTTTACTGCCTTGGGACAGAATGTCTAGCTACAGTGCACTGGTCAATGAACAGGAATGTGGCATGTCTGCCCCCCCCCGCCCCCCATTTTCCCACAGCCAACAGCCTGGGAATTAATATGGGCCTTTCCTGGGGAAGGGAGGTTCTGTTATAAATAGGCCCGTGTTTGTAAACAGGCAAGTGACCCTCTATGCCAGGTCTACACGGAATGCAGTCTGTCGAGGGCACCTTTAACCCAGTGTCAGCCGTTCCCAGAGGGAGGCTTACGGGACGGGACGAAACCAAACCGAGAGGATTCAGGTTTCCATCACCCGGTCCCTTCTCACCCCGCCTCCCCGGTCTATAAATCACTTCTGGCAGGTAGCTGGGAAGCAGCTGCGAATTACGATTCTGCTCCGGCTCACAGGAAGCCACCTTTAACCTCCCTGCTGTTGTCTGTCTCCCCAAACGTGACAAAAGCACAGATGTGAGCACATGCCAACTGCTGAGAGGATCTGCCTGTTCGGCCAGTCTACCAGCCGCTCCAAGGAAGACCGACTGCGTCATTCCTGACGGTCCCACTACACGGAGTTTCTGTGACGTCCGGACCACGACACCCCACAGACTCCGCTCCTCCGGCAGGCTTCGCCCCAGAGCTCCCTAGACTAGATCCCTTTCCAAAATGCTGTGCAGAAGCCAGGGAAGGCACCCCTCCCAGTGAAGTGTTTTCCGACCCCTGACCCCTGCCTTACATGCAGACGGGACCACCTTCCACCGTCTGCCGTCTGCCCGTTCTCAGGCTTCCTGTGGGTCACACTCATTTCTGCAAGCCCTACCATTGGTTCTGTGACTGTTGGTGCCTTGGCTTACACACCTGGATAGTCCCAAAGCAGTGTCTTTCACACCAATGGCCACAAATCGTAAGTGCAGAGAAACGAATTTAATCAATTACTCCCCATGTTTTAAAATGTGAGACTGAAACAAATAAACAACAGCTTACAAAAGGCAGCCTTGGGGGCAACTGGTAATTATTAAGGAGATATTAGACAACGTTCTGAAATTTTAGTGCTTTATGTAGAAGAGGCCTCGTTATAGTTAAATCCCTTCATTCAACTTTATTTCCTATTTTATTTTAGGTTTACAAACAAAACTGAGCTAAAGGTACTGAGATTCCCTGTACATTCTTTGCCTCAAACCATGCAGCTCTCCTATTAGCAATGCTGCCCGCCCACCATACTATGTATTTGTTAAAAATCAATGAACTGCCCAGGTGTGCTGGTGCCCTCAATTAATCTCAGCACTAGGGAGGCAGAGACAGACGAATCTGTGAGTTCAAGGCTAGCCTAGTCTACAAAGCAACTTCCAGGTCAGTCAGGGCTACCCAGTGAAATCCTTTTTCAAAACAAAACAAAAACCCAACTACAACCCACAAATGATCCGGACTCTCAGCTTTCCCTATGTTTTGGTTACAGATCCTATGGGTTGGGACAGCTGTACAATGACATGTGTCTACTATCAGAGCATCAGAACAGATCAGCCACCCTAAAAGTCCTCTGTGATTGCTCTTTATGGGGATGCATGCTAAAGACATTAAGAGATGGGCTGGTGGGATGGGTCAGTGGGTAAGAGCACTTGCTGCTCTTCCAGAGGAAGTGAGTGTGGGTCCCAGCATCCACGCTGGGTGGCTCACAACCGCTTTAACTACAGCTCCAGGTGATAGGATCCCCCTTCCTGGCATCCACGGGCACCAATTACAAGTAGTGTACATGCATGGGCACACATACACACAAGCATATATACACAAAAATCAACCAAGCAATAAAGAAGAAAATTAGAGGAATTTACACTGAACTGGATTAGTTAAAAAAAAAAAAAACAAAAAAAACAAAACTCTCTCTCTGTATGTGTATTAAGACACACTGGCACTCTTATGGACAACTCATTGTTGGCCCGTGAGACAACTGTCTTCCAGAAGTGCTTGCCATGCAAGCCTGGAGACCCAGGTTTGATCCCTCAGAGCCCACGTAAAGGTCGTGGGAGAGAACAGATACCACGTAGAACACCATGGCACACACGCCCCCCGCCACGTCATACGCAGACACAAACACAATAACAATAAATACAAAGGTAAAAGTATTGACTGTCAACCTGACAGGCTCTAATCAGAGACTAACTGTACCTACTAGTACTTAGACTCGGTTATCCTCTGGCTGTGCCTGTGAAGCTTTATCCTGATGAAGCTAATGAGAAAGGGGAGATCCACCCGAGTGTGGGCAGCGCCATTTCCTGGCTGGGGTCCTGCACTCACACTGAGTAACAGGATGACAGCGATGTCTAGGGAGCAGCGGCATTCATGGTTGGTTGCAGATACAGCGTGATCTGCTGTCTCAAGCTCCTGCTGTAATGACTACCCCGGCCACGATGGCCTGTAACAACCACGCACCGTGAGCCAGAAGAACCCTGTCTTCCTCAAGTCTCGTTTGTTAGGACACTTTAGGGGAGTCACAGGAACATAACTAGCAAGTCTACCGAGTCTGGGTGCTGTATACAAACAGTCGCCATGACAATTCTTTACGTTTTCCATTAAAAAACAAAAAAACAGGAACGGAATCAGACAAAACCAAAGTACAGTATGAAGGTTAGCTTTTAGGCGTCCACTGACGTGTATATGCCTGCTGGGTCACAATAATGCCCTTTTCCATTGTGGGTCAAGGTGCTCAGCTTCAAATGCCGCTTGACATCCACTCACCACGACTCCAAGCATGGTGGACGAGAGTGGGGGGTAGGGGAGGGTGGGGAGTGGGGGGTGGTGGTGGTGGCCTTATTCCTTTGGCACCAGTGTGTTCGCAGAAGATTGTGAGGAGGAGGGCCCACGGTCCTGGTCTGCCTGGGACTGTCCTGGGCAAACCAGAGCAGCTGACCCCTGAATGTGCCTGTAGCTCTTAGGAGCTGAACTTTGATGGTGTGGGAGTGTGGGCCGCATCACTGCAAGTCTGAGCAAGGAGGTCAAGACCAGAACGTGAAACACTGGGAGGACTGAGTCTTCTCTAACAGCAGCCGCAAGGCAACTTCAATGCCACATTGTCCTGAACGGGCAACTTCTCCGATACTCATCTACTATGGGGAGTAAAGGACAAAGGAAACTTACCGTAAAAACGTCATCATCGCCAAGCTCGGCTTCGTTATGAATAGTGGAAGATGAGGTTGTCGAACCTAAGGAGACAAGAATGTAATTAAATCAGTCAAGTTGTGGATGACTGACCTCAATCATCTAAAAGTGTGAAGTGTGGTGGCCGGTTGTTGTTCTGTTTTCCTTGAGTGCTGAGGACTGAACCCAGGACTTTGTGCCTGCTAAGTGGGTCACATCTACCCAAGTCACACCCCCAGCCTTTGAAAGCGTATTTTGTCTTTCTTCCTTTCTTTATTTTGACAGTACTAGGGACCGACCTAGGACCTCGTGTACATCAGAGGCACTCACCACTGAACTACTGTCCCCAGATGTTATCTTTTGCACTGGAGGGGGCCATGGAGGAGGTGAAGAGAGCCTGCCTACTCCTCTGAAAGGTTTGAATCAGGTCCAGGCTCTCGGTGACCTCAGGGTCTCAGCAGAGTAGGGGAAACAGCAAAGATGTCTCAATTAGACCTACCCAGCCTCAGAGAAGCTGGGCTTCCATTTCCCTGATCTTCTTTCACTTCCTGTTGAGGAAGTCCTAATCCCCCCCTGCACTCCCTGGCCACATTACGGGAGCTGTGTTGTGAGCAGATGCTAAGAGTCCCAACAACTCGGGCTTTGCTTTTTCCAGGGCAAAATTAAGTTTTCTGCTAGAAATCCAGCTAATCCCATCATGAAATGATTTGGTGGTTCAAGTTCAACTTTCTTGTTCACCTCTTTATCCAGTCTGCACATGAGTGCAGCCCCCCCCCCCAACCTAATCCCCAGCTCTCCCACCAACAGGAGCCAGGAATGTGGAGGTCAATTCAATAGATGCACCTAAAGAGAAACAGTGTTTATAAAAACACATAAAATGTGTGTGTGTGTGTGTGTGTGTGTGTGTGTGTGTGTGTGAGAGAGAGAGAGAGAGACAGAGACAGAGACACACACACACACACAGAGAGAGAGAGAGAGAGAGAGAGAGAGAGAGAGAGAGAGAGAGAGAGAGAGAGAACAAGAACACCACAGCATTCCTTGGTAAGAGGACAACTTGTGGAAACTGGTCATTTCCTTCCACCATGTGGGTCCCAGGAATCAAACTCCAGTACCGAGGCTTGGTGGGAATCCTGACTTTGGTGTTACCATGCCTCAGGGTCCCAGTACCTTAAATACTGATCTGTAACTGAATTGTGCAGAAGTGGAGAGTCTGAATGTTTGTGGCCTAAGGCCTTTCCAGGCCGGTCGTGGGGCACCTCCTGCACACAGGGCAGCGAGGGTCCTTTCGATCTGCAGCAGACCCACTGTGCTGTCTCTGCACGGTCCCTAACAGTTAAAAACGGGCTGAATTACCACGTCATGACGTCAGCGGTTCACTATCTTCTTTTCCTAAAACTTTTTATTTTTTTATGTCTACGGAGTGTTTTGTCTACATGGTTGCGTACTAACTGTGCATTTGGTGTCCTGGGAGGCCAGATGAGGATCCCCTGAAATAATGTGGGTGCTGGGAATCAAACCCTGATACCAGTGGAGGGCAACCAGTGCCCTAAACCACCGAGCCATCTCTCCAGCCCCATTTCACTACCTTCTAGTCACTGTCATAAACTCAGTAATAAAATGCTCTCTTTCTTAAAGTATTTCTCCTGTATAAAACAATTCATTACTACTAGTAATATCTGGAGGCCATTGATAACTGTAAATATATTTCAAAGCACTTTCTTTAAATAATAAAAAAAAAGCACCTTCTACTTTGACTTTTCTTAACTTTTGCTCTATTTATTATTAGCATGTATGTGAGTATGTGCAGGCATGCCTAGAGCACAGAGACTGCATGTGGAGGTCAGACAGTCAGTTATGGGAGTCCCTCCTGCCCCGACTGCAGGTTCCAGGGAGGGTTCCCTCCCCCCCTGCAGGTTCCAGGGATGGAGTCCCTTCTTTTCCCCTCTGCAGGTTCCAGGGATGGGTCCCCCCCCCCCCCCCTGCGGGCTCCAGGGATGAGGTCCCGTCCCTCCCCCTCTGCGGGCTCCAGGGATGAGGTCCCTTCCCTCCCCCTCTGCGGGCTCCAGGGATGAGGTCCCACCCTCCCCCTCTGCGGGCTCCAGGGATGAGGTCCCACCCTCCACTCCCCCTCTGCGGGCTCCAGGGATGAGGTCCCACCCTCCACTCCCCCTCTGCGGGCTCCAGGGATGAGGTCCCTTCCCTCCCCCTCTGCGGGCTCCAGGGATGAGGTCCCGTCCCTCCCCCTCTGCGGGCTCCAGGGATGAGGTCCCTCCACTCCCCCTCTGCGGGCTCCAGGGATGAGGTCCCTCCACTCCCCCTCTGCGGGCTCCAGGGATGAGGTCCCACCCTCCAGTCCCCCTCTGCGGGCTCCAGGGAAGGTCGTGAGGCCGCACATCAAGTGCTCTGACCGCTAGGTCTTCTGGGAGCCCCACTTCACGCTTCTCTTTTTGCTTTTCAGACAGGGTCTCTCTACAGAGTCCTGGCTCCTGGCTATCGGTGGGAACTTGCTATGGAGACTAGACTGGCCTCAAACTCACAAAGATCTTCCTGTCTGTGCCTCCTGAGTGCAGGGATTAAAGGTGAGTGCTATAATAACTAGCACTTCACACATTTAAAAATTTTTAATATTAACTTGAAATAGTGTAAGAATCCTGTTGTTCTTAAAAATAAAACCCAAAGGAAAAAAGGAATCTGACTGTTTATGTGCATTTGCACACAAGAGAAGTAATTTATTCTTGCTGTGGAGTTCTAGCCTGTTAACCTAGGTTTCAAATGAAGTATTTGGCTTAGTTTCTTTTTTCTTTTCTATCGTCCCCCCCAGCCCCCCAAGACAGGTTTCCCTGTGTAACAGCCCTGGCTGTCCTGAAACTCTGTAGACCAGGCTGGCCTTGAACTCAGAGATCTACCTGCCTCTGCCTCCCAAGTACTGGGGTTAAAGGTGTGCGCCACCACTTGGTTTAGTTTCTTTTAAAATTTAAAAAACAAACAACAAACTACATGTACGGGTGTTTTGCATGTAAGTCTGTGTACCACATGTGTGTAAGTGCCTGTGGGGGCTTCCTTGGAACTTGGGTTACTGGTGGTCATTAGCCAACTTTTAGGTGCTGGGAGGGAGTGCTGGAAACCTAACCTGGATCCTCTGCAAGAGGAGCCACAGCCTTTAAAGGCTAAGCCACCTCTCCAGCTTACGTTCTTCCAATGGATCCCTTTGTGCTACACACCAGCGACCCACGTCACACAGCAAACCATCTCCGGAGCAGGCACATCCCTTGCGGTGGTCAGCACCGGTGAAGGGGTGAGCCCCACACCCACACGGAAAGCCAGAGCTGCCGGCTGGTTTCCCAGCACACGCTCAGCCAGCTGGGCCACGCACTCCGAACCCTCGCCTTTCCCCTTAGCTGACTCCAACTGTTTGCCTGGGGTGTCCTGAAAGTTCCGACATCTCACGATCTTCCAATGGTCCCAAACCCTGCTATAAACACGCCACGGATGTAAGCTGGCCAACCGTGGGAATGAAAAAGAACCTGGGACATCCCACAGTCCCTCTAAGGGTGCAGTGACAAATCCAGTACCTTCTATCAGGTCCTCAATGGCTTTTCTCACGCCCCTGTCAAAGGCTCGTGCGTCCGCAGGGCTCTGGAAGGTAAGACCAAACTTCCTATCGTCGACCTTCCAATGATGAAACGTCGGGTTGGCTTTGGTGTAGACCAAGTCCTTTCTGACGTAGCACTCCAATACCACCTACAGGGTTCAAACACAGGCTGGTTACGTGTGGGACAGCCATGGTGGTGTCCGCTGTAAGCCTCACTGAGAACCACCGTGGATGGTAACTAAGCAAAGGACACCGGCCCCTGCTGTGTGCCTCTCCACTGGGGGAAAGAGTTGATTCCTGCTGACCAACCACCTTCTCTGGTCCCTGCACTCGGGTTCTGCTAAGTTCCACTGTCCTGGCTGTCTTCCTGCACATGCTCCTCTTCCTCCTGCTCCCAATGGGGGCTTCTGTTGTCTTTTGCCTCCCCTCCTGGTCCCCACGGGTGTCTCCCTGTGTCCGTGAACTCAACAAGCTGAACATGACTTAGTCTCTCCCAACTTCTTCATATCTATCCAGGAATGCCCACACTTGTCTGTTCATTTGCTCTGGCTCAAAACGTCTGGTTATCTTTGCCGCCTGCTTCTCTGTCCCTCTAGGCCGTGAGTCACCAGGTCAACTTCCTGTGCACACGGCCCCCATTTCGGTTCTAATCTGGTGGCGTCACTACTAACTGTACATTAGGATTATTTGCACACTCTCCACGTTCCTAATGAATAAATCTAAGGAATGGCTTTTGGTCTTTGCATCAAACCCAGTCCTGTTTACCTAAGACGGAAAACACCTCCAATGTTATCAGCAAGAATGTGGTCTGAAAACACTGAAAAACCGAACAGCATCGTCACATGGACTCCCCAGGACACCTCAAATTTTACTCGCTACATTCACAATTAATTCTGTACCTGGTCCAATAGTCTCTAACAGTTTCTTATGCATTGACCTTGCTCCCCTAGTTAGATGGCCAAGATGTGTTATAGCGCAACTGCCCTTCTATGCAGCGCTCTCGATGACAGACACGAACGTTTGGTTCATGTCACAGAAGTTTTGCAATCAAGCAGACATCAACTTCATGTTCTCATTAATAAAAATCCCAAACTATTTAACAGCTTTATCACAAACACCAAAGTGACTCTGCTGGGTTTTCACAGCCTTGACCTCGTTTTGCCAAGCCCTGCCACTAACACAATGTGAGATTGTTAATCTAGGCCAAATGAAGGGCAAGAATAAAAGTCTACCTAAATTAGGGTAAATCTAAATTTAAGAATAAATTTCAAGAATATGTCAAAGCAATAAGAAATAAAATACTGCTCACTAAATGTTCCCTAAATTAATAACAATAGTCAAATTGGCATATTAATAGCAGCACTGAATGGTAATTTTATAACATCGTATTGAAGAGGACAGCCTCTTATAATTCTATTTATGATTAAATTGCTTATCATGGTCATTTTCCCCTAAGAATAGCACAATGACTAAATGCCAGCCCAGCTTCATTCCAAATTGGGGAAGTCCAAATAATCAAGGCTTTAACTAACAAATGTCATCCATTTCAGAATCCAAAGGCTTCAATTCAAAGTCTCAAGTTATTATTGCTTATTTTTTTCTTTGCCAAAACAAAGAGACTCAATTTTCCTGTATTTTTAGAATGAAAAAAAAAAATCAGCCTTTGGTTATCATTGTCTAACCATTTCTTTTTGGTAGCTTTGATCTCTCCATGTATTTGAAGATGACCTTCTAAATCCTCCTCCATGCTGGGATTACAGGTTGTGTTATCATGCCCAGTTCAAACCATGCTGGGGATGGAACCCATGGCTTTGTGCATGTTAGGCAAGCAACCTAACAACTGAGCCCCTGGCCCAGCCTTTGAGTTAGGAGATTTACGTGAATGCCGGAAGGGCTCCAGCCTTGTTTCCCACGGTCACGGTGGGCACAGCCCTGGCCCCTTGCTCCTTTTTTACATATGTACAGAAATTTGTAGTTCAGCAGAACCATTTCTATCAATTGATTCTGCAACTGGTCTTTTGTTTACCTTAAAAGTATGTCTGGGGGGGGGGGCTGCAGAGATGGATCAGCTGTTAAGAACAATTGTTGATCTTCCAGAGGACCCAGATTCACGTCCCAGCACCCACATGGTGACGGCTCACAATTATCTGTAACTCCAGTTCTAGGGGATCAAACATCCTCTTCTGACTTCCATGGACACTAGGCACACATGCAGGATGCATACAAGCAAACAGCAAAACATTCATACACATAAAAAAAATTAAAAAGCATGTCTTAGGGAGCATGTGTGCATCCGTCTACGCTGCGTAGCAGAAGAGCATGTGCTTTTAATATGCCCAAAGCCCTGGATGATTTCTAGCATGTGTGTGTGTGTGTGTGTGTGTGTGTGCGCGCGCGTGCGCAAAAACCAACCAAAGACCCTCAACACCCTAGAGACAGGAGTTAATAACGGTTCTTCTCAGAGGCTGTGTGATAGATGTTTCCCTGTACAGACATGGATTTATTTAACCAGGTTCCATACAAATGGCTCCTTTCACAAACAACACTACCACCTACACTCTTACATATAAATAGTTTCCCAAATTTGATCTGTGGGCTTCCAAGAGCCTTCTTAATCTCCAGCCCCTTTCTGTCCTTCTGAAGTGGGAGTATCACAGTACCATTTCTGCCCTCTCCACTCTGTGGAGACATTTCTGCAGGAAAGGGAGGGCAATGTAACTGCCTCATGGCAGCAATGAGCTACTAACAGCCATCACCACACGCAACACCAGCTTTATTTACTCAGGGACGTCCTTAACCCTCTACATCCCGGCGTGATCTGAAGTACACACTACCGGATCCTCACATTAGCTTCTCTATACTCAGCGTTTGCTAACATGCTGCTTTGGTCGGTAACAGTGGCGAAGAAAGCCCGGCTTGGACAGATGCACAGTCAGAACAGGGTAGGGTTCCTACGCCTCCCCTCTTCTGATCAAGGAAGCAGGGCGACTGTCACTGGACCGGCTGGTATGACGACCTCATTGGTGAGCTGGGCTCTTTCATAGGCTGAATTAACTTTTTTCATTTCCCCTCCTTTTTGGACAGGGTTTCTCATGTAGCCCAAGATGGCCTTAGATTTGATAAATAAGCTGAGGCTGGGTCAAATTCCTGCTCTCCCTGCCTCCACGCTCCAGGCGCTGGGACTGCAGCACGCGCCCTCAGGCAGCTGTAATCACACGCGCTCTCGCTCTCGCTCTCGCTCTCGCTCTCTCTCTCTCTCTCTCTCTGTGAATCATCATCGTTATTAAAAGATCAACCAGTAGACCAGGTATGGCAGACTGGGTATTTGGCAGAGATTTTCTTGGAAATGAGCTAACTGAGCTTGCTGCCTCACAGAGGAAATAACTGGAGTCTCCCATCCCTAATGATAAAATCTGAACTTACAAGTTTAAAAATAAAAAATCAGAGTTCTGGACAGTTTACCAATAATTAAACACTCTCTTTTGTTTCGATTATTGTTTTCCCTTATGTGTATGCGTGTTTTGTGTACATGTCATGTCTGTGCACCCTGTGGAACGTCTGGGGTCTGTGGAGGCCAGAAGACAGTGTCAGATCCTCTGGGACCGGCATTACAGATGGTGATGAACTACCCTGTGGGCTTTGGGAATTGAACCCGGGTCCTCTCTGCTGACCCATCTGTCCTCTGACTTGCATTTTTTTTTTAAAAAAAAAAAAGATTTTATTTTTTTTAAGTGCACTGGTGTTTTGTCCACATGTATGTTGGTGTGAAGGGGCCAGATTTCACCGGAATTAGAACTACAGGCAGTTGTGAGCTGCCACGTGGGGGCTGAGAATTGAACTCGGATCCTCTGGAAGAGCAGCTCTTAACTGCTGAGCCATCTCTCCAGGCCTGTCCTCTGACTTTCAAATACGCATTGTGGTATGTATGCATGCACCATGCACATGTGTGTGTGCAAGAGCACACACACAATGCCATTAAATAAATAACAAGAGGAGGGGGCTGTGGACTGGGGGTGTGGAGCAGAAATGGTAGCACATGACTGCAATCTAGCACCAGGGGGGCTGATCCAGGAGGACTGCAAGGTCAAGGCCAGGAAGGGCTCTGTACTGACAGCTTGTCTCAAAGAAGAAAGGGCTGGGGCTCTAACTCAACCCCTGTGCCTTCCGAGCCACCAAGAACAAAAAGCTAAAAGAAACCTTTTATTATACAGTATGTGTCACTATCCAAAAGACTGGCCTAATCCCAGCAAACCCCACGTTCTCTTCTCCAGGCAACCAATTCATGATGCTACAGAATCAGGCCTGAGTAAGACATTCACTCAAGGTGAAGGATTAAACAGTTTCACGGAAGACAGCATGAAAAAAAGGTGTGGGCTGGGACGCAGCTTAGTCTGAAGGAGGCTTTCCCATCATCCAAGAAGCCCCGGGTCCCCAGCATCAGATAAACTGGGCACAGTGGCACATGCCTGTACTCTTGGGAGACGAGGCAAGAGAATCAGAAGGTCAAGGTCATCCTCACCTAAGAGCTTGGGCCAGCCTGGACTACCTGAATCCCTGTCTTAAAAACCAAGGCCACCAGAGACCCGCCACACAGTGGTGGCACACACCTTTAATCCCAGGGCTTGGGTGGCAGAGTCTGGTGAGTCTCTAGACAGCCAGGACTACAGAGAGAAACAGTCTCCAAAAACCAAACCGAACCAAAAACAAAGGAAAGAAAGACCATGTGACCGGCTGGGTTCTGACAAACACCCTAGGGAGAACACCACAATCATAAGGAAAGGGGCAGGTATGGGGGCACAGACCTGTGATCTCAACACTGTTTCTTATCCAAGCATTTGGGGGGTTGGAGCGAGGATGATCAAGCCTGGGGCTGAGGTCAGCCTGGACCACAGCGTGAGTTTCGGGCCAGCAGAGATGCCAAGTGTGAGTTTACATATAATTTCTCAGGACAACTTGATTTTCCCTATTACCGAAAATTCTTTGACAGCTTATGAATGGGTATATGTAGGAGCAATGTCAGTTAAACTCACAGGCTCCAATACAGAGTGCTCTGCATGAGCGTGCACACACACGCGCACACACACACACACACACACACACACACACACACACACACACACACACTCAAAATGCAAAATGTGCTGACTTCTAGAACTCTATTACCTGGAACAACTCCCCACACACTCCTATGAAAAAGCACCTCGTGCCCAGCTGAAATACGGGGAATTAGGGCCTCCATGTCAAGCTCAGCCAAGCACCACCTCAGAGTCCCCTCACCTTTAAAGGGACTTCCTCCAACCACCCGCCCCCTTCAGAACTCCCCCAGGCTCATGGGCTCCCGCGGGCAGAAGCATTGCCTTACGGAGCAGGGAGATCACAGAGATGCCACTGTATCTGCAAACCGTGTGGGGGTGGGGGTGGAACCCAGAATTTCCCAGAGTGAAAGGGACAACGTGGGGTTAGAAAAGCACAAGCAGGTGTGCGGGCGTGTCATTTAAATGCCACCGGTACCCAAGGCCAGAGTGACAGCAAAGGGAACAGAAGAGGGATGGAGAGATGCAGAAATGGACGGTGGGCAAAGGTACACCTGGAAGATGGCACCATCCCATCATCTGATGGCATCCTCAGAAGCCATCAGAGGCTGGCCCACAATTCCATGGGAGGTGGACACGGACAAGTGGCCCATGCTGGACTCGGGAAGCAATGCATTACTGTATTGTGGAGACAGTTTCTTCCCTTTTCAGATGAGGCATGAATATAACGGAGGTTTCCTTGGACAAAAAGGGAAACGTTTGTAGTTACTATGTATAAGTCACTGGGAAGACACAAATTCATAATGCAGTTTGAAAGGCAGGGGCTGGGGCTGACAGTCTCACCATTTTAAAGCTGGGTTTGGTGGCACACGCCTGTAATCCCAGAGCCTGGGAGGAGGACTAGGAGTTCAAGGTCATCCTTGGCTACAAAGCCAGAAATGGAGACTATTCCAGGTTGACAATCTACAACAAATCAGAAATAGTCCTAAGGGTACAGAACCCTTCACGTGAAGACAGTCTCCAAGCAGACTAGAAAGGGGGGATACAAAGGAAAGACTCTCTACCGAAGTTCTGCAGAATAAGAATACTGATGCAAGCGGAAAAAGACAAGAAACAGATTATTAAAATCTATTATCGGTAAACAAGGCAGGTAAGGAGAGGGCAGGACACACATGAAGAGTAAGTTCCAGTCGGTCAATACGAAAAGGACACTGGCAGATAACTCGGTTCCAATGAAGTAGAAGAGAACCACACTTCTTTTTGTATGTGCCTGTGTGTGAGGCATGGAGGTCAGAGGAGAATCTACAGGAGTCTGCTCTCTCCTACTCTGCGGGTCCCAGGGATTGAACTCAGGCCATTGGGCTGAGCTGCTTGTGCCCGCAGACACTGAGCCATCCGGCTGCCTGACTGCCGCTTATACTTTTTTAACAAGCAGGAAACCACATGAGGTCATTCATACGTAATCAATGGAGACCACTGCCATTCTATCAAAATGACAGAGATTTAAAACATATGACTTCAAAATGTTAAAGGAAAATCTCACATAGCAGCACCCCTAGGCACTAAAGGTTGTGAAAATCAGACTACAAATTCATTCATTCATTCATTCATTCATTCACTCATTCATCCTTTCTTCCTTTAAAAAAAAAAAAAAAAAAAAAACAGGGTTTCTCTGAGTAGTTCTGGTTGTCCTTGAACTCAGAACTCAAAGATACACCTACTTCTGCCTCCAGAGTGCTGGGATTAAAGGCGTGCACCACCACTGCCCGGCTCCAAATTATTTCTTAAAAAACATGAAATGTGGAAAATGCAGTTAAATGTGTCTTCCTAATACTATGGTGATGGGGGGGGAGGGGGGGGAGACAGACAGGGACGGGGGACTGGACGCTAAGGAGATGGTCTAATATCACATCACATTAGTGTGAGCAAGATGGGCACGTTCTTAAAGAGAATGTAGGTGACAGGTAAGAGACGCAAAGCTCTTTACAAACTGACAAAAGGCATGTGAAGATATGCTGTGTGTCGTGACTCTGCTTTGGTTTGGGGATCTGTGTACTGCTGTATTAAATACGGTCCTCAAGAACAAGAAATCATTCCCGGGGCATCACCTAACTAAAGGGCTAACCCTGTGCCAGCTAGAAGTACATGCCGGCACACAGTAGCAAGCCACTTTTTCCTAAACTCTTTTTTTTCTTTTGTGTGTGTGTATGTGTGTGTGTGTGTGTGACAGAGAGAGAGAGAGAGAGAGAGAGAGAGAGACAGACAGACAGACAGACAGACAGACAGACAGACAGACAGACAGAGAAAGGGTCTCACTATACAGACTGGCCTGGAGCTTGCTGTGTAAATCAGGCTGGCCTTGAACTTACAGAGATCTGCCTGCCTGCCTGCCTCAGCCTCCCAAGTGCTAGGATTAAAGGTGTGTACCACCACACACCTGGCACTTCGTTTTCTTTATAGTGTGGTCACACTGCCTACACTGGGAGAAACTTTAGGAATGAATTAAGTGTAAAGTGGCATTTCAGTTCATTTATTTGTGATATTTACAAACTATTCTGTCTTATCTATTTGGTAATTCTCTTCAACCATAATAAGTGGTTGAAAAAAAAAAACCCAAAAAAATAATATCTACACATTCACACATAAAACTTGCCCAGGGTCTCAAATGTAACACCAACATTGTGTGAAGCCATGTGCATTTTCTCTGGGAGATCTTATACAACCCATCACATTATTCGTCACTGTAGATTCTGAACATATACTTACACAGACAGTAGAGAGTAAACTATGTTTAGAATAGTCTACAGGAGACTCAGGACTGGGGACACACAGCACTTTACAGAGAAAGTGCTCGCCTAGCATGTTCAAGGCTCTGGGTTCAATCCTGAGCAGAGAGTAAGGAAAGGTGAGTAGCTTGGACTGGGGGTGTGGCTCAGCGTTAAAGCACATGCTTAACATGCATGAGGTCCTAGGTGTGAGCTCTGGCACCCCGCAAAAAGAATAACCTGGACTTGGATGGTCCACCTTCCTCCCTATCATAAACCGTGGTGTGACTGGCCACCCAGGTTCCTCCAGGAGACTTCATGGAATCCCACCCTTGGGTAAGACTCACTTTCCCATGGACTTGTTTCCAAAGCTGCTGTTCTTCGTGATTTTCCTCCACCACCGATGCTTTCCTAATTACTCACGAGATAAAAGCTGGACGTGTTTGTGTGGTGTATGTACACTTTTGTGAGTGGAGGCCAGAGGAGGACGTCAGGGACCCCGCTTCCCCACCCTTCATCTTGTTCCTCTGAGACGGGGTGCCTCACTGATCCTGGAGCCAAGGCCGGGTCTGGAAGCCCTGGTGATCCTCCTGTCTCGGTCTCCCACAGTGCTGGGGTCACAGGCCTTTATGGCCACCGTGATTTATATGGCTACAGGAACCCAAACTCAGGTATCCACGCTGGCATAGCAAACACTCTGGGCCACCTCCCTCAGCCCAGGCTCCGGTATCTTTCAGACAAAGGTTTATTTAGAAGGAATAGGTGATGCTGTCTCACATGTTAACTTCCTCCCACCCACGCCTCCCATGGAAAACCCCGATTCCGCAGTTTGTTGTTATATGATTTGTAATAATAAAGAACAGGCTTTTGCTTTACACACCTGTTACAAGGGCACACCTTAAAGATGGCAAACAAGACAGCCAAACCCCCTTGTGACATGCATTCTGGATGTGGCCGAGGGGCTGCACTGGAAAGGGAAGGCTACATTAAAACTATAAAAGGGGGGAAAGGGCTGTAACTTATATAAAGAAATCAGTCACTGCTACGTTAACTCCCGCGGTGTGTGTCTGTCATTACCAGTTTGTCTTTCTGTCGTTCACCATGGATGAGAAAGCCGCTTCGTCCATTGCCTTCAGGGTGCATGACCTTACACACCCCCACGCGACTGATCCCGCCTCCTTCCTGTGGGAACCATCCCCCGCTGGAGTCATCTCTGGTCATAACCACAGCCTTGACGCGCACAATATAGCTGTCACTAAAACGACAACAAGAAGGGGCATGACAACAGTCTGGCAGCCGCAGAGCATGCTTCCCGGGGCAAGACACTACTACTCTTGGTTGGTGCGCAGAAATATGGCTGACATCAGCCCGGAATGCGAGCCCATCTTGACATTTAGTAAAGCAACATGTAATACAATATAAAAGTCCATCTTCAGAGAGACACCCACTAATTACCACACTTTACTTCCGAGTCTCTTGAAGATACACACGGGCATACTATTCTCCAGTTTCTGGGTGATCAATATTCACTGAATGAATAAGCTAATCTCTAGAATGTGACATCAGTCGGAAAGTCAGGCCTAGTAACTCAAAAGGATGTTACGACTTTAATCATTTAAACTCAGTTTACAATAAATGAACAAGCTTTAACATTTTACGAAGAATCCTATTCAGCAAGCAATATAATAATCCACTTCTGCATTACAAAGTCCCCATCCCATGCACCACTTCAGTAGGCGGGAGACGTCAACTCACCTCTCCACACCCGTAACCTCTGCTTATGACTTCCTTTTCCTCTGTCTAAATACATGATCTCGCCCTAAGCTCTACTGTACTGTTGACAAAAATTGTTTTTTCTCCAAAGACTGACTTCAGTTCCCTTTCATTGTTGGTTTGAGGGAAATTAAATTCTCACTTGGTATTTTCCTTCTTTGCATACAGTTCTTTGTTTGACCCATTAGAGCACACATTCCCATCTTCTGTATGTCAGGCAGGCACTGTGCCAGAGTTGAGGGGAGCAATCACAACCGTTGGGGAGTCCCTTTGTTCTGGAGTTCCACCTCAGCACTCAGGGACAGACGCCACAATCTCAGAGACACCCTGTCTCCTGTTCACCTCTCACCCAGACGTTCTGTGACCTGCTGCTGTGACTTCACTGCCTTCCCACACCCAGGCAAGGCCTCCTCCCACACAAAGGAAGTCCCTTTGGCGGAGGATCGCTCAGGCAAACCCATCCTTGCCCCAGTCTGTGAGAGACGTGTGTGTCGTTAGACCGTTCCCTACCTGCCTTCAGTTTTCTTCAACTCGGGGTTCTGCACCCCACCCCCCATTCCAAGAAGACTTTACCAGTCAGGCAAACCGCCCCACCCCTCCGCACACAGCCCAGTTCCGTCCCCAATGCCCCCAGGAGGATTGTTCCGATACTCTGCGCATCTTGCTTCTGGGACTCTTCTCTACAATGTCTTTGCACCCAACCACAGCTCTCCATGCCCAGCACACCAAGCCAACCCCGGAGCTTACCAGCAACATGGGCACTACCTCCAAACCTCCCTTACTTTCCTCTTTCAGACAGTCTCATGAAGCCTAGGTTGATCTCATACCACACAGACGAGGCCGGTTCTGTTTCCATAGCCTCGATTACATACAGATGTGAGCCATCGCCAACATCAACATCGCCAGCATCTGCTCTCCAACCACCACTGACTGCTCTCCCAGTTCCCTCCTCCAGGCTCTAGAGCTCTTCTTCCCACTGGGGCCAGGGGTCTGCTGCGGACTAGCTCTTCCTGTCCTAGCTCTCCCTGCCCCGCTCTCTACACCCCTGTACTCCACTCTCGACCTCTCCACTCAGGCTGCTGCATTCGGGCAAAGGGAAACCCCAGCGCACTCTGTTCACAGGGCTTGTTCTGAGCCGCAGTCACAGACTGTAAGTGGAGCACTCCGCTACGTCTGCCCTCTGCCCAGATGACTTCAGAGAGACTTCAGAGAACCGCTTCCCGGTTCTAAGGTGATGGATGTCTTCGTGTTGTTGGGAAAACCCCAGTCAGCTGGGATCTGCCCCCCATGGCTGTCATGTCTGCACAGCCTCTCCTGTCACACTGTCTGAACCGCTCCCCATTCCTCCACCTCAACAGGGCTCTACGCCAACAATGCCTGTGTTCACCACACTTTTACCTCCCACCTACCAAGATCGAGACCAATGACAACAGCGGATGATGACATGTCTCCGCTTACGTGTCTAAGTCATCTCAAGCAATACATGTTAGGTAGAACTCTTCCTTCCCGAGGTCCTCCCACTCTTTTGGGGTTCTCCCTTCTTATGGCCAGATACCTCTTTTATTACCCCATAGTCTCTATGCTGACCCGACTGGTCATCCCTTGTCCTGAGGCTACTGCAGCGGTGCCCTGCAGCAGGAATCTTAGAAGGTACTTATTAATAAAATCAAACCTGAGGCCAGTTATTGGGGTAAATGCTGGGGGACCAGAGAAGTAGAACAAGCCACAGCTACCTCATCTTGCCAGTTCCTCAGCTGGTCCTGTTTCCTCAGGCTGGATGCCTCTGAGTCCTCATCCACGATGAATCTCAGCTGAACTGCTGCTAGAAGCCTGAAAGCTTTACCAGCCAAATGCTTCTAGTTTCTGGTCTCCACGACTTATATACCTTTCTGTTTTTGCCTTCACTCCCTGGGGTTAAAAGGCTCACTTCTTGGGATTAAAGGCGTGTGTCACCATGCCTGGCTGTTTCCAATGTGGCCTTGAACTCACAGAGATCCAGAGGGATTTCTGCCTCTGGAATGCTGGGATTAAAGGTGTGTGCTACCACTGCCTATCCTCTATGTTTAATACTGTGGCTGTCCTGTTCTGCGCCGATTGACATCCTGTGTCCACGTTTATCCACCTTCCCCCAAAACAGAAAGGTTAGTCAGACTTCATCATGTGTACTAACAGCTCAGATCCACAGCCTACGACTGACCTCCTGAATGCATCCTTGCTTCCCATCCACATGCCTGCTTCAGGGCCTTGCAGCTGACCTTTCTTCTCATCATGTCTCACCTTTCTCTCCACATATCAATCATGCACATCCTGTTTCGCTTGGGTCTCTGCACAACCTATTCCATTAGAGAGTTCTTTCCTGACATCTGTATAGGCAACCCCCAACCCCACCTCTCCCAAATCTCCTCACACTACTGGCCCTGTAACCATTTGCCCACCAGGGTAAAACTAGGTAAGGGGGGGGGACTTTGCCGTTTTCCCCACCTACATCCCTAGGACCCACAATGGTATCTAGCCTGTCAATAGGTTGTAGGATCAATGGACTGAATATGGAATATGAATAGGGTTTTTAAAAAATCAAAACCAACAAAGTCCTTCTATCGATTCTCATTTGCTTATAAACCACAATAGCTTAACTGAGATATGGAAGGAAGGAAGGAAGGAAGGAAGGAAGGAAGGAAGGAAGGAAGGAAGGAAGGAAGGAAGGAAGGAAGGAAGGAAGGAAAGAAGGAAGGAAGGAAGGGCGGGCTCCCCAAAATGGCAATTATTGCAGCATGTGCAGGAAAAGACCAATGACACTGAGCCAAACTTGCCAGACTGGGGACCTTCCCATTTAAACGTGGTTTGTTAAGAAAATCCCCTTACGATCCCAACATGCTAACTAGTTTGTCCTACAACCCCTCAAAATGAAAAGCAGGCAGGTATCAACCTATGGCAGGATTAGAATGCAAAGAAAACAATTTCAAAATGGCCATGGCGATTTTCCTCAGACTTGGAGCCGGCCAGAAGTAAACAAAGGAACTCCAGGAAGTTGTGACAAGCTGCTCCTTGTCCTGTGGAGGATGTGTGCTCCCAGGCCAGGCTGGTCAGCACTGGCGGACCTCCTCAGTCGCTGAGGACACTTCTTTGCATTTCACTGTTTTTTTAAAAAAAGGAAGACAGAACCCACCCTGCCGGTTAAAGGCAGTGATAGAGGCCACGTGTCAGAGCCACAGTGGCTTGGGAAGCTGCAGCTCACTGCTTTTGCTGGAAGGCTCGCTTTAATCACAACGGTGGAGTAAGTCTGCAGAGAGTGGGCCTTGCCAGCTGTCAGGCACCTTAGGGGACAGCACCTGAGACCACCAGCCTCAGCAGCAGACAGGGTCATAAACAAACCAGGAGGGATGGCGCTGCAGGCACACCTGCAGAGGGAAAGGTTCCGCCTGCCATCTGTGACCCTCTGCCCGCCCCCTCTTCCTTCAGGGATGGAGCCAATTTCATACCCCCATAAATCCTTCCCGGCACACCCCATGGCCAGCCCTCATCTGATCACACAGCTGCTTTATCTCTCCATCACGCTAAACATCAGGCTCACTCCTCCAGCCCCTTTACCTCTCCCCCAGACCTAGGGAGGGATTAGCCAGGTCTCAGACTCCCCAGCCCACTTCCCAGATGCCAGCCGAGCCAAAACACCAGCCTCTCCGGGAGCCAGGCACACTTACTTTAATCACAGCCCTATGCCCTAGTAGCCCCCCTTTGTGCCTACAGATTGACAAAGGCACTTAGATTTCACCAAATTGCCCATATATGTGCATGTTTATGGTGCATACCTAGTGAGTTCTGTAAAATTAATCAGCAAGGTACTGTGGCAAAGGCAAATACGTTGAGAAGCCGAGGTGCTGGTCATCGCCCACTGGCATTGCGCTTTCAAGTGTTCATCGTAAGTGCCAATTACTTGAGAATTCATAAAAGATGGCTGCCCTGGTTTTTAAAAAATCATATATTCTGAACTTGATGGGTGAGAAAAGTTACCCATGTGGTTTTATGCAAGGCGGCTACATGGTTTGCTGCTCTGTACTAGCCATCCAAGGCATGTTTAAATGCATGGGGAACAGGGGCTCCAGATTAATGACTTAAGCTCGTACTACGTGCATGGTCAGTTAGCCCACTATGGAAAACGGTATTAGCCCTCCGGACGATTCAGTCGCAAAGATGCCATTTCTGGCAGGGTTAGTGAGTCTGGGAGGGCAGCAACTCTCCCTTCAAGACACCCACAGGCAGGCTTGGTGAAGGGGTCCTGGTCCTTTCTGAACTGTTTGCTTCCCAAGAGCAATGGCGTCACCAGTGTTGGTTAGGGAAGCCGAGAAGTGGGTTCCAGTCACTTCAGAAAAAGGCTGGCCAGAAGGTGTTTCTGACCAGTGCAGCTGACTACAAAATGGAATTCAGGAGTCATCTATGAAATCGCCCGTCCCTGTATCTGGGATTAAAAGGACTCTTGAACAGGTCCAGTCCTTCAGCTGGGGCTCAGTGCCAAGGGACAGAGCCTTCCCGAGACAAAGCGGGCTCCGTGTCCACGTCACTGTGCTCCTGAGCATCCAAACCTCTCCTGTCAACCGTGCCCACGCGGAACTTCCGGCCCACCACCCCAGGGGTTCCAACACAGCTCTGACAACTTGTATCTTCACTATGCATGTGGGCATTTTTTTTTAAAATTGTACAACGTTTTTAGAACCCCCCCAAGTATCTTTTACTCAGACAATTAGGCCAAGAGGTCTCTCGCTTGTATGTAGGAACCCCAGCTCCTCTGGGGTATAGGTACCAGGCAGAGCGCCATTCCCAGGTTGGAGTACCAGACAGAGCACCATTCCCAGGCTGGGGTACCAGGCAGAGTACCATTCCCAGGTCAGGGCACCAGACAGAGTACCATTCCCAGGTCAGGGCACCAGACAGAGTACCATTCCCAGGTTGGAGTACCAGACAGAGCACCATTCCCAGGCTGGGGTACCAGGCAGAGTATCATTCCCCAGGTTGGAGTACCAGGCAGAGCACCATTCCCATAGTTGGGGTACCAGGCAAAGTATCATTCCCAGGTTAGAGTGCTGCGGGCCGCAGGAATATCATAAGAACTCAGCTGGTTATGGCAAAGTCACTACCTGGAGGGATCAGGGAATTCCTCCAGAGGAAGCCAAATCCCAAGGAGTTTTTGGTGTTACTTGGCTTGTTATATATCAGCTGTATTCTGTTATGAAAATCATGTGTGCCTTCATAGTTTTCCCAATTGACTTTTCCCTAAAAAGGGCTAACAATGTGGACTGACCACTCTCTGGACCTACACATTCCAGGCATTTGGAGAACAGCCTCAGGAAAGGCTTTCTCTGGAATCAGCTATCTCCCTTGGCTACTTTCAGGGACTAGCAGTAATAACAGTCCACATGCAAGTCTCCTGATTTAAGATAAATTCCACAAGGAGACACCGCCTAGGTCAGGTGGACGTTAAGTAATAGCTTTACACAATTCAGCTCCGACCGTCCTTTCTTACAGCCTTACTAACTTTATAGACCTCTAACTCCTTACCTAATCACTTCTAGGAATAGTTAGATAACCTTCTGTGCTGACAGCTATGCTCAGCCAGAACTCCCAGTTCAAGCCTCCCTGTAATTATCATTATTGGTAGCATCCGGCCAGGTCCATCACCGGATGGAGGAAAGTACCTTATCAGAGATACCTCTGTACTCTCTAAGAACAGACTTAAGCATCCAGGCTACCTGTTTAAGAAGGCCTGGCGGATGAGCCAATTAAGCCTTACTTCCTCCTTTCTCAAACCTTACCTCTAGTTCCAGATCTCCCTTTAACTATCACCAGGGGCATCTAGCTGTACACAGGTTGCCTAGCGACTGAGCACACTTTCCCCCACCCTGCAGAAAAACGGCAGATAGCTTGGACAGATAGGAGCCACAGGAAAAAAAGAAGACAGTTTTATTTTCTCCCATTGACCTAGCAACTTACAGATTCTTAACACTTTCTACCAACCACGTTTAAGATTACAGTTGAGCACATAAGAGCCCTCTTCTTAGATATTACCTGAATTTAGCCTTTAGTTAATTCACTTCCCCATTGGTCACTTCCCTTTGGGGTTGCAAGTGATAATTAACGGTTATTGCCTCCCTGTGTGATTCTTATCACCCCTCCATTTGACCCTGGAAGCCTGGCTTTGCACTGCCAAGGGATTACTGCTTGTAAGTGTATATGTACCAGGACTCCCAGGGCACTGGAAGACGGAGAAGAGAAAAGAGAATGGAAGAACTAGATGGGTAAGAACTTGAGAGGAACAAACTGAGATGGGGAAGAAGCAGATTGAAGGGCTACAAGAGAGTACTAGGGGAATGAGATGGAAGAGGAGGAAGAGCCAGATGGGGAAGAACAAGATGAGGTAGAATGAGAAGAGATGGGAGGGGAGAGATATGGGAAGGAACAAGATGGATGAGAACCTAGAAGGGGCAGAACTAGATGAAGGAATTAAGATAGAACCTAGAGGGGGTCGCAGACAAGTGTAGAGAGAAATCAGGCTAAAGATGACCTAAATATGAGAGCAGAATATAAGCTTGTAACTGACACAGAATAATAAAGTATATGGACTAAGGAGTTTCGTGTACATAGATTCATTTCTTCCCATTAAAGATTAATTATCAGCTGGTTGTAGATTCTTCCCGGACCCTGGGAGGGGACTATCGAGGGGCTGGACCCCCATAGTCCTCGATATTAGAGTACCAGGCAGAGCACCATTCCCAGGTCAGGGCACCAGACAGAGCACCATTCCCAGACTGGGGTACCAGACAGAGCACCATTTGCAGGCTGGGGTACCAGGCAGAGCACCATTCCCAGGTTGGGGTACCAGGCAGAGTACAATTCCCCAGTCCAGTTTTTCCTCTTAGGTGCTATGTGCTGTGGCCCATATTGGCCAAGAGGCGTCAACAAAGCCAAAGTAATCAAAACTGGAAGTGAACCCAGGGAGCCTTAGGAGACTGAAGCAGCCTGGGGTGGGGTAGGGGTGGGGTGGGGCAGCGGTGGGGGCAGACACTGGGGACCCTGCAAGTGTTAATGGAGGCCCCTAGTGAGCTGGGAGATCTATGGCCCAGGCGGTTTTGAGTTTTCTGCTGTCAGAGTGCCAATTCCGGAGTGAATTCACACGCACTGAGCGTGGAAAGTGTGGCAGTGTGGACACACCCTGGGCGTCCCCTCATGAAATGCTAGTCTGGGCTACTTCACAGCAGTTCACAGAGCTGCGTTACTTAGCCTAACTCCACTGTATTGCATTTAACATGAAATTGTTAATTTCACACCTACACATGTATCTCTTATATCCTGTTCTGCCGAGCTATCTCAAACCATAACACACCCTGGCCAGTAGAAAATGATGGTGAAGAACCTGGTCTGGAGAGGAGGGGTTATCAAAAGCACATCTTTGCTGGGCAGTGGTGGCGCACGCCTTTAATCCAAGCACTGGGGAGGCAGGGGCAGGCGGATCTCTGAGTTGGAGACCAGCATGGACTACAAAGGGAATTCCCGGACAGCCAGGGCTACACAGAGAGACTCTGTCTTGAAAAACAGAAAACAAAACCAAAAAGCAAAACACCCAATCCACAGAGAGGTGCATCTTTGACTCAGCACCTGAAAAGCAATTTTAGATGTGCTAAGGCAGGTGACCTAAGATGCTTTTGGGCCACTCTGTCAGTGTGGCCTTCCTAAGCACCCTCCAGAGGTGAGTAACCGGGGGACGAAAGCAGTGTTCAGGGGACTTCTTTGTTCCCTACTGCTTTATTTTAGGGGAGCCTGGTGCTTTCCTGGACATGCTGCATGTACCATCAGCAGGGAAGGGAGACCCTTCTCTTGAAAATTCGAAGAGACTCTTTGCTTCAGTCTTCACAGCTGAAAGTTCATCGCTCCACTCAGGGCCACAGGGAGCAGGGACTCTGGGCACAGGCCTCTCCCCACTAAGGGGTCCCGGTCAGTTAAGGGTGGCCCTGTCCGGCAACAGCCACACCTCTCAGCTGTAGGCCGGGGACTGCACCTGTAATTAGAGAATTCGAGAACACCAGCTCCAGAAGTTAAGCTTGTGATGCCCTCTGGCAGCAAGAACAGATCCATCAGAATCAAAAGCACATGCAAACCACATTTTTAAAAATAATAATTCAAAGGAATCCAAGTTCTTAAAAAAGGGGGGTTGGGGTTGAGGGGTGGCTGGGGAGACGGCTCAGCAGTCAAGAACAATGGCTGCTCTTCCAGAGGACCCGGGTTCAGTTCCCAGCATCCACAGGGCGGCTCACAACTGTCTGTAACTCCAGTTCCAGGGGATCTGACACCCACGGCAAAACACCAAAGCACATAAAATAAAAATTAACTTAAAAAGGAAAGGAAAAGAAATTCTTTTTCGAAACTGAGCACACGCTAGTTCTGCTCCCGCCTGAGGCGGGGATTACAGGTACAAGATGAGGTCACGCCAAGCTTCCGCCTTGCTGCAGGGCCCTCTCTGCTCCACCCCTTGCTCACTGGGATGCACCAGCCACTGGCCAGAGACTCCAGGACCACAAAAACGATATGCACCTGTGGTGTCTGCCATGATGTTAACTCCACAGCATTCTATGCAGCTTTTTAAAATGCTAACGCTGCTGCTTTCAGGAAACCACAGAAATATTTTATTCTAATAGTCTGTCAACATTCCAAACACCAACTGGAGGTAGCCCAGACTTTTTGTCCAAAATTCACTAAAACGAAACAACTCTGACATCAGTAGTTTTGGAAATAAGCTTAATTTTATTTAGTTTTTATTTTTTTTTAAATAAAGCAAACGTGTCTAATTCTTACAGACTAAGTATGTGCCCTAGAGGGTTGAGTTTCAGGGTGACTACTTGGCAAAAAGGAGGGACCCGAGAGCTCTGGCAGGTCAAGAGCCAAAGCTGAGCTGAGGTTTAGGGCCCTGTCTGCTCTGTGAGCCTGGGGTCAGCAGAGTTCATAATTAGCCAAGATCTAAGGGATTTCCATCTTGAGACAGACAAACTGACTGTTTTCACCTGAAAGGAATCACGCTTTCCCTTCGCTCTTCCGTAAACGATGTTGGGGGCCCCCCCGTTCAGACCCCAGGCTAGTTAACAGAGACACCGGCGAGTCACTGAACAGAAGGAACCCCCACCACATTAAATCACACCAGCAACAAAACAATACCAGTTTTTAAAACCACAAACGGCAGAGGGAGTTCTTAAAGTTAACCATCTCCAAGCCAGGACGGACAGACCCACAGCCACTGAACTTGTGTGTCTCCTTCTCTTTTCGCTCTCGCCTCGTTATCCGTGAAAGCAATGAAGTGCCATGTCAGCAGGAAACCAGCCAACAGGGCAGCGAGTGTGAACTCTGGGTCTATACACGGTCAATACTGCCCTGAAGTCTGGCTCCTGCCGTCCTGTCCACAGATGTATTTATTTCCCGCTACCCTGCCCTTCTCCCACAGTCAAAAGGTCAGGAAATTACTTTTCCAGTTTTACCAAATTCAACACCTACAAAACCTTTTACGGGCCAGTCCTTCTTAAGATCTGTTCCAAACAAAAGGTGATAATTTAGCCCACAGGAAGGAAGGAGTGCCAAGGCCCACAAGCCACAGGCAGGCTTTTATGAGCCTCACTTTATATTCTAGAGAGACCCACCCCACGGGTGTCCTTTCAGGTGGCAAGAGTTAGCGATTCATTTAGTTCCTTTTCACCCAGGGTTCCGGCACCTCCTTCACTAGGGAGGGGAGATGCTGCAAACGGAACTTGTTCAAGGTACCTGCTCTCAGAGGTGAGGGTGGAATCTCTACACCCCAGCAGACGCTGGCCAGGAGGCAGCCCAGAGGAGGGCAGGCCTCCGGTCACGTGATGAAGACATTAAGCAAGTGAATTTACACACCTCTTAGGCTAGAAAGACCTGGAGCAGCTGCATAAGACCCTCATTCAGACGGGAAAGGGATTGTTCAAGGTTGCTGACCCGGGACAGATGAAGGGTGGTTACCCGCTACTCCCCACGCTGTTTACAAACAAGGGCTCTCTCTGTGCTGTGGGGATCTTAAGGTTTCCTGGCCTAGGTAACACTGTGAAGGAATTTAGAGAAACGAGAATTACCCACAGCACCGCTCCATCCAGGACAGAGCGACAGCTGGAGGGTGGGGCGGGACCATCTTGGCTGTTTCTCCCGAACAGAGGTCATTCCATTTGGGATTTATTAGTAGAACTAGACCTATCCTGTAACACATCCCCTTCTCACAATTGGGTGGGACACTCCAAGTCTACTGCTGAGCCACAGACTCTTCACAGGCAAGGCGAGGGCTTCTGAGGTCTCTTTTCAACTTTTGGATTTTTAAAAAATTGGCTTTCTAGTCCTTTAGAGTTGCCAAGGGCTTCAGCAAACACATGCTACTGAAGCATTCCGCAGAAGCGGAAAAACTTCTGGTAGTAAAATGCGACAGAATACCTTTCATAGAGAAGGACCAGAAGCCACCAAGACCCACCACCACAACAAAGGCGCAGCCCGTCACTTCAACATTAGTTACTACACAATCATAAAATTCCCAGAGCAAGGCATGTTTACTGAAGTCTTTGAAAAAGGAAGAAAATAGGCCTGGAAATGTAGCTCAGCGGCAGGGTGCCTACAGAGGACACACAAGGCTGGAGTTCGATCCCCAGTTTGTTACACACACACACACACACACACACACACACACACACACACACACACACACACAGCATGAAAACTATTTTAAAAATAAATTTAATAAGCTACATGTGTTGACAAAGGCCTATAACTGGAGCACAGTGGGAGGTGGAGAGAGGTTTTTGTTTGTTTTAAAAGGCAGGGTCTCACTGTATCTTCTGCGTTGACCTGGAACTCCATATATAGACCAGGCTAACCTTGAACTTGCAGAGATCCACCTGTCTCTAACTCCCAGGTGCCGGCACTACAGGCATGTGCTACCACATCTGGCACACATAAGAGGTTCCCTGAAGTCAACATAATAAAAGCCATCATTGCACGCTACATTTTAGTATCAAAAGAAAGACTAAAAAGGTGTTTAACATGATGCTTGTCAGCCTCCAACCAAGAATATCCAACAGTTATACCAGAATTGACTGGCAAAATCCTGTTTTACCATCTACCTGTACATGCCCTAAGGTTTTTAATGCCTGGAATAAATTAGCAACAGTCCTTGTATTTACTAATACCCAGTGTTGCTTGTAAAAACCACCTGCTTTTATAAATAATAGAAAATTTTATAAAGAATATTTAAACAAACAAACAAAAAAGAATATCCAATGGTGTGTTCCCGACAACAAAGCTGAGCTCACACCACCCTCGGTCTCAAGCTTTCCTTTTCTAAGATTAAAATTTTCATTTTAATGAATTAGTGTGTGTGTGTGTGTGTGTGTGTGTGTGTGTGTGTGTGTGTGTGTGTGTGTGTAGGTCAGGACAGCCTGTAGTCAGTTCTTTCCTTTCTACCATGTGGGCTTCCAGGAATCGAACTCAGGTCATTAGGCCTGGCAGCAATGTCTTTACTTATCAGCCATTTCTATGGCCTTCAGCCTGGTTCTCTAAGACAGTCACAATTCCAAAGGCACCATAAATAAGCCACCCTGCATCCAGCAGTTCCCTCCAGTGAGTAAGTCTGTAAGGAAGTTCTGTAAACTAAAAACCCGGCGCACGATGGAACATCTCCTTGTGTGTTTGCATACAACCAACCTTAACATTTATTAAATGGCCATTCCACCTCAAAGCACTATTCAAACACATTTTCACTGCAGTATTCACAATAAGCCAAGAGGTGGTAATAATCTAAATGCCTGTTCATCCCATCCAGAGATAAATGGTTAAATAACGTAGCAGTATATACAATGGGTTATTATTCAACCTTAATAAAGAAGGAAATCAACATGGGATGAACTTTGAGAGAGCTAAACAAAATAAGCCACCCCCACCCCACCCCCTGCGTGCACACACACATACACATAAAAAAAAAAAAAAAAAAAAGAAAGAAACGAGCCAGGCGTTGGTGGCGCACGCCTTTAATCCCAGCACTCGGGAGGCAGAGCCAGGCGGATCTCTGTGAGTTCGAGGCCAGCCTGGGCTACCAAGTGAGCTCCAGGAAAGGCGCAAAGCTACACGGAGAAACCCTGTCTCGAAAAAACCAAAAAAAAAAAAAAAAAAAAAAAGAAACGACTGTACTATTCTTTATATTTATATTGTTGTCCAAATGCATCAGTCAAAGCCATGGAAACAGAAAGCAGAATGGTGGTTGCCCTGGGCTGGGCTGGGGCAGAGGGGGGGAAGGGAGAGTCAATTATCATGTGTGGTGTTCGGATTTTGCAAGGTGAAAATGTTCTAGAGATCCAGCATGCATATAATCACTGTTACTGTGCTTTACACTAAAAAGTAGCTACGGTGATAAGCTCTAAGTTTTGGGGTTAAAGAGCATTTATTTGTGTGTATGGGGTGTGTTCACAGGCCACGCCACCTATGTGGTCACGGGACAGCCCCCACGGGTGGGTTCTCCTCCCACTGCCGAGTGGGTCCTGAGCCTCGGCCGCCCAGCACCTTTGCCTGCTGAACCATCTCACAGGCCCCGCATCCTGGGTTCCGCCGCAGTGACAAGAGGTACCTGGAGAGGTAAGGGATCCACTTGAACTGGGTTCCCAAAGTCTGGGTTGAGCTGAGGAACATCCCCCCAAGTCTTTAAAGAGGGAACCTCACCACTGTGACAAAGGAAACAATTAGCACATTCACAGGACCCGATTTCAAGGCCAAGGCCAAGGTTGCCTTTGCTCTGCTTCTCCCTGTGCAAGGCAGGTCCCACACACTCCAACTTGTTAAGTAGTGACTTTAACTGACATGAGCACTAACGCATTCCTCTAAGCTCTTAAACAACAACATTCTAAAAAAAAAAAAAAGAAAAGAAAAAAGAAATAAAGATTTACTTATTTTTATCTTATGACTATGTGAGTGTCTGCATGTATGTATGTATATCACACGTGTGCCCAGTGTCCACAGAGGGTGTCAGATCCCTTGGAACTGGAGTTCCAGGAGGTTGAGATGTTGTGGAATATTAGTTGAAGATGTGTTACATTTGTTTAGGCTGTGGAACATTTGTTTAATGATGCAAAGATGTGTTGCATTCTTTTATTTATTATTATTATTATTTTTGTTTTGTTTTGTTTTTGTTTTTCGAGACAGGGTTTCTCTGTGTAGTTTTGGAGTCTTTCCTGGAACTCATTCTGTAGCCCAGGCTGGCCTCAAACTCACAGAGATCTGCCTGCCTCTGCCTCCCGAGTGCCGGGATTATTGGCCTGCGCCACCATGGCTGGCTTCTTTTATGTTTTTTTTGTTTAACTCTGTGAAGTTGTGTTGCTTTGCCTGCCTAAAACACCTGATTGATCTAATAAAGAGCTGAACAGCCAACAGCAAGGTGGGAGAAAGGCTAGGCGGGGCTGCAGGAAGAGAGAATAAACAGGAGGAGATTTCTGGGAAGAGAAGCTCAAGGAACAAGAAAGGAGAAGAGGAGGACGTCAGGGTCAGCCACCCAGCTACACAGCCAGCTATGGAGAAAGAAGTACAGAAAGGTATATAGAACAGAGAAAGATAAAAGCCCAGAGATAAGAGGTAAGTGGGATAATTTAAGAAAAGCTGGCTAGAAATAAGCCAAGCTAAGGCTGGGAATTCATTATAAAGAATAAGACTCCATGTGATTTATTTGGGAGCTGAGTAGCGGGTCCCCCAAAAAGCCAAAGAGTAATAAAAGCAACCAACTACATTGTGAGTCACCAAGCGGGTGCTGGGAACTGAACCCAGGTCCTCTGCAAGAGCAGCCAGTGCTCTAAACCACTGAGCCATCTCCCCAGCCTTGACAATAGTGTTCACAACAAACACTTACCATGTCTATAATGCAATCGGCAGGAGCCCCCGCCCCCAGACATCTTTATGATTAGACCCTTTTTATTTCTCCTAATCTCAGTTTAAAGATTACTAAACACAATTACAAGAATTTTCTAACGCTTTCATTTCTTCTCCATGGGAGTTAGCTGTGTTTTTAATATTACTCAAGGCAGGGGGAAAAAAAAGGGACTGGCTTGATTTCTCTTTGGAACAAGTTCCTGCCAGATTCTGCACACTGCAGCTCTTTGGCGATGTGATGAGAACACATGCCCACCCACAGACACTAACTTTGCTCATCGCCCTCCCCAAGCAGCCCGTGACACATGCTGTTTGTGCTCATCTAATGGAATTCAAGAGGCCTAGTCAAGCAGCAGGGCCCACAGGGCCAGAGCAATGGCAGGCGACCGAGGAGTGCTGAGAAGGATAGAGGGGATGAGAAGGAGGGATGGATGGATGGATGGATAGAGGAAGACAGAAAGAGAGAGAATTTTCATTCTTTACATCTGCATGAGTTAACACCGCAATCAACGCAGTTATCTCTTGGGCTGATTCTGAAGACAGCATCTCACGGAAATTCTTCCACAAGAGTCCCAGCACCATGCTCAGAGGGTGTAGCAAGGAAGGCTCCTCTTGCAATCCAAGCCAAAAGCTCTTCCTGAGAGAGCTAAGGTACCGGCCTCCATCTGAAGGATTGGCTACATGTGTCTATATCCACCCCAAGACAGTCTGGGTGGCCAATGCAACCAACCGCCAGCAAACTTCTGACTGAGAGAGTGCCCAGGAAAAGCCATCGTCCACAGTGGCGTGTACCCCACTGATACGCTCTTCAGAGTGGAGCTTGCGCCTTAAGAACCCCACACTATGCTTGTCTCTGGCCTGAGCTACACAGAAAACCATTTTTAAAAAAAATGGCTTGGATTTGCCTCCAAGTGTGTGTGCAGGACACGTGCTCCAGATGTAGGACGAGTGTGACGACACAACACAGACGACGCACAGGTGAACCTCTGGTAGGAGCCAGGCATGTTCTCAGCACACACTCATACATGGGAACAGCAGGGGCAGACTGCAGACACAGGACTCTCCAAAGCACGTGAGTATTTTTAAATGTTGGCAGCCAGTCTATAGTGATTTTAAATTAGCTTGTTTTTATGAAATAGTTACTGAATTCATATAGCTTTAAGTGTGAATATAACTTTAATAGATCCTAAAAAGGAGGGGAGTCTTCCAACCAGTAAAGACTGGGAAGCTATCTGTCCCACTAAAATACCTTGGACACTGTGATCTCATAGAATAAATGCTCTCTCTGGCTGCCACCTCCCAAGAAACAGCAGGGGAAAAAACATCTTTTGTCCAGTTATGTCACTGGACTTGGCTTAGAAAACATGGCCCCCAAACCACCATCAAGTGGATTTTGGAGTGGAGCTGAAGATAGGACAGAGCTGAGCCTGGGGGGGTCAGTGCTTACACACGTGACTACCCAGCACTTGCCTCTCAACACAGGCAGCAAGCTCGGTCACATCCACTGACGACTTCTAAGCCACACAATAAGACCTTTGGTACCGGCTGCGGCTTTCTATTATTCTCAGAACTCTAAAGGCCATGCTCACCCTGGGCTGACGGCTCACAGCACTCAACAGCAATGGAACCTCTGGGAGCTACAGCCACAGTCATGTGCAGAACTGGACGGCACCTGGGCTAGTCCCAGTGAGACAAAGAATGGGAAAACAGGATATTTTCATAGAAAACACCAATAAATCAAGAGATTTAAAAGAAGTGCTTGGGGCTCAGAGTCCTTTTCCTCAGGCCTTGAGGGTGTGTGTGTGTGTGTGTGTGTGTGTGTGTGTGTGTGTGTGTGTGACCTAACTGAACCTCACGTTTCCATGAACTTAGATGAAGATGAGCTATTCCTCTGCAAGACAGAAAAACAGTATTATTAAATATAATTATTCTTTGAGACACAGTCTCATTGTGTAGCCTTGGCCAGCCTGGAACTTGCTATGCAGACCAGGCTGACCTTGAACTCATAGAGATCCATCTGCTCTGCCTCTTTTTGAAAGAAAGACAGCGTCTTACACTGTAGCCCAGGCTAGGCTGGAATTTACAGCAGTCCCCCTACTTCAGCCTCCTGAATGCTGAAATTACAGGCAAGAGCCACCATACTTGAACTTTGGACAAAGTGAACCCCAAACTGAGGCAAGCTTTCACTCAAACTCTAGAGGACCTCATTTACTCTACGGCTACCAGAAATATGAACTCTGGTCAAGTTAACATGTTTGGAACAGCTTCCCTAACTTTGAAACAAAGTCTTCATGAGAAGGAAAAGGGATCCCAGTTTGAATCTGAAACATTTTCAATATCACCAAAGGCTACCATTAACTGTGTACTATATATACACACACACACATATGCACACAAAAATAAGCACTACAGATGTGGGCAGGAAATTCTTAGCCAGACCCCACATACCCCAAACACTGTTCTTCCTCATTATCGCCCCTGACCATAATTAGCAAGTTACGACATAACAGGTGGTTTTCATTTATAGAATGTAAAATTAATGAAATTTAACGGCAGTCTGTCTTGAAAAACAAGCTGGCCATTCTTGAAGGGAGGAGAGAAAGAGGTTGAGAGAGAGAGAGAGAGAGAGAGAGAGAGAGAGAGAGAGAGAGAGAGAGAGAGAGAGAGGAAAAACACATGCTTTAATCTACAAACAGAACATACCAAGCAAACTCCTTCCAAAATATAAGGATTGCTGAATGTCCTGAAAACTAATAAATGAAATATATTTACCAAAAGTTTAAAATTCATATACTTCAAAAAAAAAAAAAAAAGAAAAAAAAGCACAAGACAACATTATAAAGAAATTACAATAAAGAAAACAGGAACAAAGCCTGCCTCGCTCTCCAGCCTGGTAACTCCAGATCTGTTTGATACTCTCCAAGTGACAGCAGAATTTACACCACAAAGGGAACTATGCGGCCAATACCATCCTAGGCAAATCTGTGGACAGCAGTATGATAGGTCCTGACCCAACCAGTGTGGACAGACCGACCAGCAAGGCAGACATAACACAGACACAGACTAACTACAGCAACTGTCCCTAGTAAGTAGGACTTTAAAAGTGTCCTTTAAAAATACGAGGAGACACTGAACAGTCTGTCAACACACACAGGAATATTTAATATACTCAAATAAACGAGGCATGTGCCTTCACGAGCCGGGCATTGTTTAAATTTAGTGAGTGGAGAAAGAGAGAAGGTCGGACAGGCAGCCACAGCCTCTCAATTATGTGGAATGATCCTTCAGGTCATGTGTAAGCTATAATTAAATGTTGCTACCAAATCCCCACTCCCTTTTCCTCTGCCTTGGAAAAGTTAATGCACGGACTCAGTATGAGCAAATTGTGATCTGCAAAAAATAAACATTATCCACTCAGGAAGGGGATAAAGTTTTTTTGCATGAAGCCACACACTGGGTGGCGGGAGGGACAAACAGACCGATAACAAAAAGATATCCATAATTAAACTCCGGATAATACCCTTCAGCTGCCCCCTCTGCTTATTCACTGTTTCAGCATCCTAAGCTACCCACCTAGAAGGTTTGCTGTCCCCTGCAAGGCGTTTCCAAGCAGCATCTTTAAAACTTATTAATATAAAAGGATGGGTGAAAGCCATTTTTATCTGATTCAGAATAGAAGCTCTGTCCACCAGAAGATCAGTGGTTACCTATCCTCGCATGGGGGCGAGCACATGCACACACGCGCACACACACACACACACACACACACACACACACAAGCATTCTCATGCTCACTGGTTCTTGAGAATAATTTTTCTCCCTTACGAACGTGTTACAAGCAAACGCCGGAAAGATAAAACATGGAGAGGGGAGCAAGGAGAAACGAGACCTGAAGCAAACCGTCAGCACGTACCTGCCCGGAGATGCCATTTCCGCTACATGGTGGAGTCCGAGTGCGGGCTAATAGCATCATCACTACTCTAGAGCTTCCGATAAAAATGGAACCTCTCCGGCTGACCTGAGAACCAGCTGGCTGCCTGAGAAGTAGTTTCCCCCATCCATGATTCAGTCTCCTTGACAAATATACTGCATTGTGCCGGATGAGTCATCCGAGGGCTAGAGTCCGCATTTTACAGACCTGTTGTGTGTGTCACTGATCACATTCAACATCCTGCTTCTGAAAAGTGGGCATGGGGAGCCCAGAGCTGACAGATGCCTTTTCCAATTAAAACACTGTTTAAAAAAAAATTCCTGTAAGTTACAAC